>NW_028227271.1:6317500-6597500 GCF_978045245.1 Mus caroli
CACCCAGGAGCCTGCCCTAGCCCTGCGGTGGGCACCATTACAATGAGCACATATTTGATCGGGAGCTGGGGAAGACGGAACACACAATAGAGAGAAGGGAGAGAAGGCTAAGCTGAGAGGTGTGGGCACTGTGGAGAGAGGTGGAACTGGAGATGCGGTGGTGGTGAGGAACGGGCAGAAATGAGAAGCTGTGGTAAGGTCCTGCTGCTGTCAAAGGCCATGTCTGGGTCCATGGTGCTACTGCAGCAGCTGGGGTCTCTAATGATGTCCATGGTCCATGCTGCCGCTGAGGGCCATGTGGATGTCAGTGGGCTGGGCTGACCATGCCTGAGACCATGGTGATGACTGGAGGCTATTCTTATACCAGGAGCCAAGCTGATCTCAATGGCCTATGCTGCCACCTAAGGCTATGGTGATATCCTGGCCTGGAATGCTGCAGGCCGTGTCTGGGTCCATGGTCCTGCTGCAGGTGGGGTCTATGTCAATGTCCGTAGCCTGAGTTACCACCAAAGGACATGTGAATATTCTGAGATGCCATCGGAGACCATGTGGACATCTGAGGGCCATGCTGCCACAGGGGGGCATACTGATCTGAGTGTCCTATGGTGCCACCTGAAGCCATGGTGACATCCAGGTCCATGCTGCCACAAGGGGGCCATGTCTGGGTCTGTGGTCTTATCCAGCCAGGCCCTTGTTACCACCAAAGGTCATACAGATGTCACTGGTCTGGACTACTTCCTGAAGCCATGTTGATGTTCAAGCCCTATGCTGAACTGGCCCTGCCTTCACCAACAACCACACTTAGGAGAGTTGGCCTCGCCCCTCACTGCTGTGACATCTGGGAGAGTGTCCCCACTCCTCGTCTGGACAAAGCAGGAGAGCTAGCCCTGGTGGTGTGGGTGCAGGAGAGCTGGTGGGCTGACCCAACTTAGCTTCCACCCAGGCCCAGATCTGGGTCTCTGAGTTGGCTCACCCCACCATCTACCTCATCTATGAACTGCTGGAGTGTGTGAAGGGTCCAGTCCGGAAGACCCAAAGCTGTAGCATCTCCATGACACAGGGCAACTACAGGATATCCAAGAGGAGTTACAGTGAAGAGCCAGGATTGATAGTGTAGCAGAAGCCAGAGGGCTTGAACCAGACCTGACTCATTGCAATGAACATTTGAAGTAAATCTGTCTGGGGCAAAAAGGTGTACTGTGCGATACGCTGGAACACACTACAACTTCCACAGTGAGATTTTGTTGTCTGCTTGTTTGTTCTGTCTTTGTTTTCTTTTGGGGGTTAGATTGCAAGGGTAGAGGGCAGATATGAAGGGATGGGGAAATGAGTGAGATCAGAATGTATGATGTGCAGTTCACAAAGAATCGGAGCTAAAAAGTTAAAAAAAAAATGACAACAACAAGAAACTCACAAAAGAAGAAAGGAAGAGAGATAGATAGAAAGAAAGAAAGAAAGAAAGAGAGAGAGAGAGAGAGAAGAAAAGAAAAGAAAAGAAAAGAAAAGAAAAGAAAAGAAAAAGAAAACCAAAGGACAGCAATGGTTATGTGGAGAGACCCTGTCTCAAAACCACAAAAAATAAACAAACAAAAGGGCATGTCTACAAAACATTTCAGGAAAAAAAAAAAGAGTCTCATAACTGTGAAAAAAAAATAAAACCGAAATGAGCATTGAACTCTTTAACTGGATAAAGCCACGGCTCTCAGAGTTACCAGGGCTCAGTGGCCTCAGAGGGATAATGTCCATTGGGCAGGGATGGTCATCCCAAGCAGTCTTCCTTAGTGCTGTAATTTTGGAGACAGAGTCTTACCATACAGCACAGGCTGACCTGGAACTTACTATTCAGCACAGACTAATTTCAAACTCAATCCTCCTGGTAGTGTGAGGGAGGAGATGTTGTGGGCTAGGCTCGCTACTCCAGATAACAGCTCCGAGTCTTTGTATCTGCACTTGTCATATACTGGGGAGTGTTTTGAGTGGGGATCAAGAGAAGCATGCCCTAAAATGTACTTTGAGGGCCATAGAGGTCTTCTCCATACTAGAGAGAGGTCTCAAGAAGTAGCTTGAGACAGAGGGAGAAACTGCGCTGAGAAACATCCCATTGGTGGTCCTAATGCCTCTCAAGGGGAGCCTGGAGTTGTGCTGGCCTTTGGATGATATCTAGTTGAGGAAGATGGATTTTTCCACTTTTACATCAAAGAACCGTTAGGTATAGGCTGTCCCCAGAATTAGGGGTGACCTTGACATGTCCTTGAGATATGCCAAGGGCTGGTAGGAGTGAAAGATATTTCTTTACATTTTATCTACCCTGGAGGGACCTTTTTCAGAGGACTGTTCAAACTTGAGGAGAAGGTAAAAAATATCCCAGTAGCTTCCTTGCGGATCTGGGAAGGCAGATCTCCCCCTTCATGGGGTCCTTTGAGGCTCTCCCAGCAGAGAAATCTGAGCTGGAGAATTATCTCGAGCTCCACCACTAGGGGGAGTTACTACCCTACAGCAAGGGCCCCCCAAGGTCCTTTTGCTGAAAGCACCTGATGGCGTTCCCCTCCCCTTACCCCAGAACATTGGACACCTCAAACCAGGGCCTCCCAAGGTCAAGATCTTGTATTTGTGGCCTCTGAGACCTACATGTGCTGAGAGTGAGCTAAGCCTCAGGCTGCCCATAAGGCTGACTGTGTGTTCTTTCCAAAGTTTCTAAGCACAGACTCACAAACAGACCATTTGAGACACTAGCAGTGGAAACCACAGTAACAGTTAAAGGAGGAGACCACTACACCCAGTCCTGAGGTTGTTACATAATGCTTCTGAGCCTTAGTTTCTTCCTCTATAGATGGTAGCTGTAACAGTAGCCACCTTGAAGGGTTACTGTTGCTACAAGTGTGTTAAAATTCATCACAAGGGCTCAGTGGTTAAGAGCGCTGATTGCTATCCTGAATTCAATTCTCAGCAACCACACGGTGACTCACAATCATCAGTGATGGGATCCAATGCCCTCTTCTGGTGTGTCTGAAGACAGCGACAGTGTACTCATATACATAAATGAATCTTAAAAGAAATTCATCACAGTAGCTGGCACATAGCCATCGACCATAAAGGCCTGCCAGCGTCATTGCTGAGCTGCAGGGTGACCAAATAAATATGCTCTAAGATAGATGGCATTGTTCCCATGCTCTGATCACTGATTCTTGGTGGCTTGATTGTCCCCAAATAATGTCTTAGGCCTCTTCTTCAGATCTCGGCCTCTTGCTAGGGGCTTCTGTTCCCTAAATATCAACATCTAAAGAAAGTGTCATTCAAACATCTGGCCACCAGAGGGCGTGTGAGCCACTTAATAAGCCAAATTGGACTCAACCAAACCAGACTGTTGGCAGCTGGGAGTGGAATCCAAATTGAGATACAGAGGACTCTGGTTACTGCTGTCACCAACTTCTTCCATCTCAGTCCTTTCTTCTCCAACTTCATCCCCACAAAACAATAAATGAAGGAAAAGAGCAGACAGCAGCACCCCTCCCCACCGCCTGACGTCATGGTGCGTGATACCGGAGGTGAGCGGTAGTACGCGCTCAGAGAAAGAAGACACTGCACAAGTTTCAAGAATCAGATCTGATCTGATGGCTTTGGTTGTGCCACGTTTTCACGCTCACGTATCCCAGCATGCAGTGTAAATCCCACCTCATCTCTCCAGGGTCCTTGTGTTCCTGCACCAGATGTTAAAAGAGATCAGGCCAATGCTGTGTCCAGCAGGTTCCAGTTCTCTACTTGGGCGTGTTGGAGCCTGCGGCCCAGCAGTTCTCAGATGCTCAGCTAGAGGACTCTCTCGCCTCATAAAGAGAAGGAACCCTGAGAACTTTTGCTTATGTAAATTATATCTAGCTGCTAGGTGGTGATGGTAGACAGCTGTAGTCCCTGCACGCAGGAGATTGAAGCAGAAGGATCAAGAGTTCAAGGCCAGCCTAAGCTACATTGAGAGTCTGAGATCAGCCTGAGTTACATGAGACACTGTCTCAAAAAAAGAGAAAAAAAAGGCAATATTTATGATATTAGAAATCAATACAGGGATTTAAAGTAAATACTGTTACCTTTCTAAATATAATAAAATGAATCTATCTGACATTAATTTAAGCGATTGTTATTAAAAGGACCGTTCTTTGGAGCAACACTAGTTTAATGACAAGGAATACTGTTTTCCAAAGCGCTTTAATGTTGGACTTAACAGAAGCCAGTTAAACTCTCTATCAGCTTCTGCACTCAGCCTAGTATGATATCCCAAGTACGTCACAGAAGCAGCTTGGAGGGAGGGGAGGCACTATATCATTAGGAATAGGAATGAAAAAGTAAATACTGTCTTGGTAGTGTTATTATGAAAGGAACTGAAAACAGTTGCTATTGCAGAGTCTCCAAGACCCACAGGGGCCCCAAGACTACCTCTTGGGGCCTATGCTGTATGCTTTCTGCACACTGCCCCCCGAAGAAACCCCTTGGTCCTTTACCCTTATAGTTTCCTAAGACAAGTTCCATTTGCTCCTTAAATCTCCAGCTCAGACTTCATGGTTTTCCCAGATTCCCTGCTGACTTTTGCCATCCTACACCCCTGCCCCACCTCGCCTGCCCTTTCACTGTGCCATAGAAGGAAGGGCAGTATGCATTTCGAGCTTGCTTACCAGACCGGGATAAAGTAGGGCTTCCAAAGATCCAGCCGAACATGTGGGTGGATGAACATAACGCAGTGGACTGCTCACCTCTGTGAGCATTGGAAAGACCTATTTTTTCCACAGTAAACATCAAGTTTTAAAAGTTTTGGTGTCACAGGTCTGTAATTCCAGTGCTCCAGTGGCAGGGGCAGGAAGATTCCAGGGGCCAGGATAGCTGGAGCTTTGTATCAAGAGACTTTCTCAAAACCAACCAACCAACCAACCAATCAACAAACCCTTTGCTGGGGAAATGAAATGGAAATGTTTATGCAAATGTAAATCCTTCCCTTGAACTTGGGAGAGGTGGAGAGTTAAATCCATGTGGCTTCAAATCCAACATGCCCACTACCTCTTCATAAAACCTCTGCTGTATCTCCTGTCTTCTATATCTGGCCAGATGGGTGTTTGAACCATCCGGTATCCAAATATTCCCATCAAGCTGACAGTTTGTATTAGGCTGCTCAAGTCCCTTGGCTCCTCCTTTTGTCCTCCAGTAGTCTCTCTCTCTCTCTCTCTCTCTCTCTCTCTCTCTCTCTCTCTTTTAAATTTGTTGATATTTTGTCTGCATGTGTCTATGTGCACCACGCACATGCCAGGTGCTCAGAGGAGTCAAAAGAGGGCATCGTGACTGGAGTTACAAATGACTGTGAGCTACCATGTGGGTCCCAGGAATCAAACATGGTTTCTCAGCAAGAACAAGTGTTCTTCACCTCTAAGCTAGTTCTCCAGCCCCATCTAGTACTTACAATACTCTCCCGGTCTTTACTCTTCCAAAACCTAGGTAGGTGTTGAAGGAGATAAGAGTTGAGGCTAACTCTCCTGCAGGTCGGCCTTTGTGCATTAGTTGGGGACTCTTTGGTTCAGTGTAAAAGACAGCACGGCTCATGAGGGAGGGGCGGAGGAGACTGTCTGGAGAGATTAGATCCTCTGCAGGCATGTGGGGAGCTTGTCAATGACTCAGGGCCCATCTACTATGCCCCAAGTCTTATATAGATCTATATGATACCTGTAGAATTAGACCAGATCTGAACCCAGGGTCAGAATCCAGGCTTATTGGATCCAGGACACTCAAGAAGGAAAAGTCAAATATTCAATTCCAAGCTGAAAATCTGTGCTGGACTCCAGGAAGAAAGGTCCACCCTCCAGAGTCCTAACCTGCAGAGAAAGGAAGATAAAGGGGAAACCCCAGGCAGTCCTGGAGTGCAGGGCAGAGTTCTCATGCAGACCCCAGACGAGGAGGAGAGCGTTCCTTCCTTCCCCTGGCACTGATACCCAGTCCCAGGACTCTGCAAAAGACCTTGCTGCTCTCGCCCAAACCCATCTAACTGGAATCCCGGCAGCCATCTGTGAACACCTGTGGCCACTGGCCAGCCCCAAGAACAGGTGCTCTGCCCTGGTCAGCGCCTGGCTACCCACTCTCCCTCGGCCTTCTAGCAATGCCAGACAGATCAAGCAATCGTGATAGTGGACCCCAAAGCCTGTCCTGACAAGGTCTGAGAACTGAAGGTAACCGGACCAGGCATGAAAGGCTGGGGCCCTTTGTGTCTGCCCCTATCCAGATGCCTTCTCCCACCCGGGACCCCAGAGGCTCAAGGGAGTGAATTCTGTACCACCCCCTGGGGGATAAAAAGGGGATGGGGTGGGGGGAAATGATAAAAAAAGACATGGGGGAAGCCAGCTCCACTTCCTCACTGATAAGAACCCCACCCGAGGGACTCCCTGCTTTCTGCTGTGTTTAGAGAGAAGGGCTGGAGGGGCTGTATCAGAGACCAAAGAGGGTGGCGGATGGCGTATTAGTGGCTCCTGTTGTGTTGCAAAACTTTTCCTGGGGAGATGCCCCACATACATCTACTCAACCCAGATAAGGAACCCACAACAGACTGAGTCCAAATACCACCCAAATCCAACTTGGTGAACCAATGAGTTTTATTCAAGTTACTTACGGGTAGATAAGTTGAAGGGTTACTTACAGGAGCAGAAGTGACTCAAAGATAGCTGCATCACCAAAGTCCACCCTAGCAGAGGTGACAGTTCACAAAGCTGGAAACCTGGAGTATGCGCTCAACCTACAGGCAACCCAACAAGTTGAAGAATGTCCTTTATGGGGTGCCTCAGTTGGTCTGAACCTTTCCTAAGCAGCTCTACTGGTTATTGCCTCTTCCTGGTAGCCTTTCTTGCCTGAGAGTCCTCTTTAAACACTGGCAGGTGAATCCTGTCAGTTTCAGGGACTTCCTGAAGCTGTTTTGTTGTTGTTTACCTCCCTTCTTAAGGAGCTCCCCTGGAGGATGGAATGTTTTAGTCTTGGAGGAGACTGATATATAACACCTGCACGATCCTTTGTCCTGGAAGATTTCCAGACATTGCTTGTTTGCTAGTTTACTTAGTAAGTGCCCACTACAGCTCTTCCCTAAGGTAGACTAAACACAGTACTGGACCAGGAGGACCACTTAGGCAGATAAGCTCTGTGGTCTTATCAGCTCTTTCTCCACCTGTCTCCCCAGTCTTGGTCAGAAAAGCCAATTAGTGAATGAGGGCATGGGCTTCAAGAGTTGGTCTTCCTGGGCCATTGAGATGGCCATCAAGTATGACCTGAGGCTAGCCCTTAGAACGTATGTACATGGTAGAAGAAGAGAACAGAATCTTGTAAATTTCCCTGCCTCTCTTGCACTGTAAGCATGTGTACCTGCTGCCCCCAACTCTCTTCTGCCCCCACACAAATGAATCCCAGCACTTGAGAGGCAAAGGCAGGTGGATCACTGTGAGTTCCAGGCCAACCTGTCTACATATCAAGCTCCAGGCCTACAGTGAGACCCTGTCTCAAAAAGAAAAATATATCAACAATATTTTGTTTTAAAAGATGGCTGGGCATAGTGGTGCACGCCTTTAATTCTAGCACTCAGGAGGCAGAGGCAGGCTGACCTCTGTGAGTTCGAGTTCCTCTACAAAGCAAGTACAGGATAGGCCGAGCTGTTACACAGAGAAACTCTGACTCAAAAAAAAAAAAAGGAGGGGATGGCCATCTTGGTAGCATCTAAGTGACCTTGGGGAAATGGCTTGGGCTGTCTGAGCCTCAGTTTGCTCCCCTGTGAATGTCAACACAGAGTTTTTTACAATGACAACATAAGGGAGGGTTGTGGTACGATGCCTGGTAGCTTTGTCTAAGACAACAGAAAAAGCACACAGGGGTGGGATGGGACCCAGCCCCACCTGTACTCCGGGGATGTTCTCTGTCTCTTTTGTAAAACTGTCACTGTTCCCTGAAAAAAGGTACCGTGATAACTAAAGGCAGAGCGCCGAGAACCGTGCCTAGTCTGTCAGTAACTGCTTGAGAGATGCCAGCCTTTATTGCGATATTCCCCTCATTCTCGCAGATGCTCTCCTCTACCCAGTCATGCCTTCCTTCCAACCTGTTCCCACTAGCTCCTCCCCCAAACCAGGCTTGGCAGAGGCAGGAGCTGAAACTCACAAGTTCCGCCCTCTAAGACGCTCTTGTAACCCAACCTGGAAACTGGGCACACCCGGTGCCAGGCCATGCCCAGTCCAGAATCAGAGCAGGGGCAGGCTCTGTAGAGGCTGGGGGATCTGGTAGTGGAGAACTTGTGGAGGAGTATCTGGCCCTGGGCACTGTTATCTGCATGTCATTATCTCCTCCCACAAAGACTTCTCCACCCATAACCCCCAACCAAGATGACAGACCAGCAACTGTCTCCAACCGCTCTGATTCGGGATAAGGCTAGACCCTGTCCCCACTGCCACAGAACTCCATGGCCACCCCTCCCTCTGCCACATTTATTGAGAACGGGTTGCCTGTCTCTCTGGGAATGAAGCTGGCAAGGAAGGAGACACCCCCGTATCTATGAGACCTAGAGCCAGGATGGCAGCCGCCTTTGACAGAGTTTGTCTGCTCCTTCACTCAGGGTTCTCCACACAGCCTTTCTGCTGTTGCTTCTGCCATGTCTCCTTTCTCAGGCTGCTCTCCCCCACCCTGAAGCCCCAAAGCTGCACACCTGGCTCCCACATCAGATAACCCAACCACAGCAGCTCCCCTCACCCGACCCCGCTCCCACCCTCTCCTCACCCCTCACCCTCTTCCTCCCCTGGCTGTTCTACCCTCTAGGTTCTGATGTACCTCCATAGCCCTAGAGAGGGTCAAGGAGACTCAGAGCCCTAGCCGGAAACGATGGTGTGAGAGTTGACCCCCCCCCCCCCCCCCGCTCAGCATGTGCACGTGGAACACAAAGACAGAAACATACGCTCTGCGCCAGTTGGAAACAGTGATGGGGAAGGGACCCCAGCCCAGGCCTTAAGGTACGAAGAAGAGCAAGCCAGATACACTGAGGAGGTAGGGACTCTCAGAAAAGTGCTGCCTCCAGAGCTGGGGCAGGGCTGGGGTGTGGTGGTGGTGGGGAACTGGGGTTTCAACATCTCCTGCTTCTAAGTAAAGAAATCTACTGTCCCTTTTCCAGGGATTCCTGTATTTCTGGGCTTATCTCGAACTCAAAGGCTAGAGATCTTCCCATCCAAGGGTTGAGGCCCAGAGTCTTGGGCAGAGAAATAGGGCAATGTATTGTGGAGCGGTTTCAATCCCTTCATTCCAACCCTGAGTGGAGGCCACATCTGTATGTAGGAAGAGGGGTTTCCACGGACCGTGTTGGTGGCTGCAAGGCATTGTAAGAGGGAGAGCATTGGGACATGAGAACAGGAGACCGGACGACCGGGGGACTGAGACTAGTGGGTGCCTGGTATCTGGGGGTTGGACGTTTTAATGCCTCTTGACAACAAATGAATCACAGGCAAATGATGTGGAAAGGGCAGCGAAAATAAAGATGTGTTATTTCAAGGCCCTAGTGTGTCTGTCGCAAGAAGGCAGCTGAGCAGGGAGGAACCCAAGGCTTTTCAGGCCGGATGGTGTCTGTAGGTGGGGGCCCAGGTAGAGTTCCTGTGGGGAACAGTGAGGTGATGGCTCACACACATCTCCTGTCACCTTCAGGGTGATGTGAAACAGCGGGTGGTCAACCACAACCAGCCAGCCCTTCCCCCAGAGCCAGGAGCCTTCCTATCCCCTCAGCTCCTTGACGAATCCCCCAACCCTTCCCTAATCTTGCTGTAGCCGCTACTCAGACATGTGACACACCCACTGGTCCTCAGTACCTGCTCTGCCCTCTCCCCCTCAGCTCATACCATGGCCCTGCCCTCAATAGGAGCAGAGGGGACAACAAAGTTCCATTTTCTGCCTATATCCTAGGACCCAGAACATCCTAGGACCCAGCAGGGAGTCTGGGTGAGTTCTGGGCCAATCTGCCTTGCTGTGGGCTTTCTGCCTTCAAGAGAATGAAGCTCATGTCCATGATGCTAGGATATGAGGATGGAGCTGAAGAGATGGACTTTCAGAGTAAATGGACTCAATTTTTTTTTATAGCCAAATGGAGGCTTTGGTGAGTCTTCATCCTGCTTCCATGTTGCTAACGGATGAGAAAGCATGCACACTCACATTGCCCCTCGGCCCCATTAACTACTTCCTTATTTATTTATTAATTTATTTTCCCCTTTCCGTTTCAGAAAGGGTCTACATGGAATGTAGCCAAGGCTAGCCTTGAACCTGGAACTGTTCTGACTCGGGCTCCTGGGTGCTAATATCACAGATGTGCACCAGCCATGCCCAGCTCTGAGTGTACCCTCTCAACCCCTTGTTCTGTTCCTATGATTTTATACACTTTCCATCACAAGGCACCCACGGCTCTGTATTCTCCCACGATGCTATATCACATTCATCAACATCTTTTTAACAGCTTTATAATTTTCTGCTAAGTGGAAATACCGCCCTCTACTTCATCATTTTCCAACTGTGTATTCAAATTATTTCTAACTTTCCGTATTACGAATAGCTCAACAGTGAATGTGGCCGCCCTGGACCTTTTCTGCCTCCATCCCTAACTGACAAGAGATACTTGGTTTAGAGTGCACTTGGGTGGGGTAACTCAGCAATGGGAGGGGTGGGGGTGGGGGATGGGGGGGGCGTTTCATAGTTCTCACCATAGACTGCCAAGCTGACTTCAAAGGCAGTCCGCCACCGCTAACAGCGAGCACATGCCATTGGCCTCTCTGGCGTTTGCAATGGCCCCCGCCATTTGTTTGGTTGGCATTACTTCGAGCGCCTTCAGGCCGAGCATCCCCCTAACTTTATGTTTCCTTTTTGCCTGAAGAGTCTTTCTCTGTGCTTTGAACTTCAGTCTACTAATGCTTTGGGGCTGCCTGTCAATTTGTGTGCTCTCTCTCTCTGTGGGAAGGGTTCCCAAAGCTGACTGCTGAATGACTGCAGATCTCTCATTTGCTTTCTCTCTGCTCTCGGGATGCTGACCCGGCACTACCTGCTTTAGTTCGGTTTCTGCCTGTTCCCCTCAGTTCTCCCCCAGCTTCCATTCTTCAGCCTATTGGTTTATTTAGTCCCCTCTTCTGAGCTCCAGAGGACCACTGTCCCCTCTGTATCTTCAAGTTGTCTTCCAAGAACCTCAAACCTGTTCATAGCTTGATTCTACATTTCCCTACAAATTTGTCTCCCCACCCCCAAATTCCCTAATTCCACCTGAGTTTGGGACTCTTTGGAGAAGGGAAAGAGGAAGTGGAGGCTACCATTTGCCTTTCGAGATCTGTTTATTTCCTTTGTATTCATTTGCCTGCAACACGCATGTGCCTGGTGCCTGTGAGGTTAAGAAGAAGACATTGGATCCCCTGGACCTGGAGTTATTAGGTGGTGGTTAGCAGTCACATGGGTGCTGGGAACCGAACCAGGGTCCTCTGGAAGAGCAGCAAATGCAGCAAGAACTCTGAACCGATGAGCCATATCTCCAAACCCAGGCCAGTGTTCTCAAAGAGAAAGTGAGGTCCTCCCAATCTTCAGCCCAGAGCAAGAGGCCTGGGAAGGGGGTGAGAAGGCAGGCTGCTACGTGACTCAGTTTCCCTGCTTGCACGTGTGCTAGAACTGATCTCAGGTCTAGAGCGATGAGCAGCCGCTCTACTAAAGTAAATACACCGATGTCACTGACCTTGCTGGCCACCTCCTGGGGTCTTTCTAAGGGACAAAGGACTTAAGCTCAAAGTCATAAACTGTGCTGTCCCCTACAGTAGCCACAGACACAGGGGCCAGTCAGAACTGAACTATGTTGTAAGTGAAATAAACACCCTGGATTTCAAGGACTCGGTATAGAAAGCAAGGAAGACAATAATTTTTCTATTTTGATGATATGAAATGATACTTTCAGTATACATTAAGAAAATATACTATTAATCATCTATTTCTGAATTTGTGGGCATGGCAACTAGAATATGTAAAGTTGCACACACTGTCTTTACTCTGTTTCTACTGGCTGGTTCTGGTCTAGACTGTCCAGCAGGGGGAATCATGGGCTAAAGGCTAAGGAGCCAGTGATGACCCAATGGGTTTAAGCACCAAGATCCCTAAAGATGTGTGCTAGGCAAAGCACCTACTAGATGTCTGCAGACTCTCAGTACCCAGCCTCCCCCATACAAAGCAGAGCAGTACATTTGCTGGCAAACTCCTTCCAGCCTGACTTGCCTCTGAGCTGGAGCTCAGCTTCCTGGAGTCTGCCCCGTGTACAGCTCTAAGGACTACCCTAGCTTTCTATCTCCTTGAAGCTCACAGGTCAGTTCTTCGCCATTTCTCTTGGACCAGGTCCTGACTACCCACTCTTTCCAGAAGGCTGGAGGTGTCATTCCTCAAGTCTGGAGTACCCCGGGTCCTGTCCACTTGAAATTAGTCTCAGCCTACATACATGCTGGTTGGGGATAAAGATGGCCGTGAGCTCACCTTGACCCTTGGCCTCCAAATTCACGACTCGCATCTTAGACACATCTTGTGCTTGCTCCATGCCTAACCTTTTTGTCCACTGGTCAGGAATAGAAAGGGAAGAAAAGGCTAGTAGGGAGGAGACAGGCACACTCCAATAGGCTTCCCTTCTTCCTGTCCGTGCCCAGCTGAGCCACAGGAGGGCAGGGACTAGGCCCATCTGCCCGAGCAGCCTGCCCCTCCCTCCCGCCTAGCTGACTCCACCTCTCCCAGGTCCTGGCTGGGATCCTAAGGCTCCAGGCAAGTGGGG
This sequence comes from Mus caroli, assembly GCF_978045245.1. Lineage (NCBI taxonomy): Eukaryota > Metazoa > Chordata > Mammalia > Rodentia > Muridae > Mus > Mus caroli. The sequence goes on from NW_028227271.1 coordinate 6,330,306, forward strand.
GAAGGGGAGCCACTCCTACTTTCCCAGCAACTGCCACTGCTTCTTCCTGTTTTGCTAAAACTTTGGCTCTGGACCCAAGTGGGAGGGGGGCACTGCCTGTAGCTCCTGCCCCCCAAAGGTCAACCTGGTTCCCTTGGCCCTCTTAGCTGGTTATTTATAGCCCCCTAGGCCCTGCTGAAAAACTGGCCCTCTCCTCCCTCAAATGTCAGCAGCTGTGGCCATTGCCCCAGGGATGCGGCCAGATGTGCAGATCACTCCAGATGTGCAGTGCCACATTTTGGAGAAGGAGCCAGGCGCCTTCTACAATTCATATGGTGTCCCCTGAGTCTGTCCCAGGCTCCCTTTAAGGCCAAGAAAATCCCAGAGTATCTCAGGAGGGTCAGAAACATTGTATCAATGTTTCTACCTCGCTAACCTCCCTAGGCTACACTGTATACCCCAGAATGGTGCTGGAGTAAAGAGCCTACAGACACTACTTGATTCTCTTGCAAATAAACTTAGTTCAGTACTCCTCTGATACTGACTTTGTGGGGAGACTCAGACTGAGGGAGACAGAAGAGACAAGAAGCTTTCTTCCGTTCCTGATGTTGGCGTCCACACTCAGCCCTAGCACAGCACAGCATGCGTCAGGCACTGTGCTCAGCACTGCATGTCCTGATCTCCACAGCCCTAATATGGCAGCACTTCTGGCCCCGGGTCTAGAGAGAGTGAGCCAAGCCTCCTCCAGGTTAAACAATATGCCTTATATACTGGAGAAGAAACCAACTCCATCCAGCCCAGGGCTCCACATCTTTAATCTTATCTACAGTGCAGCACCTCCGTATCTTACCATAGTCCTCTCTGTATCTTCAAACACTCAGGGAAAACTCTGGAGCCCTAGCTACAGGGCTCCTAAGGAGATGCTGTTTATACCAAGCCTTCCCTGCCCTCTGACTGTGACCCTCCTGGGCCCACCAGGAGAGAGGGACCTGGTAGGATAGAGACTGCTAGACGTACTGTTAAGCTTCCTTCTGATAACCAGGGCCCAAGAGGCAAGTGATTCTGATCTAACCTTCCCTGATCCAGTCCACAGTGGGCTGATGACCTGCTGGAGCCCTCTCTGTAAGCTTCCTCTGTAGTCCATGCTGCTGGTGTTCATTGCTGTTGTGGGTAGCCTTCTGAGCTCCAGGTTCTCTTCCAAGACTCTCTTTGGTGAAGATGACTTCGTCCATGGGAGATGGTGGCTTATCCCGCCTCTACGAGGGTTTCCTTAAGTATGCCACAGTAGATGTTCCTGTGAGCAGATAAAGAGGAGGGGGTGCCTTAAGAGCTCAGCGTTTCCCCCTGACATTTAACTCCATGCTCTCTATGTGGCCCCCACTACACTCTCTCTCTCTCTCTCTCTCTCACACACACACACACACACACACGCACACACACACACACACACACACACACACCTCAAATTCATTTTAGAAGACACTTCTGGGAGAGGGGAAGAGTGCCCCCACTGGGCAAGACCTTCTCTCCTCTCTCCTGACATTCTGAGGCCATGGCCCACAACGAGGAGATCTGTACAGAACGGGCCCTTTCTTTCTCCAGTCAGAACAACTACTAGGAACAGAGGGTCATGCTGGGAGATATGACAAGGCCAATGTCAAGCAGGCCAGTGGGTGGACCACAGTGTCCCTGCAGGGGCCCACTGGAGCGAGTAATTGCAAACTGGATGCAGAAAGGTATTTTGCAACTCAAATGGATTTCTTCTCATGATTAGAGTATGGCCCAGTGGCTGCCTCCCTGACCGTAATCTCTGCTGGCACTGGCGGCTGGGGCTGGGCTGCTGGCTTGGAGAAGGAGTACTGACCTAGAAGGCTGGAGCAGAAGTCCTCTCCCTGCCCTGCCACTTGTTAACCATGTCACCCCTGGCAAGCTATCTTCCCTCATGCCTCAGTCTCTTCATCTGCAAGGAATGGTGTGGGTTAGATCAGGGAGCCCCAAACTGAACCAGACCTTCCAATGGCCTGCAAGTTTCAGAACATACCAGGGGGACTAGGAGGATTTCGTAGCTTTAAGGTCATGTCTGGTCAGGAGACTTTGTACATTAGTGACCTTATAAATCTCCCGTAGCTCAAAGAAGCAGATTCTAGTAAATAGAAGAGTCACACTCTGAAGTTTTGCCGCTGTGGGACCTACTATATGAGAGGGCGGGTAGAAGACAATTTATTCTGTCATAGTTCCTAGCCGTGATTATTATTTTATTGCTGCATTATTGCCCCGAGGATGGGGTGGTGCCCCATCTGTTTCTTGGTGGAGGAGGCCCTGGCCTCGGGGGAGGGGGGTCCTGGCTTACCTCGGGGGCTGGGGGTGGGGCTGAGCTAGCAGAGCAGGGAGGGGTGGGAAGGGCCTTCTCTGGTGGGTGAGTCCTCTTGGCAGGGGTGACTGGAGTTTGGCTAGATGCGCTTTGGCATCCATTTCTGGGCCAAGAGAGTCTCTTCCCCCACCCACCTTCCTCCCCCACTTTCCCAGCTTAGCTACTCAGCCTGGGGACTGCCCCTTCCCGACTTCCTCCCCAGGCTCCCTCCAGCCCTTGCCAACCTCATTCTTGAGCCTCGCTAATCTGTTTGCCACCCCTCAGCTTCCTAGCCTCGCCCTTGCCCTTGTGCATGCCATTCTCCCTACCTGGAATGCCACCCCCACCCCTAGCCCCACTGATTCACACTTCTAGGCTCTGTCAAAACCCAGCTCAGCTCAGGACTCGCTTCCTGTAGCCAGGCTGCTCTCAGCTCTGATCTCCTCAGACCTGAAGCCTCTCCTCCCTGCCAAGTACTCATTAACACTTGGGATAACAGAATTGGAAAATGACTTTAGACTCAGAGAAAAGGAGCACTGATCTGGAGCCAGGCACTCAAGCGGCAGAGGGGAAACTGAGACCCAAGAGGGAGGCTGTGACTGAGCCAAGATCATGTAAACCAAGAGATCTTTCACATAGCTGGCTTTGTGAGAGGCTTTCAAGTATGCTGTGTGTTTGGTTTCTTCAACACATTGTGTTTTTTTGTTTTTATATTTAGTATTCTTTATCTCCACATTCCTCTGTGTGTGTGTGTGTGTGTGTGTGTGTGTGTGTGTGTGTGTGTGTGTGTGGTTTATCCAGGAACGACAATAAACGATTATACTAGCTCACACACTCTAGTGGCAAAGGTTCCAAAGCTTGGACAGGCACTGCTCAAGCCACCCAATGACACAAACTCCAAGTCGGTGGTGTGAACGTTTGCATATATTATTCATGCGATTTCTGACTCTGCCTGTGAAGTAGGTAGCCAAGATCTTGCTGGTTTACAGAGCAGGAAACAGAGGCTTAAGCAGCACCCAAGAAGCTGAGTTCTCCTCTCAGCCCCGGAACCTGAGGTCCACAATGCTTCTCTTTCCTTATGCTCCTTGTGGGGGTCGTCAAGGGGTAGCCTCTGCTAACATTTATACTGTTTTCCCTGTCACCTTGGGATTGAAGAGACTGTCCCTGGCTTCCTGCCCCTCCCCATCCTGTCCCAGTGTTTTCTCCATGCGTCTCCCCACCACTTTGCCAGTACACAGACACACACGTATATTCAGAGCTGCAGGTGTCTAGGGCAACAGACCACAAGAGAAACCACATCACCTTTGTTGACTCCGGAGGGAGGTGAGGGCAAGAGGGAAGAGACTTGGGTAGCTCTCAACTTGTTCCGTTCCCCACAGTCATTAGCCCTCCCGGCCTGAGCTATCTGGATGGATAGCCATGACAGCACAGTGTTTGTAATCCAACCACTCTGCCCTAGCCTAGAGACACCACCTAACGCTTCTTGTCTCAGAAGGTGAATTTAAAGAGTGGGGTCTGCCCGCATGCTGGCACCCCTAAGCCACACCCCCAGCGTTACCCAGAATATTCATACAGTCTGTTTGACCGTGCCTGTGCAATGTAACAGAGAAAGATGGAGGACAGAGATGGGCCCACGTGACTGGGCTCAGTGAGACGGAAAACTGGCTATCGGGAGTGACAAACAAGGATACTGGGCTACACCGGAGCTGGAGACCCCGGTATAGCTTCTCCCCAGTTTGGAGCCGTGACACAGGCTCAGAGTCAGCTACGTTAGGGTCAGGTCACTTGCTGGCTCTGTGGCCTGGGGCAAATTGTTTGCTCTTTCTGTCCTCTGCTTGGCACACTAAAGCATTGGTACCCAAGTGAGAGGTAAGGGAGGGTTCCTGAACAGCACGGGGCACACAGGTTAATTTTATTTATTTATTTATTTATTTATTTATTTATTTATGTGTGTGTGTGTATTTGTATAGAGAACCCTCAGAGGTGCCTGAACCCCTGAACCTGGAGTTACAGGCAGTTTATGAGCCACCTGAGTGGATTCTGGGAGCTGAATTCCAGCTCTCTGCAGGGACCCCGAGCACTCTTAACTACTGAACAATCTCTTTGGTCTCTTATTTTATTTTATTTTATTTTATTTTGTATGTATGCACAAGTGCATGTATATGTGCGTGTGTGGTGTGTGTGTGTGTCTGTGCACCTTAGCGCATGCATGCATGTGCATGCACACACACACACACACACACGCATACATGTTTGGTATTTGGATATGTGTAGGTGCATATGTGTATAGGTGCCGGTTTACACATTGGCGGGTGCATGGAGAGGCCTGAAGGTGGCACGGTGTCTTCCTTAATGGATCTGCTCTTCACTTCTGTTTAACGAGGCAGGGTCTTTTGTTGAACCTGGAGCTAGCTAGCCAGCTTGATGACCACCCTCCTCCGAGAGAACCCCGACTCTGCCTCCAGAACGCTAGGATTACAGGTAGCTGCCACACCTGTCAGCTTTTCTATGGGTTGTGGGGATTCGAACTCTCCTCCGCACGCCTGCACATCAAGCTGTCCACTGAACCATCCCCTCTCCTAGGCCTGCTCCTTCTACTTATTTATTTCTAGTCCCAGGAAACCCTTTATTTGAAGTTGAAGACAACCTACCCTGTTAATATGAAAGTCAAAAAACAGTTAGGACTTGATCCTGGATTCAACCTAATTCCATGCAATGCTGCTGCCGGACTGGGTGGGTGGGTGGGGGGCTGGGGAGTGAGCACACCCTGGCTGGCTTTGTGAGGCATGTGTGAGAGTAAGTGCAGGTTGGGGTAGCTGCAGTCAGCACCTGTAGAAGGCTCCACAGGTTTGGTTGCTAGGGCTGACACTCAGACTTCTCTGCCACTTTGAGTCTCGGGCTTAAGTAGGCTCCCAACAGCATTTGTTGAATGAGCAGATGGCTTCTAAGTTGTTCAGCAACTTTGGTCAGGTTTCTTCACCTTTATGGGCCATACTCGATTTATGAGCATAACAAGGATAATTAAGAATAAGAGATGGCAGGTGTGTGTGTGTGTGTGTGTGTGTGTGTGTGTGTGTGTGTGTGTGGCAGCTGGAGAGATGGCTCAGTGGCTAAGAACACTTGCTGCTCTTGCAGAGAACTGGGGTTCAGTAACTAATATCCACATAAAAGCTCACAACCATGGGTAGATTAACTACAGTTCCAGTGGATCTGACAACCCTTCCTGGTTCCAGGCGGGCAGACAACCTCTACTGTCCTCTTTGACCACCATATATGCATAAGTGCTTGCAGACCAAATACTCGTGTGCATAATATAAAACTACACAAATCTTCAAAACATAGAAGAAGAATTAATGACCTGATACTCGCCCAAAGGCCAGAGTGGGGCTCTTTGTAAACACTTAGTAAAAGGTAGCCCACCAAGGCAAGAAGAGAAGAAAGGAGAAAGAAAAGGATGTGGAGGCCTTACGTGGACAGAAAACAGAAAGGGGTATGCAGGCTTTTTGTTGTCCAGTGACCCCCAGGGAGAGCTTTGAACAACTCATGGCAGATCCTACAGGACCAGTCCCTCCACACATACACACATACACCCCCTCCCTTTTTTCCCCAGACAGAGTTCCTCTATGTAGCCCTGGCTGTCCTGGAACTAGCTCTGTAGACCAGGCTAGTATTGAACTCATGGAGTCCCACCTGCCTCTGCCTCTACCTCTGCCTCTGCCTGTCAGCCTGTCTGCCTGTCTCTTATACCTGGTATTCAGCTGAGCAGGCTGTGAGAAGCCTGGATGCAAGGGCTCTTGAGAAATTGCCCGTGGTAGCCACCATAGCAAGAAGGAGGTAGCTTGGATTTTTCTGTCGTATATCTATCTCTAGAGGTCCCAGGAGGCTAACATGTGCTACCAGGGAACATGGAACTTAGCATTGGCTTGGGAATCCATGGTGAGGCAGGAGATGTTGGAGTCATAGGTAACTCTGGCAGCATCCCAGAAACATCTGGTTCAGCATCCCAGAAACATAACGCAAGTGCTGGTCTCCCCTCTGCCTACATTTTGCAGGCAGTGAGTCCTGGTGTGAACCGAAAGCCACAGGTGACCATTGTGAGCATAGACGGGTGGCGAGCACTGGGTGGTGAACATAGATGGGTGGTGAGCATAGATGAGTGGTGAGCATAGATGGGTGGCCACACATCTTTATTCCAGTCACTCGGAAGTCAATGGTTAGATTGAAGAGAAAAGGTACCTTCAGGAGCAGATACATGGATGCTGCACCCGTAGAAATTGTCGAACAAGAAATTCAGCACAAGCCGGGCGTGGTGGCGCACGCCTTTAATCCCAGCACTCGGGAGGCAGAGGCAGGCGGATTTCTGAGTTCGAGGCCAGCCTGGTCTACAAAGTGAGCTCCAGGACAGCCAGAGCTATAAAGAGAAACCCTGTCTCGAAAAACCAAAAAAAAAAAAAGAAATTCAGCACAGAAACAGCTTTAGGAAAGGAAGATGTGGGGGAGGAGAGAGATAACAAGAGAGATTGGGGGTCCTCTGTACACAGGTTTCTTTTTTCCCCTGAAGTCTGTAGCCCTCACAGAAGTCGTTGGAAATAGAGTGATCTGGTTTGGAAAGACGGCTCCGTAGATGAGGAAGTGTCTGGCAGAGCCAGAATGGACAACTTCGGACAGAGGGTCTATTAGAGATGTCTAGCTGGAGGGAGATTTTGGAAGGTCATGAATATTCATGAGTCAATGAAGAACTGGGAAGCCACCACGCTGAGGCAGTGCTTCCAAGCTAGGTACCTTGAACCCTTGTGATAAAGAAGAGATTCAGACGCATAAACTAGACAGCTGAGGGTCAGTGCGGCTGGGAGAAAATCAGTGCTGGGGTGGAGTCCTTCAAGGGGAAGAAAATCCTTCCGGCTGAGGCTACAGAAATCGTGAAACATTTCAGAGGAGGCGAAGAGGGATTTCAACAACAGAAGGGAGAAAGGTAGAGCGGCATTTACTCTGTAGGGAGTGTCTTAGGCCAAGGCAAGGAAGTGGGTAAGTATGAGGACATGAACAGCTAGCTGACAGGGCTGGCTGCAGTAGTAGTAACAGTGACTACCTCTGAGCAAAGTACCAGGAGACAGTGGGCAGGGATGTGTGTGGTACCACATTGCAAGAGGCCATGGATGCTAGGGCAAGGTTGTAGCACCCATTAACAAGTACAGAGGAGTTACACTTAGCAGCTGAACAAGGGCGCATGAGTCTAGACCTGTGTGTGACCTAGCAACATGGCCAACGTCCCTCTAGGCCACTCAAGATTCTGGCTTCCAAGATATCACATCTCTAGGTCTGCCTCATTTTCCCCTTCTAAAGGTTCTTGGAGTTCCTAGGGCTCAGAGAGTAGATTGGGACCAGAGGAAGCTGCCTTTCTGTGGCAGGCACCTCAAGGGCAGGGGAGCTTAGTGTTCCTGGTGAGTGACCGCTCTCCCTTCCCAGTTTTCTGACCGGCCAAATTGCTGGAGGCAACGGGGCTGACAGGCTAAGCCAGGAAACTCAGTGGGAAGGTCCTTGGCCCTGACCCTTGAATCTGACCTCCTCCCGTCTAAGATGGGGGAGAGGCAGGGAGGGCTTCAGTGCAAAGCCAGTCCTCAGCTGAGTTTATTAGCTGAGGGAGGGCTGGAGGCGGCTGCATTCCGACTCACAGACTGGAACATTTCTGTGATCCGCTGTAATGCACTGGGGGACACTGGGCACATTGCTGAAGTTTGACTCATAGGGTCCAGGAGTGGGGGGGGGGCAAAGGAGGGTCATTGTGGAGGGAGAGGAATGGAAGAGGAAGAGGAGAGGATGGAAGGAAATCCCTTGAGAAATTTTTTTTTAAAGTTTCGAAAACTGCATCACCCCCACCCCCTTTTTTTTCTTTTAATAGGAACAGACTGAACCCTTCTGCTCCCCTCAGCAGACAGTGGGGGTGGGGGGGTGCCACTGGGGTTGGACTGGCAGTGGTTCAAATCAGATCCTGAAGTGTTCCTGAGGCGAGTCCCGTGTGTGTGTGTGTGTGTGTGTGTGTGTGTGTGTGTGTGTGTTAGGATGGGGTAGGGGTGTCCGTCTGGGATTCCTCACTCGAGACTCCAAGCGTACCCTGCTCTCCCTGTGTGTAGCGCTGCCCTCGTTGACTTAAGTGTGTAGATGTGTGCACAGGAGTCCTTCCCCGAAGCGCAAAGCACCCTGGCTTGTGTAAACATGGATGCACGCCCGTGTACGCTGTGTATGCACGGGTGCGTGCACTCAGGTATCTGGGTTTCCGGGAATTGTGCGCGGGGTGCAGCGCCGCGCGGCGGCTGGGGCTTCGGCGGCCGCGCGCGGGTCCGGCCGCGTCCCGCGTTCCGGGTTCGGCGCTGCCTCCCGGGCGGTGAGCCGCGCCCCGCCGCGATCGGTGTCTGCCGCCAGGCTGTGTGCCGCTGAGCGAAGCCCGGGTGGTGTGTCCCAGGGCCGCCAGCGCCGGCCCCCTCCCTCCCCTCCCCCTTGGCCCGCTCTCAGACTCAGATAAAGCATTTCCTTCCATTGTCATCCTACCCGGCCGGCCAGGCTGCCAGGGCCCTCCCCCTCCCGGCCCCCTCCCTTCCTCTCGCCGTCTCACAGTCGCTCTGCAGCCTCCGGCGACCGGGGGGATGTGAGGCCGGCGCCCCGGCCCCCCGCCCGCCATGAGCCCCCGGCTCTGAGGGCCCCGGCCCCTGGATGCACAGCCCCGGCGCGGGTGAGTACCGGGCGGCCACCCCCTCCCCGTCCGCCCCGCCCTGCGCGCGGCACCCTGCACTGCTCGCCCCGGCTCCCGCTCCGGCTGCGGCTGGGTCTCCGGCCGGTCCGGCTGGCCGGGTTCTCCGCGCGCCCTGGACCGCGCCCGCTCACCCGGGCTCTGGCCCGCTCGCGGCCCGGGCTGGTTCCGGGGCCGAAGGGCTCCGGCCTCCTGCGGGGCGCCCACATCCGCCCGCTCCCGGGCAGCGACAGGCCCCGGGGAGGCAGTGGGAGGCCCGGGGCCGCCTGTGCAAGGGCCGGGCGTCCCGTCACCCTCCTCCCCGGGATCCGGGAGGCACGGCCGGCCGCCGAGGCCCGGGAGGGGGCGGTGCTCCGGGACGGAAGGTTTGGAAGCGGGAGGGCAAAGGCTAGGACCCACTGAACTGGCGCAGGACTTGCAGAGCTGGACATCAGCGCCCCTGTCTTGTAGAACTGGGCTGGGCCCTACTCAGATCCTGTAGCCGGGGGAAACGTCCCCTGGAGGGGTATTGGGCTGGGAGATTTCTCTTGAGCATCACCCCTTATCCTTGATCACCCATCATAGAGGAGAGACAGACACTGTGCTCAGCCTAGCAGTGAGGGCAGTTAAAGGCGTGGGGAAATGGGGGCCGCAGGCTGAGTACTGAGAGAGGTAGGGAGGTGGGGAGCTGGATCTCGCCCCCCCCCCGCCCAGTCTGATAGTACTGAGAAGTATGAGAACCCCGGCAAATCTGGCAACTGAACTGTCTTTTCGCCACTGCAATTTCTCCGCCAGTTGAGTTGGAAGAAAAACCTAAGTCCTGCAGGTCGCCTAATGAGTCCCACTTATTTCTCACTGGCTGCGGGTTTGGGGCCGACTTAGGGCTGACCATTGGTTCCCTGAACTGTCCTTGCTGGCTGTCCAGCACTCCCCAAAGCATCCTGCATCATCTGGCGGGGGTTGGCTTGCTGCTAAGTATCCCTTCCCACATCCCAACGCAGCATCTGCTTGAGGCCCAGTTCTGCCTGCCAAAGTTTCAGGGTGATAATAGGACATTGGCCCTCCGTGGCCCTGGAGGGAGCGCAACATCTGGAATCAGGAGCTAGTCCTCCAGACTTTTACCTAGATTTAGGAGAGTCTGCTCAAATTCCATTGCAGACTGTGACTCTGGTTGGTTTTTATCCTCTAACTTGTACTTAGGTGGCCCATTTCTTCCCAAGAGGACCCCCATGGGCTGCGGTCGTGCCTCCCCTCTGTGCCAACCTTCCGAGCCTCTTCTCCATCCGCCACAAATCATCCTTCACTCTTAACCTCCTTGCTCTCTGCAGCCTCACGTCTCCCCTCAGTAACTAAGTACTTTTCTTCTTTACAGTGATTCCTGGGGGAAAATGAGGCACAGAGCAGTTCCGGTGTTATGGTACCCAGATAACTGAGATTGGACCAAGTCCTGAACCCGGTGGGGCTGAGGCTTGTGTCTCTGTCTCTAGTTTTATGATGTCCTTTCCGAGCTAGACCCTCAGAGCTGTGCGTTGGAAAAGCTGGGTACAGGGTGCATCTGAACCCCCTGCTGCTCAGTTTGGCCCCTTGGCTGGGGCATTTTTCAGTGTCTCAAGGGCATACGCTGAGCTTTAAGGCAAAGAAAGTTTCTCTTCTAAGCAGGTCACCTTACTTAAGCAGACTTTTCTCAAAATTAACATGAGAAGGTGGGTGGGTGGGGAGGATTCTCAGTTCACTTCCCAGAGCTCCGAGCTAGAGGGGCCAACCACACATAGCCAGTCAGTAATCCACGGGGAGTAAGGGGACAGGCAGAGCATCCTGTGTCCTTGTCTCAGGGATAATGGTTCTCACCTATATAGTTCCTAGTGGCTCAGTTGTGATGGGATTGGAAATGAGGACCTTTTTATAGCTGTAGGCACACTTCTTTCTTGGGCTTCTTTGCTCTTTGCCTTTAAGAAGTGGTCGTTTCAAAGTTGACAGGAGCCCCAGAGAAAGGTGAGCTAATAATGTAAGGCCCAGAGTCACCCAGCCAGGGAATGGCACCAACCAGACCAGCCTCTGCCAGCATCTATTCTGAGCTCTTCCTTGTGGTCTGGATGGCTGCAGGAGAGTGTAGGGTATTGCAGGGCTTGAAGGCAGGTCCCCTTGGAGACGCCAGCTCCAGGACTTTGAATTTGTATATGTTGGATTTGTTCACTAGATGGGGCACTTCCTCTGGGGCAGGAAGCCTTGATTTCCTGTGTTAGGGGGTGGGTAGGGACCAGGAGTGAGGGGCCCAGTGCACCATCCCTGATGTTGTTTGGAACCACAGAAGGGCAGAGCTTTCACTTGAAGCAGCTTCCCTAATCCAGGGGAGACAGGAAGGAGAGCTCTGGCTGGGAGGCCCAGGTTGAGGCTAGGGAAGGCTCTAAGTGCCATGAGCTGGGGGGGTGGGTAGCGCAGCAGGAAGCCTGGTGAGCAGGTGACTCTGCCGGGTATTGTATTCCTTATAATATTTTCCCTGTTTCTGTGGTAACATTCCATGGGGGCCTCAGGCCTTAGGGCTGCAGGAAGGCGCTTCAGACAGCCCTTTCCTTAGTGGCCCACGTACTGGGAGCCCCCACATCGAGCTACTCCCTATGCCTGTCTGTAGGACCAGGCTCTGTAGGACCAGGGCCTGAGAATCCAGTCAACTGGCCTGACCAAGCACTGACTCCAGGCTCCATGATGTCTCCTGGTGGGCAAGGGAAGAGAACTGGGCTGGATGGGGGGGGGTGTCTCCAAGCAGATTAGAATACCACTCTCAGCCTCTGCCTCACCTTATCCCATCTTTCTCTCTTCTAACCTCCTTCAGTGTGGCCCGTGAGCGAGCGAGCTGCCTGGGGCAAGGGGTGGGGGTGGCAGAGGCAGGAGGGATGTTTTCATCAGCAGAGCATGGCTCCTTTAGTTCTGGACCTGTTCCCAGAGGCAAAATAAATTCAGGCTAGCATCTGTTTAGTGTGAGCCTCCGTGTGATATGTGTGTATGCACTGGGTGTGTGGTGGGTGTCTGTGTTTGCCCAGGGCTGTGTGTGTGTCGATGTGGTGGTTCTGTAGCAATCTGTGATCCATGTGCTGGCTCTGGTGGGTGTTTGGGGGTATGCACACATGTGGCACAGATGTGTGTCTTCTGTGTCATGTGTAAGTTATGGCTCTGTGTCGGGTATAGAGTGCCTATATAGACAGGTTTAAGGGATTGTGTACCTATGTAAGACTTTGCTCTTTTACACGTGTCCAGATCTTGACCTGTAAAAGCACAGCCCATGATTTTTGTCCTTTCTTTCTTTCTTTCTTTCTTTCTTTCTTTCTTTCTTTCTTTCTTTCTTTCTTTCTTCCTTCCTTCCTTCCTTCCTTCCTTCCTTCCTTCCTTCCTTCCTTTCTTCTTTCCTTCTTTCTTTCTTCCTTCATTTGTTTGTTTGTTTGTTTGTTTGTTTAATGATACAGGGTTTCTCTGTGTAGCCCTGGCTGTCCTGGAACTCACTCTGTAGACCAGACTGGTCTTGAACTCAGAGATCCACCTGCCTCTGCCTTCCAAGAGCTGGGATGAAAGGGGCATGCCACCACATCTGGCATCTGTCCATAGTCTTTAACACCAGTTACTGGGCCAGTTGCTTCAGGATCCTGTGAAGAATGTGTTTAAAAACATCCTTGGGCCCCATCCCCACCATCTTTTAGGGTTGGCAGGAGTTGAGGGAGGCACCTCACTCACTTGTATGGTGGGTGATTGTGGTGCTGAGCCATGCTGGAGGAGCAGAGGCCTGGGTCAGCCTTTCTGTTTATTTCTGTGGAATAGACCTGCAGAAAGAAAGGGTGTCTGAGGTCACAGGGCTATTTAGAGAAAGAACTCAAGACAAAATGCAAGCTTCCTAAGACTGGTCAAGGATTTGGGTACGTGTGTGTGTGTGTGCGAGAGAGAGAGAGAGAGAGAGAGAGAGAGAGAGAGAGAGAGAGAGAGAGAGAGAGAGAGAGAGAGAGAGAGAGAGTGTATTCATGCCCAGCATGGTGAAGGGGACCAGGTAGCATTGGCTGGTGTAGATGCCTGACCTCTGAGTAGCATTAACTTTTCCTTTGGGGGTTCTAGCCTTTCTGGCCTTGTTCTTATTACCCTCCTTCTTCCTCCTGTGTGGGAAAACTTTGTAATCCTCAAGAAAGAACCACACTGGCAGTCAGGGAAGGTCATTGGCCAAGCTGGTCACTCAGCAGCTCATCCATTTGTTATAGACTTGCAGAGCTCTGTGCCATACACTGGGTGCAGATGTGAGGTGAGCACAGAGGCTGACCTCTGACCTCAGGGTGCTATAGCTCTACTGGAGAACAAGAAAGCATGGGTGGGCAAGAAGACGTGAACAGTTCTACATGGTGATTAGCTCTATAAAGAAAACTCCCTGGATCCAGCAATAAACAACCCGACAGGACTTCCTTGGACACAGTGGCCATGGGAGTTCTCAGTGACACTGACTCCTTTCTCCTCAGACTAGAAGTGAGTCCCCACAGCCTGCTAAGACATTCTCGGAAGCTCCCTGGACCCAGGTGAGGGATCTGGACTGAGGTCTAGCTGAGGGTTGGAGCTGGACTGTCAGCCTGGTGGCTAGCAGAATCTGCTTTCCACGGGCAGCCTCTCTCCCACCCCCACAGGTTGTCAGAGAGACAGAAGAGCAGGGGCAGCCAGATAGGGCTCGGACTAAGGTTAAGAACATGGCAGACTCTTGTCTGAGTCTCCCAAGCACCGCCCATTCCTGACTCCCCTGTTCTTACCTTCCCAACTTGGGGGATCACTGTCCCAGCTCCAGCCCCTCTGGGTGTTGCTGACTGCCTCTATGGCCTCTAGGATTTATTTATCTAGCTCAGGGCTACCAAAGAAAGGGGGTAAGGTCAAGGCTCAGAGAAGACATGTGTCCTGGGAGATAACAGAACCAGAAATGAGGGTAGGGGCTCAGGCAGAGCTCAGGAGAAGCTGCCCAGCAGGGGCTCAGTTCAGAAGAGGGTACAGGGAAGACCTGTGCTTAAGAGGCCCTCTTTCTGTGCCCTTACATCTGCTACCTAAGCTAGCCAATTCTCAGACCAGAGGGACAGAGGGGTCTGGTTCAAGCCACCTGCTCTACTTCCGCCAGAAGGAAGTGCCCCCTTGGGTCCACCTGCAGGCCTGCCCCTAAACCCCTCTCTGGAGGTTAACTTTCACATCAGCAATTTGGGCATAACCTTCCTACTGTGGGCCTGTGGCCCCCCGACCTCGTCTCCTCCCTCTCCTCAGTAGAGGGGTTCCACTGGGAGACCCAGAGCTTCCCACTAGCAGCTGGCATAAGACAGTGCAGCCTCGGAGGGATTGGAGGAGCCTTGAAGGAAGAGAATAGGTCTGTGAGGTCTGCTTCCCTCCCCTTCGCCCTCTCTTCTGGAACGTCAAGTGCCTTTATTCCTTGCCCCCTGCCTCCCAGCCTTCTCAACCCCAGCTGCAGGCTCCTACTAGGGGTCGGGGAGAGGAGCTGGCAGATCGGACTCAGTGTCCCCACCCGATCTCCAGGCCACCTCCCTTCTCCTCATGTTGCCATGCTGGGATGGGAAACCCTGGCAGTCAGTCCTCGGCTTCCTTCGTGAGCTGGGAATGAACAGGGAACTCCCTTTCGCTCTTGCATTCCGCTTAGCTCCCTGCAGAGCTGGAGCCAAGAAGCCCACTCCTCTTTCCTAGGGTGGCCCTCGGCCCAGAGGTCCGGTTTCCCTTCTGCAGCCTTCGGGATGACGGGGAGGAGCAGGGCAGGCTGGGAGGTACAGGTTCGGAAAGAGTCGGGGTGGGGGAATTCGGAGATATGGGCTGTAACCGACTTGTTTTGCTTGCCCCACAAACCTGCACGTCTGGGGCATCCGCTGCGCCCTACGGGGCCTTCAGGTTGTAGAAGTGCTCTCAGAATGACAGAGTGGTGCCACCGGGTTGGGGCAAGAGGGTGGGGGTAAAGGGGGGAGCCCCAAGCAAGGGGGAGCTGGAGGGTTAAAAATAGCAGCAGTCGGGTTTCGGTTAGCAAATGTGGAGGCGGGGAGCTGGAGGCGCGGCAAACGGGGCTGTGCTTCCCCTGGGCCCCGGAGTGAGTCACCGTGGAGAGTTGGTGAGGCAGCACCCTCTGCAGGGCTGCACGCAGGGAGCCCAGGGCTCAAAGAGGTCTGGCTCTGGGCCAGAAGGGCTGTGTAAAATGGGGAAGACTGAAGCCCAGACCTGGGTTCGAATGCAAGTGTTGTAGTTTTAGGGGCTTGTGTGAGGATGCTGAGATGTTTTCAGACCTGTCTGCAGGCATCTGGGAGTGTAAACTTTTGGTGGAGTCTAAAGTGCCCCGCAGATGTTAGCTCCAGTGCCCAGTGCCAGTAGCAAAATCCAACAGGAGGCACTTCCAGAAGGGACAAGAGGGAAGGACGATTGTCTGGGCCGAATCTCACTTTCTCCAGCCACAAGCTAAGCTCGGGCACCTACTTCTCAGCGACTCGGGTTTTTTTTTTTTTTTTAAATCACTAATATGAAAATAATAATGTTTTCACTCTCACAGGGTTGCTATGGAGATGAAAGGGGATGGTGTAAGTGACTTATGCCACGTCTGGGAGGACCCCAGTGCACACCGAATAATCATCCTTATTATTGATGTTATTGTTCATATTTTTGAAGGTCAGAAATAGAGAATGTTGGAGCCATGACAGAAGGAGGCCCAGCCCCAGTTCACAGGAAAAACCAGGCCAAATTCCCTGTTCTCGATTCCTCCACCCTTGTGGGCCTGGAACAGCAGGAGTGTATAGCCCACAGTCACAGGGTGGACCCCTGCTTCTCCTTCACTCCCTTCTCAGAGAAGCAGGGTGAGGGGGCACCCTAGGCTTCATAGCCAGCTGGCTTGTCAAGGGGACTGCCATGCCACCCTGGGCAGACAGCCCCTGATGGCTTCCTATGTGGAGTACCTTGCCAAGGTCTGCTGTGTCAACATCTGCTGTCGGTGACCTTTCTTTTAGCTCCTCCCTGGCAGCCCTTAAGAGGAGGGTGAAGCAGAGGAGGGGTGGCAGGCCAGTGACAACAGTTGTATTCCCAGTGTGCTGGCCCTGGAAGACACATGAGGCATTGCTTTCAGGAAATATCATTATTCAGCTGACAGGCATTTGTTAAGTAAGACCTGACGTGGCCTAGCCTGGGCTAGGCTCTCAGCATGATTCACAAGAGGCAGAAGCCCTAGCATGTAGAGAACACGGATTCCCTGAGGATGTGGGGTTCGAGAATATGTGGAGTCCTTGAAAGCCCTGTAGCCTGGTTCTCATGAGACCCTTGGTTATGTGGTGACTTCGCTTCCAGGGTGTGTACATGTGTGCTGTGTGTACAATGATCTGTTACCGCAGAGGTCCTGCTGTAGAAACCGACAGAATAAGGCAGAAGCGTTGACAGAAAGTAGCAACGAAGTGCATGTGAGGGACCCTGGACCCTCAGCACACGCCTCCCCGCTTTCTCGTGTACCCCTTTAAGGGGCTGTCCTTTTTGCTAAAATGAGATTGCACTGTGCAACTCTGCCTTCTGGGCCAACGATCTCGACCTTCCTGGGCAGTGTCATGATCTCATCCAGTCCCTATTTGTTCTTGGTGTTGCTTTGTTCAAACCAGTAGCTCAGGACCATGTGTCTGGCTGTTCAGTTCCCTGAAAGCTCTGTAAGCACCCTAGCTGGAGCTGTGGTCTAGAAAGATCTTTGGTAAGTGCCAAGGGCAGTCCTGGCTGCAGAAGGGAACGGGATCACCCGGAGAATCTGCCCGGTAGACTTCTGCCGTTTTCCAAAAATAACGGGCAAAGAGGGAGGGTACTATGGCATGACTGGATTTGGGGATGTCTGGGGTATTTGCTGTCATTAATATTAATGTGGCATCTCTAAGTGCCAGCATTCATAGCTTGCAGCTATTCAGACTCCAGATGCCTCCCATTTGCTTGGTCTGTGCTAAATGCCTACCCCTAAGCCAGTGAGCAGACGGGGTCTATGGCCAGTGTCCCCCACCTCCCCCAAACATAGGGCTACTTGGACTGTCCAGAGTGAGTGTGCTCCTCTCTGCACTTGTGTGTGCCTCCACCCTTCCACCTGCCCCAGGTCTGCCCAGGGGGGAGGCTACATCCTTCCAAGGGAATGTATTCTGAGTGCCAGTCTTAGGGTGGCTTTGCTCTGGTTATGCAACTGGCACTCTTGATGGGACTTGACAATTTCCAGAGTGCTCTCACACACAGCATGTGATCCTCCAGGGCAGCCCTGGGAGGTCCGCTTGTTTAGTTATACCCTGCTGGAGGGGAGGGAGCTTACAGGAAGCCAATAAAATGGTAAGATGCACATTGAAGAAACCGGGGGAAATGTAACAGGAATCAGGAAGTAAGACAAGCCCTCCTGGAGACAAAGGCGTGAGGGTGTTCAGGCAGAGATGGTGTTTTTGTTATTTGGTGTTTTGGATGGACTATCTCAAACGTTGTGGCAGCATGCCAATGCTAGGAGGTCCTCTACTCCTCTGTGTGTTGCTTGGTGGCCTCGCCATCTGTTAGGAGGTGTACTGATCATAATCTTAGGAAGGCTCTGGAAGGCCAGGCAACACGTTTCCTTCCTCCTTCCTCTCTCCTTCCCCATCCTCACCCCTCCACCCTTTGCCTGTTCTCTCTCTCTCTCTCTCTCTCTCTCTCTCTCTCTCTCTCTCTCTCTCTCTCTCTCTCTCTCTCCCTCTTTATCTCTCTCTTCTTTCCTCCTGGGAATAAGCCCGGGGCCTCTCTCCTGGTAGACAAGCTTTCTATGGCTAAGCCACACGGCCCTCTGCATGTTCCTAACCCTTTCAAGCCCCAGTTTCCTTTGAAACAGCGTCAACCCTTTAAGGCTCTGCTGTAGGAATACTTTGTCAGTCAGCATTAACATACTGCTCACCGGTCATTACTAATGTTATTAACTAATGACTAGAATAATATACTAAGTAACTTGAACCTTCTACCTGCCATCACAGGGACAGTCTGGGAGACCTTTGGGTGGCTTGGATAGGAGGTGCTAAAGAAGGGACTTCTCCAGGTACTCAAGCCACCGGGAGAGGCAGACTGGAGCTAACAGGAGTGGGGCGCACAGGTAGGCCCAACCCGACAGCAACCCTCAAGAGGGTGAAGACACCGGGCCCAGAAGCAGCACTGGGGTGGTGACCGTGTTTCCTGTTGCAGGGGCAAGTAGTTGAGAAAGGCTGGCAGGGATTGGCTGCTGAAGTGGGTAACCATGGCTTGCAGAGGAGAGAGACAAGGCAAAGCCTAGCAGGCTCTAAACTCATAGCCCCCCACGTTACAGACAGGACCTAGGACCTTGCCTGCTTAGGATCTTTTCCTTGTGAGAGAAAGAGATACTGACTAGAGTGAATTTCCAATAGAGCTCTCGAAGCAAAGGAGTCGTGGGTGAATGGAGAATGTATGTGCCCCGGGGCTTTCTGTGTTTAGAAATTCCAGGGCAGTTTGGACTGCCTGGGAAGCCTGTCTGCTCAGAAATTCTTCAGGTGGACAGGGCAGTGCGGAGCAGGCCAGGCTGGAGATGGGAAGTGATGGTGGGCCCAGAGGAGCTCTGTCCCGTGTGTCCTTGCTCCACAGAGACAGCTCAGAAAGGCTGAGCAGCCAGAGAGGCTCCAAGAGGTGACTCAGAATCTCGCTGTCCTTTAGCAGAGAGCAGCAAGGTCTCAGAGTGTCACATTCTTACACAAATGACCCGGGACCCCTGCTTCAGGATCCATGAGAGAGGCCGCCAGAGGTGGCATGCCCCTGCTTCAGGATCCATGAGAGAGGCCGCCAGAGGTGGCATGAAGAGCCGGGTAGGTGATGGAGTCAGGGGTACACTTTGCCACTCCTGGGAAGCTTGAGCGGCCACTGTCATGGTTACATCTACTTCCTGTTTGATTAATTTCAAACGGGGGTGGGGGTGGGGAGGGAGGCTGACTCCTGGCGCAGGCTACCACTGTGTGGGGCTGTTTACAACAGCCGCGTGTGGGATTCCCAGAAAGAGACTCCAAACCGGACATCCTGTGGCTGCAAAATACCCAGGTGTCAAGAGCTAAAAATAACTACTCTAGAGCTCCAGTTACCCAGAGTCAGAGGGGAAAGGGCCTGTTCACTGAGTGAGTGGGCATGGGGTGGGGGGTGTGTGGGGGAGGTGAAGCTCGAGCCTCCAGCCCTCAGATCTCAGGATGTCCAGCCGCATCGAGAAGTCTCTCTTGTAGCTGACCCCGGACCTCTGCCTGTATCCCAAGCTGCCCACCTGCCAACTGAGTCTGTATCTACAAAGAACCTGTGAGCCTTGTTTTGGACCTCCTGTGAGAGGCTCTGGGAGGGCTTGTAGAGCAGGGATCTCAACCTGTGGGTCGTGACCGCTGAGGGTCACAGGGGTCACCTAAGGCCATCAGGGAAACACAGATATTCGTAACAGTAGCAAAGTTACAGTTATGAAGTAGCCATGAAAATAATTTTATGGTCAGGGGGTCAAATGAGGAACTGTGTTAAAGGGTTGCAGCACTGGGAAGGCTGCTCTAGAGAAGAGACACAGCAGGGTGCCACCAAGCAGAAAAATGGAGCAGATGTCCCTCTAAGCCCCCAGGCCAACAGTCCTGTTATTGCTTGGTTTCTACCAACTCCAGTTCCTACAGGTGACTTCTTGGGGCTGTCTTCATGGGTGCCCACAGGTAAACGAGATAGCCTCCGGCCTGCGTAGGCCTGAGCTTGCCCCTGGCACACTCTGAAGAGCTTCCTTTGCCTTGCGTTTGCCCTGTGCCAGCCAGCTTCAAGGCGCACGTTAGTTGGGAGCAGGGTTCTAGAGCTATCATGTTTTGTGACTCTGAGCTTTCGATGGTTAATTCTATGCCACATGTCCCTGGGTGTATGTATGTGCAGGTGCGTGTACAGGAGGAACACATGGAGGTCAGGAGAGGCACAGGGTCCCCTGGAACTGGTGTTGTAGATAGTGGTGAGCTGTCATAGTGGGTGCTGGGAACCGAACCTGGTCCTCTGCAAGAGCAGAAAGTCCTCTTAACTGCTGAGCCATCTCTCCAGCCCCTAACCACAGGTTATTTAGTGCTTCAGGGTCTTAGTCTACCCATCGATATACTACAGCTAAAAACAGTAATCTGGTGGGGCTTGTTACAAGCGTTGGGAGTATTAGCACGTGAAAGTCACTTGGAGCAATTGGTACTAGCGCAGGACAGTTTGGGTGAAAGGGAGTGGGCAGCCACTGTAGTTGGGAAGGGTGGAAGTGATGGAGTTGGGGAAACACACACACACACACTTAGAGAGAGAGGAGACAAATGCCTGTGGTTGAAGAGGGAGAATTCACTAAGACCAGATGCCCATTTGTGGTGTCGGGTGGGGGCTCTTCCAGGTTCGGAGCAGACAAGACGGGTGCATGGCTGACCACATTCCGAATCACTCCTCACACTGGTCTGCCTAGACTCCCGCTGGTTATGAGCTAGCAGCCTCCACACTGTACCTCCCTCTGCCAGGGCAGCGCTGGTCTGAGCCATCATCTCCTGATGCTCCAGAATTGCAGCCGGGTCAGCTGAAGTTCTAAGAGATGTTGTTCCGCACACGGCTTTCCCCATCTGACCTCGCCATCGTCTTTAACGCCATGGCCCCTCCTAGGCTTCATTTGGGAGCCCACTGCCTGTCCCCTGAGCTCTGGGTAGATCTGAGCGAGAAGCAGTTCAAAGCTAAGAACAGGAAGCTTTGGAAGAGGGAGGGGGGAGACCAGAAACTGTTATAAAAGGGTTGGATTCAAGGAGAATTTTAGGGAGTCTGGGGTCAGTGAGAAACTTACATTCTGTCCTGTGTGTTTAGGTTCTTTTGAATTTTCAAAAAAGATTTATTTATTTTATGTATGAGTATTTTGCCTGCATCGATATGCATGTCCCTTGGAACTAGAGTTACAGACAGTCATGAGCTGCCTTGTGGGTGCTGGGACGTGACCCAGGTTCTCAAGAGGAGCACCCAGTGCTCCTAACTGCTAAGCCATCTCTCCACCCCCCACTGAATTTTTAAGTAGCTATAAATAATATGTATATTTTAAAAGTATTTCTTTTTTTAGATTGGAATATGAAGTAATACATTTTTAAAAAAATTGCACGTAACATGCACAGTTGTGTGTATATATGTTCGTGTATATACATGCATGCGTACACATGCAGGTGTGTGTTCATGTGTATGTATGTGTATTGGGTATGTGAGTGTACATGTGTTCATGTGTGTGGGGTGCACATATGTGTAGAGGTCAGAGTCTAGCCTCGGATGTCATTTCTCAAAAGACATTCATTGTGGGTTTTTTTTGTTTTTGTTTTTGTTTTGTTTTTCGTTTTTTTTTTCGAGACAGGGTTTCTCTGTGTAGCCCTGGCTGTCCTGGCACTCACTTTGTAGACCAGGCTGGTCTCGAACTCAGAAATCCGCCTGCCTCTGCCTCCCGAGTGCTGGGATTAAAGGCGTGCGCCACCACGCCCGGCTCATTGTGTTTTTTGAGTCAGGGTCTCCTGCTGTGACTGGGCCAAACTGTGTGACCAGTGAATCCTAAGGACTCTCTTATCTCTGCCTCCCTAGTGCTGAATTCATTTCATGCTACTATACCCAGCCAGCTTTTATGTGTTATTTTTATGAATATAAGTGTGCTTTATTCATAAGGTAAAATATATATTTAAATTTTTTATTTGAAAAACAAAATGTGTGAAAGTTTGGCTTGCATGTATGCATGTTACCATGTGTGTACAGTGCCTCCAGAGGTGAGAGAGGGTGGCCGGTCCCCTGAAAACAGTTACAGACAGTTGTGAGCCCCCATGTGGGTGCTGAGACTCGAACCCAGATCCTCTGGAAGAGCAGCCAGTGCTCTTATCCGTGGAGCTGTCTCTCCCGCCCCTTTCTCCAGCTTTTAAGCGGATATTGGAGATTCGGCCTGGAGCATGTCCACACCACAAGCACTTTACCAACTGAGCTATCGCCCTAGCTCCTAAAAAATACTGTAAGGCCAGTCACATTTCACTCCTAGAAGTAAGTGTTCTTTTAGTTTGAGGCCAGCGAGGACCACATAGTGAGTTCCAGGGCATCCAGGGTTACATTCAGCTCCACGTTAAAAAGCCTGTCTGAAACAAAACAAAAACAAGCAAACAAAACAAAAACAAACAAAAACAGTATTAACTAAAGATAGAGGTATGGCCTGTTTTCTACATACCTGCAATCTCATCACTCAGGTAGCAGAAGCAAGAGGATTGAGAATTGGAGGTGAGCCTGAGCTGAGACCCTGCCTTTGTATTTAAGATTTGGGGCTGTATTTCATGTTTCTTTGCTTGCTTGCTTGCTTGCTTGATTGATTGATTGATTTTGAAAGAGAGGGTATTTTACTGTGTAGCCCAGTCAAACCTCAAAGGGTTGATCCCCCTGCCTCAGCCTTGGATTGCAGGCAAGGGTTGTTTGAAGCTGCTTGAAAGCAGGAAACAGGCTGGTGGCCTCTGGAGGGGGTCAGCGCCTACATTTGGAGTCACCCCTCACACTGGTTTGCCTAGGCTACTGCTGGTTATGAGCTAGCACCCCACACACACCTCCCTGTGCCATGACAGCGCTGGTCTGAGACTGTTGATGCTCCACGGTCTCCTAGTGTCCTAGGTTCAGTCAGAAGAGCCCTCCTCTCTCCATGGCTCTCACAGGCCATGACAAACAAGACATTTCTCCTCCTTGTTTATTCTTGGACTCTCCTAAGGCCCTCTTGCCTCCTCTTGCCTCCTCTTGCCCAGAAGGAATTGGGCTCTCCTCTCCTCTCCTCTCCTCTCCTCTCCTCTCCTCTCCTCTCCTCTCCTCTCCTCTCCTCTCCTCTCCTCTCCTCTCCTCTCCTCTCCTCTCCTCTCCTCTCCTCTCCTCTCCTCTCCTCTCCTCTCCTCTCCTCTCCTCTCCTCTCCTCTCCTCTCCTCTCCTCTCCTCTCCTCTCCTCTCCTCTCCTCTCCTTCCTCTCTCTCTCTCTCTCTCTCTCTCTCTCTCTCTCTCTCTCTCTCTCTTTTTGGTTTTTTGAGACAGGGTTTCTCTGTGTAGCCCTGGCTGTCCTGGAACTCACTCTGCAGACCAGGCTGGCCTCGAACTCAGAAATCTGCCTGCCTCTGCCTCCCAAGTGCTGGGATTAAAGGCGTGTGCCACCACGCCTGGCTGGCTTTGTTCTTTCTGTATCATGGCTAGAGACTCTGAGCTGCAAGCTGGGGTGTAGGGGCTCGGCCTGGAACCCAGGACTTTGGCTTCCTGCCTCCAGCCACTTTCCCCTTGCAGCGGAGGCCTGGTCTTCTTTAGCTTCCTTTCCAGCTAATACCCAGGGACTAGGGAGGTGGGTTCAGGCTTCTTGTCACCTTGTGGGCAAGATTGAGACCTCGATGTAAGGCCCAGAAACCCAGCTTGTCCAGGGGCCCCAGAGTGGAACCCTGTGGCGTTCTCATCGAATCCGGAGATTACTGAGGGCTGTGATGTCCCCACAGGGGTAGGGTATCTGGGGCTCTTGGTTTTGGGTGAGCCTGGTGCTCAGGTTCAGGAAGGAAACTTCCTGAAGGTACATCCAGGTTCCCCAGACTGAGTGACCTGCTTCCTCCTGATTGCAATTGCTTCCCAAAGAGGTGGAAGTGAGCTGTAGCCAGGCTCCTGAAGAAAGCCCCAAATCCAACCAAGAGCTGTGTAAAGGCTTAAGCCCTGGGCAGTGTTCTTGGTCCCTCAGGTCAATTCTCTCTTTCTTTTTCATGTGATTTGGCCCTAAATCAATGACAGCAAGCCCCTGGAAAAGGTATCAAGGTCATTGAGAAGGGGGAGTCCCCAAATTCAAGCGGGTCCTGAGGTGCAGAATATCCTCTTTTTCTCGTCAGCTTACCCTCAATCACAGTGCCAGGAGATGCCTTTCCTCTTCGCGCAGAGACGTAGTCCCAGTATTTTGAACTCCATGGCACTTAGCAGAGAGCTAGGGGGTAAACAGGATCTTTCTAGAAAGTGCTTTTGGACCCAGCCTCTTTGCCAGTGTGCATGCACACACGTCCGTGTGGCTCTTCTGGACGGAGTTTTCGTCATAGGTCACCGCCACAAACTATCCCTTCCGGTCTCCACAACAAACCACAAGACCCAAGGTTAATTTCTCTGCACAGCACCCAGATCTGTGGTTAGCAGGGGTACAGGGCACAGCAGGCCTCACCGTGAAGGGGAAGTGCAAGTGAATTCCCAGGATGCAGGGGACTCTGGGCCTAACAGGGTATTCATGTGTTGCTGTGGTAAATGCCATGAATAAAAATAAAAGCAACGTGGAGGAAGGAAGGGTTTGTTTGGCTGAGAGTTCCATGCCAGCTATGGTGCACCCATCATTGGGGGGAAGCCAGGGATGTGATTCAAGCAGGAACCTGGAGGCAGGAACTGAAGCAGAGACCATGAAGGAGCTCCACTTACCGGCCAGATCTCTCCCGATTTCCCAGCCTGCTTTGACCACCCAGCACCTAGGGGTGGCGCTGTTCTCGTCCATCAATTGGCAATTAAAAAACAAAAACAAAACCAACCAGCCAAACAAACAAACAAAAACAAACGCCTCACAGAGATGTCCACAGGCCAGTCTGAGAGAGGTAATTCTTCAATTGAGGCGTCTTCTCCTTCCTAGGGATGCCAAAATGACAACCAGGATTAAATGTTACTATGCAGAGGCTGGCAGTGGTGCCTGCCTTTAATCCCAGCGCTCGGGAAGTAGAAGGAGATGCATCTCTGAGAGTTCGAGGCCAGCCTGATCTAGTTGCAGGACAGCCAGAGTTACACAGAGAAACCCTGTTTCAAAATGTCAATGTAGAAACCTCTCCAGACCAGAGCCCATAGAAGAAAGGGGGTCCTAAGATACCTAGAATATTGATTATTCCTGGGGAGAGGAGGCTGCTTCTTGGAATAGGTGTTTCTTGGGGATCACAAACCTTGAGAAATATTCGTGTCTTAGGCAGGAAGTCGTGAGAGGATCATTGTGTGTGATTCATTCGTTCCCAAAAGGGCCTTAGGAGGTGTGACTGCGGATGATAATGGCCGATAAGTGCTACCATTGATACCATTGAAATTAACAATATGCTGATGGGTGAGACATTGTGAATAAGTGAGGGGTGAAGAGAGCAGGTCAGGATGAGCCCCATGCCGATTTGGGCTTGGGCAGACTTCCAAAGGTGAATGGGTAGGGCAGCATGTACCGCGAGGCATGGGTGTGAACATATGGTGGACGGTTGCCTTAAGTCTCTCCTGCCTGGAGCCGTACAGTTCCAGAAAGCAGCACCCATCTCCATTCAGAAAGTGGCCTTCTGCACTTGGTCCAGTCTGAGGAACATATCCACCAACTGCTACCTACAGAAAGCTCCCAGATTCCTTGACATTTCTGAGAGGGCCTTCAGTCCTCTGGCCCTGAGCTGGGATGGCAGGAGGGTGTGTTCACTGTGGACAAGTGGTAAGAGAACTCGTATCTACTGCCCCTCCCAGCCTGCCTTGGCCTTTCTGTTGTCAAGCTTGGTTCTGTAGTAGTTTTGTGGATTCTGAGAGGGCTTAGGAGGAGCCTGAGGGAAGTGGCCGTTTTCAAAGAAAGTATTTCTAGCCCACGTTATCTCAGAAAGAGGCCTGAGGCTTAGTAGGTCTCTTTTCTTGGACAATCAAGGTGGCAGACACAGAATGGGCGGCGAGGGGAGAGGGCCCTATACTGAGATCCTTGGGCTGTTGCACTTCATGGCTCCTACCAGATCTCCCCTGACCTGCAGCCACAGCCCAGTCCCTTCCTGCTGCGAGGACCATTCCTGTTCTCTGACATTCCCTGAATGCTTCTCCAGGCCTGCTCTCCCCAGCTCTCTCCTGACCTCCCCAGCCACAGGCTCCCGCTTCTGGCCCCGCTGCACCTCCCAGCCTGCCTTTTTCCCCTCAGGCTGCTGGGAGCATGCTTTGGCTGCCCAGGGAAGATGCTATCTTCCACGTCAGGGAGGGCTGAGGGCACTGCTGGGTGAGCTCAGGCCTCCTGAAGTTCTTGTTGTGCACTATGCCCAGGCAGCTGAGCAGCTGAGTCACTCAGTAGCTGGCTGCAAAAGAAGGAGCTTGAAGTAGCAGGGAGCCTGCCTCCTACTGAGGGCAGAGCCCTCCTCCCTTGTCCCACAGACACACCATCACCTCTCTTTCTACAGATGGGACCCAGGTAAGCCTGGGTGCCTGCTGCCCCAGTCTCTCTGGCCTCAGACCTGGGAGAGACTGGTTGGTGAGGGGGGTGAGGATGAGGGATGCAAACAGCCTGGGAAAGGTGAGACTGAGGGCTTGACAAAGTGGGGACTTGGCTGGGCCAGAGAGTTGGAAGATGAAGGCTCCAGGGAAGGGACAAAGTTGGGTCTCCAGAAAGGAAAAAAAAAAACAATGGGAGAGGCATCTTTGGGTCCAAGCTAGGAAGCACAACAGGGAAAGGAAAGCCAGACAGACGCCATGTCCTCGGGGATAGTAAACCGGAAAGGAAAGTAGGGATCTAACGTTTGTGCTCAGACACCCCCACCCTGCCCCAGCCTCACCCAGTCCCACCCCCAACCCCTCCCCAGTCAGACCTGAGTCAGGCAGTGGGTGGTCCCTATTCCTGTTTTCAAGTCATTTGTCGAATGAATGGGCCCTGCAGGGAGGAAAGATGTCTCTTATTGGTAAGAGACGACTTTCTCCTGGGTCCTCCCTGCTGGTCTGGACCTTCTGGGCTATCACTCGCTCGCTCATCCTGTGAGACTGGCCTGCAGTGGACTAACTTCCTATTGCCACCCAGATTTAGTATGTACCCATGGAGCTAGGTCTAGAACAGAGGTGGGGGGGGCGCCCCTTTTCCTTCACTCCCGATGGATGATATCCACTGAGGATCTACTGAGCACGTAGGGATCCATTCCACATAGCAGAGAACCAGAAGGCAGCGGGATCCTCGCCTTAATTCAGCTGTCCTAAAGCTTGGGATGACAGGACACTCGGAAGAAGGGGAGGGGAATGGTAGCAACACGTGACCTCGGCTAAACGAAAGAAACCTGTGTTTATTCAATGAACCTTATCCCTGCAAGGCTCCGTCCTGGGCCACTGAGGAGAAATAGCAAGATTTCCCCTGTGGTTCTTTTTACTGTCTGCCTTAAGCCAGGTTGTGTTCTAAGTCCTGGGATGATGAGCAATAGCACACCAGAGGCCAGCCTTTGGAGCTTCTACCAGGCCCGGTGCTGCCACTGGACTCTCACGATGCTGTGAGCAGCCAACGTGGAGTCTAGGAGGAAAGGGTGTTGCATGCTGGCCTGTGTCCAGCCGGGCACTGAGCAGCAGATGGGGTTTGGGAAGCAGAGTGTAGACAGCACTGGCAGGAGACACTGTTGAGCCAAGGGCCAGGGGGGATAAAAGGTGCAGGCTTTGTTACGGGATAAAAGGCACTACCGGAGTTGGTGGCTTTGTTCAGGTGGAGCAGACCACGTTGGGGGCGGTGCTAATGGGGAAATGCCTACAGCTCCTTTAGAAAACGTTCCCATTCTTGTACCCTGCCACGGGGCTAACCTATGGTGCCCCCCCCAACTGTTAGGTCTCCCACACAGGCATTCCCCAAAGTTCTGAAGACAGTCCTCTGTTCCCAGCATCCCTGTGCTCTGGCAGGAGTCACACTGAATGAAGGACTGTGGTGGCTGTTAGGTGGCTGCTCCCTAGTTTGGTAAGGCTAAAGCCACAGGCCTCAGGTATGGGAAAACCACCTTGGGTTCTCCTAAGCCCTGTGTCATCAAGGGAGTGACCTCAGGAAACCAGTACACCAGAACTGGGGATGTCTACGGCCTCTCGTGGGCCAGAAATATGTTGCCAGTGGAGGCTCATACTCAACCGGAATGACTTCTTGGGTAGCTACCAGGCATTGTTTACTGCGGGCGATATCTGGATGCCCAGTTGCCCTCTCAGAGTGCTTAGTAACTGGAAGGCCACAGAAGGCCTTGCAGGACACTTCTCTCGTGTGACACCCCTTTGTGACATCCCACAAGCTCTTTCCTTGCCCAGTGGGAGCCCCTTCCAAAGGAGGTGATTTCCTGAGTGTTGGTGGGGAAATGGAACCTTGGGCTAGACAGGTCTGCATTCTGTCCCTTCTCTGGCCCTGGCTGGGTGGCTCCAGGCCCTCACCCTGGCCCTCACTTGCCTCGTCCGGGAGAGCAAATAGCCATCATTAGCATCCGAGGCAGGCTGGCTCAGAGCTGAGGGGGTTTTGTTACACGAACGAATGCACCACAACTGTTAAGGTTATAACTTCTATGGTTGTGTCAAGCTGTTGGCTGAGTTTCCAAACTTTCTCATTGGTGGTTTGCAGGGGATCTTACCGTTCCCTGTTGGTGCCAGACCCCATGGAGAGCTGTGGTGCTCTGTGAGAGGAAGGCCTCTGGGGGAGGGGAGTCCCCCCCCACTCTTGTATTCTCATCCTTTCCCTTCGATAGGACCACCTCCTATCCTGAAGCAGCCCCACCTCCCAGCATCTCCGCATCCCTGGCTGCTCAGCCTGGCCAGCTGGCTATGCTGGCACAGACCCTGGTCTGCTGGTGAGCTATAAATAGCTCCTGCACCCACGGTCTTGGCAAGGTGCTCCTGGCGTGGGTGCAGAGGACACTGGAGAAGAGGCAGCTGAGCCTGCTGTCCTTGCCAGACCAGGCCCACAGCTGGCATAAGCTCACAGGCCCGGTGAGCTGAAGAGGCTACCCTGAGGACAGGGTTCAGTAGGCCCTAGGGCGGATCGTGAGCTCTGGGCCCTATGTCCGGATCCCAGGACCAGAATGGTACAGAAAATGGGAGCGAGAGAGTGGCAGCTGAGGGTGTGGGAGGCCCTATGAACTTGGGGACTGAGCAGACTGGACCTGTTTACCTGCCTGATTGCTCCTGAGCTAAGCCAGGCAGACCACATTCCTAGAAGGGCAAAGGCAAGAAGGGTATAGAGCCTAGAACAGCATCACCATTTCATTAAATCCTGTAAGTTTAGCCCCAAACCAGTGGACGAGCATTCTGGAGAAAGGCGCCATGCTTCCAGTCAAATGGCTCAGTTCTAGCCATCAGCAAGCAGAAGGGAGTGCGTCTGTAGTCTGCAGACCTCCTTTCCCACAGGTAGAATGGAAGCCAGTTCCTACCTCCAGCTCACCAACTGGCCTAAGTTTGAAAGAGGCTCCCCTCAGGGTATTTTGCCTTGATGTTGAGTCAGCCCCAGAGGATTCAGTAGTCTCTGACCAAGTTCCTGCAGACTAGTCTTCCACTAGTGACTCTGTTGTGTCTCCCCAGGCTGCCCTGCCCTCCAGCCAGACACACCAGGCTCTCAGCCCCAACCCATGGACCTGCGAGTGGGCCAGCGGCCCACGGTGGAGCCCCCACCAGAGCCTGCTCTGCTGACCCTGCAGCACCCCCAACGCCTGCACCGCCATCTCTTCCTGGCAGGCTTACACCAGCAACAGCGCTCAGCCGAGCCCATGAGGGTAAAGACAGAACGCCCCAGCCTCCCTAGACCTTAGCTCTGGCCTCTATTCCTGCCCCTCCTGAGCAGTCAGCTCTGTCCACAGCTCTCCATGGACCCACCAATGCCGGAGCTGCAGGGGGGACAGCAAGAGCAAGAACTTCGGCAACTTCTCAATAAAGACAAGAGCAAGCGAAGTAAGGGTCGGGCTTGTCTCCCCTCTTCTCTGCCTGGGTGACTGGGAGGGGTGAGTGAGAAGGGCACCATTTACTTGGATGCCCTCTGTTGGCTCTGCCTCTGAACAGAGGTAGGTGTGGGAGTGTCTAGAGGCTTCACAGCATGGGTAGGGCCTCGGACTTAGTAGCCAGCTCTCTTGGCTGAGGAGTCCCTGAGACATCCTGTACTGAAAATGTGGCCTTGGCAGTTTGCAGAGAATGTACCCAAGAGACTTCCTATCCACCTGTTGCCAGCCTTCCCATTTCTCTGCCTCTACAGGTGCCGTAGCCAGCAGTGTGGTCAAGCAGAAGCTGGCTGAAGTGATCCTGAAGAAACAGCAGGCAGCCCTTGAGAGAACAGTCCATCCCAGCAGCCCCAGTATTCCCTACAGGTAGCTCGCTGTCCCTCAGGTCCTTTCAGTGCTCCCTCATCTCTACATACTCACCTGTGAGTGTGCACCTGTGAGTGTGCACCTGTGGGTATGCACCTGTGGGTTGGCACCTGTGAGTGTGCACCTGCGAGTGTGCACTTGTGGGTGTGCACCTGTGAGTGTGCACCTGTGGGTGTGCACCTGTGGGTGTGCACCTGTGGGTATGCACCTGTGAGTGTGCACCTGTGTGTGTGCATGTGGCCCCTCTCCTCCCCCACACTCATCACCTGTTTCTTACTCTGTGCCTAAATATAATCTCCAATCCTCCTCAACCCATAGATGCTCTCCTCTTCCCTTCAGTTTTCTCCCTACATCTCACCTGAGGCCCTTCGCAAGCACAGAAACCCTGGTTCCTAGAAAAGGCTCCTAGCATAGGAGCCACTGAGTCTTCAGGGAGCCCTAAGCTCCAAGGCTTAGGGGATTTATACCTGAAGCAGAACATCTGCATTAGCATGGGTGACCCACTACTGCCACCTGGAGATGACTCCTGCCATGCTGGCTCCACACTGCCCAGCTCTGTTGGTGGCTGCTTTCCTGGCAGGCATGCTTAGGAAAGAAAGTGCCTGTGCCAAGTGAGATTGCAGGACCTTGGGGCATCCTGGGCTTCTGAAGTAGCCTTGACACTCACCCTGCAGAACTCTTGAGCCCTTGGACACAGAGGGTGCTGCCCGCTCCATGCTTAGCAGCTTCCTGCCTCCTGTTCCCAGCCTGCCCACTGAACCCCCGGAACACTTTCCCCTGCGTAAAACAGGTGAGCTGGGCAGATGGGGACCTTTGAGGGGATGAGATTAAACAAAGGGCCTCAGATTTAGGTCAGGAGTATGGGGTCGAGGTGGGTTGGGACAGTTAGCACTCTGCTTATAACGCCACCCCCCCCCCACACACACACACACATACACATACACACTGGCTTTGCTTTTTTCTCTCTTTAACCCATAGAGGAGGGATGTTAAAGGGCACAGAAGAGGCCTGGCATGATAGTGCAGCACTCAGCAGGCAGAGGCGGGTGGATCTCTGTGAGTTTGAGGCCATCCTGGTCTACATGGTGAGACCCTGTCTCAGAGAGAGAGGGAGAGGGAGAGGAAGAGAGAGAAGTAGAGAAGAGAAGGCTGGCTGGCCTATCGAAGGTGCGACACTAGTTCTTCCACAGTGTCCGAACCCAACCTGAAGCTGCGCTACAAACCCAAGAAATCCCTGGAGAGGCGCAAGAATCCCCTGCTCAGGAAGGAGAGTGCCCCGCCCAGCCTTCGGAGGAGGCCTGCTGAGACCCTTGGAGGTAAGAGGCAAGCCAGGGGCCCTGGAGTGGCCTTACATGCCGTGGTCCCTTCTTTGGGCCACGTGGTTCCTCCAACGTGGGACTGCTGAAATTGTACTGGGTGCCTCACACACCTGCATGCGCGGGAAGGCGAGTGGGGGCTAAAAACCTAACCCTGCTGAGTCTCCTGAGCTGACATTTGCTGGGGAAATGAGAACTGCTCAGAGCTGCCGCGGGACAGGGGTGATCCAGGGGTGGTCCGGCAACTCTCCAGTCCTCCAGGGAGAAAGCAGTAATCCATCCAGAAGGAAAGAAGCTGTGGCTGGGAGACCTGTCTAGGGTCGTCCATTCCTCACCCCTGACTGTGCCTTCCTTTTTCCTCTGCCCTCAGATTCCTCCCCCAGTAGTAGCAGCACACCCGCGTCAGGGTGCAGCTCCCCTAATGACAGCGAGCATGGCCCTAACCCTGCCCTGGGCTCAGAGGTAAGGCCATGTTGGGCACTGGGCTCTCCTGGGGGCAGTTCTGAGTCTCAGCCTTTTTTCCAGCAAGTGGCCTGGCCTGGTTTGAGGTTTCAGGGTCTGGGCAGTCCCGAGCAGGGCCTCTTGGGTGTTCTGGGGACAGCATACCAGGGGTAGTGTTCCAGGACTGGTGACCCGTCACCCTGCTCCCCATGGCAGGCGCTCTTGGGCCAGCGGCTGCGGCTGCAGGAGACTTCTCTGGCCCCGTTCGCTTTGCCGACAGTGTCCTTGCTGCCCGCAATCACACTGGGGCTGCCTGCCCCTGCCAGGGTGAGTGGCTGGGGCACCCTGCCCCCACTCCGTGCTTCTCCGGCCTCTTTCCCACCTGTGTCCTGTTACCTCACCTTCATCTTCCTCTCCCGGAATCCTCTCCAACTCTGACCTTACCTCTTCCAGGCTGATGGTGACCGCAGGACCCATTCAACTTTGGGCCCTCGGGGTCCTGTTCTGGGGAACCCCCATGCTCCCCTCTTCCTGCACCACGGTCTGGAGCCAGAGGCTGGGGGCACCTTACCCTCTCGCCTGCAACCCATTCTCCTGCTGGACCCCTCAGTCTCTCATGCCCCACTGTGGACTGGTGAGTCTTGCCGCTTCTCCCAGAATAGACAGGATTTGTGCACCCTCACAAGGGGCCAAGCTCTGAGAAAACCCCGCTCTCCAGTCCCTCGCTGTTTGTAACTCCTTGCCAAGCCTTGCCTCCGCTCGATGCCCCTGTCTCCTTCCGTGGCTCCCGGGGTTCCTTCCTTACATCCATCTCATTTTTTTCCAGTGCCCGGCCTTGGGCCCTTGCCCTTCCACTTTGCCCAGCCCTTACTGACCACCGAGCGGCTCTCTGGGTCAGGCCTCCATCGACCACTTAACCGGACCCGCTCAGAGCCCCTGCCCCCCAGCGCCACAGCCTCCCCTTTGCTGGCCCCCCTGCAGCCTCGCCAGGATCGGCTCAAACCTCACGTCCAGCTGATCAAGGTGAGGGGATCCCGGGAGGGGAGGTGCTAAGGGCATGCCTAACTGAGCCCCTGTGGACTTAGGAACTTGGGCAGAAGGAAGGCTAGAGAAGTGGCTGCCAGAGACCTAGTAAGATGAGTGTAGCCTTATCCAACCCTCTACCCGCCACCCACCCTCCTCTCTATCCCACTCCTCAGCCAGCCATCTCCCCTCCCCAGAGGCCTGTCAAGCCCAGTGAGAAGCCCCGACTGCGGCAGATACCCTCGGCTGAGGACCTAGAGACAGATGGTGGGGGAGTGGGACCTATGGCGAATGATGGCCTGGAACATAGGGAGTCAGGCCGTGGGCCTCCTGAGAGCAGAGGCTCCGTTTCTCTGCAGCAGCATCAACAGGTATGGCTGTGCCCAAGGACCCTGAAGAAACTTCAGTCAGAAGGCTTGGGTCTTGGCATAGGATGGGGAAGGGAAGGAGATAGGAAATCAAGCAAGACCCATGCCAGGATGCTGATGCGCATGCGGATGTGCGTGCGCATGCGTGCGTGTGTGAGGGTATATGCATATATTCCAGCAGCCTGCTTTCTCTAGTAGACCCTGTATCTACTTCTTGGCCTTTCTCAGAACCACACATACTCCATCTTCAAACTTCTCGCTGCAGCTGGCTCTCTTGTATCCAAAGGTAGCTGGGGCAAGACGAGGGAGAGCAGAGAGCATTCCCTGGCTTTAGATTAATAGTCTGGGGGTCAAGGCAGTGCTCCTTTGCCAGGACCCGTGCAGCAGAACCTAGACACACAAGATGCCTTGAAAGGCAGATATTGGTCACCTTGAAGCTCTGTAGGCTGAAAGGGTGAAATCGAGGTGTGTGTAGGGTGGGGGAGGGGATGTGTTCTGGGGGGCAAAGGAAGGAGCATCTGCTGCACTCAAAGGTCCCTTTCACAAGGACAACAAACCTTTTCAATGAAACCTGACCTAATCATGTCAGTGTGAGTTGACTTTTCCCCGCCCCCTTGCAAAGATCCTATCTTCGAAGGGCTCTATGAATTGGGATTTGACCAGCACTTGGTGGTGAAAGTCCGCGCGCATTTAGCATCTCAGGCAGTCGCTTGTGCTTAGTAGCGCAGTCCTATGAGAGGTGATCTCAGACAGCAGACTCAGGGCCCAAGGAGTTCATGTGAAACCAGGACATCAGTCTAGGTACGGAACTTCAGGAAAGTCAAAGCGCTCATATCTGGAGTGTGTCCAGAAAAGGAGTCTATCCGGAGGGTCCCTCCACCTTGGGTAGGAGCAGGCGGCCAAGTCTGAGAAACCGGAGCCTGTGGCCATGTTTCCCTCAGGTGCCACCCTGGGAGCAGCAGCATCTAGCCGGGCGGCTCTCTCAGGGAAGCCCCGGGGACTCCGTGCTGATACCTCTGGCCCAGGTTGGACACCGGCCCCTGTCCAGAACCCAGTCTTCCCCAGCAGCACCTGTCTCCCTGCTGAGCCCAGAGCCCACCTGTCAGACCCAAGTCCTCAACAGCTCAGAGACACCTGCTACAGGTAAAACCAGAGAGGGACTGTGAAGGAGGCAGGGGAGGGGTGAGGGGGGTGACAGGGCGTGAGTCCACGTCTGCGCACTGCCTTTCGGACAGTTCCAGAGGTCACAGAACTCTCCCTCCATCTTGCTTGAGCTCTATGGTGCCTGTGAAGCCGGGACTTTAGGAAACCTAAGTTGACAGTGACTAGCTTTTGGTTAAAGGACAAAGCAGGGCAGTCAGGGGCCAGGACAGGAATTTGAGTCTGCTACTTTTAAAACAAAAGCAAACTCAGAAACAAAAGCCAAGAACGCTACTTACTACTGCAGTACTGTGCTTGTAAAAAAAAAAAAAAAAAAAAAAAGAGAGAGAGAGAGAGAGAGAGCGAGAGAGCTCAAAAGTATTTCAAACACTGGGAAAATATAAGAATAAGAAAATCCAGCACTTGGGAGGTGGGTTTCTGAGTTCGAGGCCAGCCTGTTTTACAGAGTGAGTTCCAGGACAGCCAGGGCTACACAGAGAAACCCTGTCTTGAAAAACCAAACCAAACAAACAAAAAAAAAAAAAAAAAAGAGAGAGAGAGAGAGAGTAAGAAAAATCACCAAGTATCTTAGTGTCCTAGACTCTGCTGTACTTCATTCTGGGTTTTAGTTAGTCATCGTACCTGCCTAATGTCACAAACATGAAGCTATATTTTGCACCCTGCTTGATTTATTATTTATTTATTTATTTATTTATTTATTTATTTTAGTGCTAGGAACTGGACTTAGAATCCTGCTTGGATTCTGGTCAGCTGTTCTGTCTCCACGCTGCTGCTACCAGCTCTGTACTCTGGCTTATCCGACAGCACATCTTGAACCCTTAAAACTGAGAATCTTGTATTTTATCTTTTTTTTTTCTCTTAAGTTTAGCTTTTGGAGACAGGCTGTCCCTCCCAGGTTAGCTTTGAACTTGTAGCTGTTTTTCTCATAGATGCCCAAGTGCGAGAATTACAGGTATAAATCACCATGCCTCGCTCAGTGTTAACTTTATTTATTATTACTTGGGAGTTTAAACATCTTTAATTTAATTTAATTTTTTTAAGATTTATTTATTTATTATATGTAAGTACACTGTAGCTGTCTTCAGACACTCCAGAAGAGGGCGCCAGATCTCGTTACGGATGGTTGTGAGCCACCATGTGGTTGCTGGGATTTGAACTCTGGACCTTCGGAAGAGCAGTCGGGTGCTCTTACCCACTGAGCCATCTCACCAGCCCCATCTTTAATTTTAATTTCTTTCTCTTTGTTTTTGTTGTTGTTGTTGTTGGGTTTGGGGGTTTTTTGTTTGTTTGTTTGTTTTGGTTTAACAAGTCAGGCCTTTTCTATGTAGTCCTGGCTATCCTGGAACTCCCTCAGTAGACCACCAGGCTTGGCTTCAACTCAAGAGTTCTGCCTGCCTCTGCCTCCAGAGTGCTGGGATCCAAGGCTGGATTCCAAGGCATGGTTCATCCAGGCTTCAGTTTAATTTTCTTCATTTGTTTTTGAGATTGACTCTCATTGTGAAGTCCTGGCCGGGCCTGAAGCTCACAAGCCTGTGATCCACCCTCCCCTACCTCCCTAGTGCTGGGATCAAAGGTGTGCGCCTCCACACTTGGTCTTTAAGTTGTTTCTTTGGTCTGGGATTCTCTCTCCAGGGTCACTCTTAAGGAGTAGCATCCCTGGGACAAACAATGTGAGCATTTTGAAAGTCTCTGAGATGAGCTTTATAGACACGGATCCTTCCAGCAGCAATGTGTGTGTATAAGGTTAGCTTCTATAGGCTTCCCTTGGGGCAGACTGAACTACAGTTCCTGAGTACCCTAAAGGGTTGATTCTGGGTCCTCAACACCACCTTGTAAACCTACCAAAACCATAGATGCTCAAGTCCTTCATGTAAAACAGCACCGTGCTTGCATTAAATATATGCGTATCTGTCTTAGTCAGGGTTTCTATTCCTGCACAAACATCATGACCAAGAAGCAAATTGGGGAGGAAAGGGTTTATTCAGCTTACACTTCCATACTGCTGTTCATCACCAAAGGAAGTCAGGACTGGAACTCAAACAGGTCAGGAAGCAGGAGCTGATGCAGAGGCCATGGAGGGATGTTCTTTACTGGCTTGCTTCTCCTGGCTTGCTCAGCCTGCTCTCTTATAGAACCCAAGACTACCAGCCCAGGGATGGTCCCACCCACAAGGGGCCTTTCCCCCTTGATCACTAATTGAGAAAATGCCTTACAGTTGGATCTCATGGAGGCATTTCCTCAACTGAAGCTCCTTTCTCTGTGATAACTCCAAGCTGTGTCAAGTTGACACAAAACTAGCCAGTACAGGATCTTTCCACATATTTAAATCATGTCTTGTTTTTGCGTTTAATACCTACTACAATGCTGATGCTATGCAAATAGTCTTCATGCTATTTGCATATTGTTTACAAGGTAAAATCATTTTATGGGTGTTTTCCACGTGCCGTTGGGAGACTGATCATGGGATTCCCTCTCCACGCACCCACGCGCCCACGCGCCCACGCGCCCACGCGCCCGCCCACCCACGCACCCACCCGCGCGCCGCGCACCCACCCACCCACGCGCCCACGCACCCACCCACCCACGCACCCGTCTCCCAGTTTTTAGGTTTCCGAGGGATTGCTTTTCCTCTGTGTTGGCAGCCCCTGGCTTTGCGACCAGAGGGAGATGTGTAGTGATAAACAGTTACCGATCCCAGCTCGGGGAGTGGGGGTGGGGTGGGGTGGGGTTCTACTCACCTTTGACTGTTTATGTTCCCGGATGAAAAGACACACATACAGCCTTTATATTTTCATATGTCTTAGTCAGCACAATAGCTGTGCAAACTGCCACCCTCCATGTTGTTAGAAGTTAGTACTTAACTAATTTCCATGTCCCATCTTGGCTGCTCTTAACCCAATTGGGCAGCCCTCTGGGACATGTTCTCTTGTCCCTTAGTCCATGGCAGGCAGCTCTCCATCTCCTTCCTGCACCACCTTCTTCTCTTCCTCCTCTTCCTCTCCTCCTCCTCCTCCTCCCCCTCCTCTTCCTCCTCCTTCTTCCTCACCCCTTCTTCTTCTTCTTCTTCTTCTTCTTCTTCTTCTTCTTCTTCTTCTTCTTCTTCTTCTTCTTCTTCTTCTTCCTCTTCTTCTTCCTCCTCGTCCTCTTCTTCCTCCTCCTCCTCTTCTTCCTCCTCCTCCTCTTCCTCTTCTTCTTCCTCCTCCTCCTCCTCTTCCTCTTCTTCCTCTTCTTCTTCCTCTTCCTCCTCCTCCTCCTCCTCCATGGCGGCTCCTTTTTGCCTCTTTCCTAGTGATCTCCTCGCTCCAAGCTCACAAAAGCTCAACCCCACCTATGTCTCCCAGCTATTATTTACCAATCAGAATTAACTGGGGGCAGGGCCCCTCAGTGTCCTACACGTGGACTGTCTTTGAGGCAAACTGTTTTGGAGGACTCAGATTATCATTAGAATACTAGCAGCATTAAGCCAACCCACTACAAGGATGTCCTATGTTAAGTCTCTCTGGGTTTAGGGAATGAACTTTCAAAGGCATAAGAGGCGTGTTGGGCCTTGTGAGGAGTAAGAGGTCCCAGAAGCTTTCAGGCCTGTGCATAGGGAAACATGGATCTCCACAGACGGGTTGGAGAGGGAATGCAGACATGCGCATGCCTGGCTCCCTGGCTGTGGGCGGGTCTCCGCGATGGAGGTCTCCCTGGCGTTCAACCCTGGCGTTGGC
Organism: Mus caroli; assembly: GCF_978045245.1. NCBI lineage: Eukaryota > Metazoa > Chordata > Mammalia > Rodentia > Muridae > Mus > Mus caroli. The sequence goes on from NW_028227271.1 coordinate 6,368,445, forward strand.
TTCCTGCAGGGCTGGTCTATGACTCAGTGATGCTGAAACACCAATGTTCCTGTGGAGACAACAGCAAGCATCCCGAGCATGCAGGCCGCATCCAGAGCATCTGGTCCCGGCTGCAGGAACGGGGTCTCCGCAGCCAGTGTGAGGTGAGGAGGTGGGGCTATGCAAAAGAAGGGGTGGGAGGCCTTAGGGCCAGCGAGGAATGGGAGAGTGGGGGGTCTGAGCATGGCACAGGCGTGAGGGAGCAAGACTTAGGAGCTCTGTGGGTCCTTCCTCAGTGTCTCCGAGGCCGAAAGGCTTCGCTAGAGGAGCTGCAGTCAGTCCACTCTGAACGGCACGTGCTCCTCTACGGCACGAACCCACTCAGCCGCCTCAAACTGGATAACGGGAAGCTTACAGGTAGGGGAGGGAGACAGATGACATCTGGCCCAAGTTATCTCAAGCTTGCCTATCTCACCTACTTCTGTGCTCTTGACCCAGCTTCCTGGATATTCCCATGCTAGCTTGCTGCCCTGGCGACATATCCTCTCACACCCCCACTCCTGCTGTCCGTCCATAGTGCTCCCCGCCCCCCTCCACCCCCTCTCCCCGCTGTCCACCTCCACCTGCATATTTCCCTGCATTGCCTCCTCCTCCATATCTACTTGTCTTGGGGCATCCATGTCCCTTACACGACCTGGGCCTTTCCCCACAGGACTCCTGGCACAGCGGACATTTGTGATGCTACCCTGTGGCGGGGTTGGGGTGAGTATGCCTGGAGATCTCAAGTAGGCATTGCCAAGGGCTTTCAGCCCTTCGTTCGGGTCTCTTGGCCTACTTCCACCCCTCTGCCACCTGTGACTTGTGGTTTTGCCAGACTGGGTAAAGCAGGGCATCCCCTGTAGCCAGAAGCTCTTTGTGATAGGTGTATCCCAGTCTCATGAGTGTCCCATGAGTGCGGAGCCCAGTGCCTCACAGTTTTAGAAGGTATTTGGTAGGTATTCAGTGAGGCTCAAGGTAGGGTCACACTGGGGCTTGAGACTCCCCTTTCGTTAGACCCCAGTGGGCAAGCATTGGCCATTCATTCCATACTGGCTCCCAGGAGTCGGCAGCTCTGCCTGCCCAGGAGTGGGCACCTCTCTCGGGAACCTGAGGTGTGCCCTGCTTGACCTCTAGACCTCATGTGGAGCTGTAGGGTACATCCCATGTACTTAGAGGTTTAGGACCGAGGTTTGTGTCCCTATCCAGGGCACAGCTTTTCAGCTTTGCTCGCTGCCTCCTCCTCCTCCTCACCTGCTGGGAATCTTTCTGCTGCCTCTGACTTGGCCTTCCTGTCATGGTGCCAGGCAAGGCCTGTGGCAATGAGGTGGAGGCTGGGTCCTGGAGGGCAAATGGGAGCTATCAAGGGGGCTGTTGGGGAGCCAGCCAGTGCCCTGTTCACAACTCCCCATTTCTTGCCACTTTCTGGTTTTTCCAACTGTTGTTGCTTCTGTTCTCTCCTCCCTCCTCTCCCTTTCTGTCCTTTCTCTCTCTCTCTCCAGCCTCTTGCGACTCTTTCTGCCTTCCTGGCCTCTCTCGGTCCGCCTCGCCCTTCCCATCTCCCCATCATGCCCCCCGGCCCCTCCCTAGCCTTGAGGCCCAGGGACTGGGTTTGGGGGGCCTCCCAGCCTGGGCTAGGGGCCCTGAGTGGAAGACAGTGGTGCAGACGGCCCCTCCAGCTCCGACCGTCCCGCGGGGCCTGAGCAGAGTCAGCTGGGGCTTAAAACCCCTCCCGGCCCAAACCCCAATCCCGCCCAGGTAACGCCATGCCCCCTCCCCTGACTGGGGAGGCAGAGTGCTGGCCACACAGGAGCTAGTGCTGGGACTTAACACTGGGAAGAAGTCCTCCCGGGACTGGGGGACACAGGAGGCCTTGCCTTTGGGCGGTGGGGCACTGGGGAGGCAGCTCTGTCTGCCCAGCTCCCTGCCCCTGGGGTCCTGGCCATGGGGTGGGTACCGCCTCGCTGGGCCCTGGCTCCTAAGGAAGGCACTGAATGCTGCAGTCCTGACCCTGGTCCCCACAGGTCGATACTGACACCATCTGGAACGAGCTGCATTCCTCCAATGCAGCCCGCTGGGCTGCGGGCAGCGTCACCGACCTTGCCTTCAAAGTAGCTTCCCGAGAGCTGAAGGTAGGGACTTTGGATTGAAGGCTGATAAGCTCAAGAGTTGGTGCCAGGGTGATGGCAGTGAATCCAAATCCCAGCCTTTAGCCTTCTCATTCCGTGTGGATACTGCCACAGGGTTTTAAAAGGGACTGGAACCAAGGTGGGGCTTGACCCCCAAGTTCATGTCACTTACATAATCAGGCCACTGGGCATTAGGGTTTTGGACAGTCCTGGCCATCCGAGATCATTTAGTGGCTGTAGGCGCATGGTGGCCATTTTTGAATACTACAGGCCGTTTAGGAATAGGACCCTGCCTATTAAGTCGGGCGTTGTGCTTATTGTTCTAGAACAGTTCCCCTGTGATGATTCCCCAGAAGCGCTCAGTCCCGTGGTCTGAGAGCTCACAGCTCAAGGCAGGCACTGTGCAATCAGTATCACAGAGCGCTTGGCAATTGTCCTGATTTGAGTATCCCAGTCCTACCGTGTGCAGCCACGTAACTTGGGTTGTTTAATTCACCCAGCTCTGTTTTCTCATCTGTCAGTCGGGGATGATAATAATGTTCTGTGCTCTAGGGATGCTGTGAGGAGCAAATGCAGTGTCTATGAAGTACTCAGCACGGGGCTGGGCACATGGATTTTACTAGTAGTCAATAGGTGTCACTGTGGTGACAGCCAGGACCTATCAGGAAGGGGGACTGTGTTCAAGTGCAGCCTATAAGCCATGGCAGCTGTGTGGAGGGAGATGTCTGGACATCTCAGCGGGGCACTGTGTTGCTCGTTGCTCGTGCCTTTTAATCCTTGGAAAAAGCGGCTGGGCGGGAGAAACAGGCTCAGGCAAGCGTGGACTGAGAGAAGCCTGCTGAACCGATACCTGCTGCTTCTCCCCTTTCAGAATGGCTTTGCTGTGGTGCGACCCCCGGGACACCATGCAGATCATTCTACAGCCATGTAAGGCGTTAGGGAGGTGGCCCTAGGTGGCATGAGGTGGGAACGGGCCTCCGAAGCCCTCCCGTAGGTGGGGAAGTGTGAGAATGGGCTGGCAGGACCCTCTCTCCTCCCTCCAGGGGCTTCTGCTTCTTCAACTCCGTGGCCATCGCCTGCCGACAACTACAGCAACACGGCAAAGCCAGCAAGATCCTCATTGTTGACTGGGTAGGTCCTGGTTCCTGGTGTCATCAGAGCCAGGCCTACCTGCAGAACCCTGAGCCTGACGTGGAAGATGGGGCTGCACATCTGAGCTTGTCGTTAGCCTCTACCTTATTAAAATCTGGGTGAATGCAGCACCCGTATCATAGAACTTCCAGGAGGCCCAAAAAATGCTGGTGTGTGGGAGCTGCTGGTGTGCACAGTGCACAGTTCTGTGGTGGATGGGACTTCATTTACAGGCTTCTATTTGGCAGAGCAAACCGTTTCCCCTCCGAATTAGTAGCCATAACAGTAATATCCAAGATCAGTAGATCATCAGTCACATCTAGATACTGACAGTAGCCCATTTATAGTCCTGATATAGCACATTTCACAGACAAAGAAAGCACCTACAGAGATTACTACCGTGACTAGTCACTCACCTCATGAGATGGGAGACCTTGTCAGCTAGCCCTGGAATGGATGCCTTTGACTACCAAGCTGGGGTCTCCTCTGCATGGACAGATGTGAAAGGGACATGTCTAAGTAGATACCGAGGACACTGGGGGAGTTTTCTACATTTGAATCTATATGCAGTCTTGTGAGTTGAGGGCAGACAGCACCCAGGACTTCCCAGAAGACTGGGTCTGGGTTTCTTTAAGCTTTATATCCCTGGCAGTGTACACTGTCTCATGACTGTGCAAGACAGTGAGGAGAATGTGTCAACAGAGAGATAATCACACACAGACACACACAGACACACACAGACACACACACACACACACACCCCAATATAGAGAAGAATGTCTTTGCCAGGGATGGTGGCACAAGCCTTTAGTCCCAGTACTTGGGAGGCAGAGACAGATGGGTCTCTGTGAACTCAAGGCTACCCTGGCCTACATAGCGAGTCCCAGATCACTCTGGTCCACATGGTCTCAGGCCACTCTGGTATAGATAATGAGTCCCAGGCCAGTCGAGCCTACATAGTCAGACGCTGTCAGAAGACAGCAAGAATCTTTCCATGCAGAGATGGGGAATCACTGCCAGACAGTAGATGACTTGGGGCCACTCAAGTCATGTGATCCTAGAAACTGTAGTTTCCTGACCCCGCTAGTCTAGCGTCGCAGTGCTAGGCATGGTTACTGACCTTGAAATCCTTCCGCTGTGTCCTGTCCTTTATCTTTCCGCTTCTGGACGTTTCCCTTATCCACTGCCCGCTGTATCGTACAGGATGTTCACCATGGCAACGGCACACAGCAGACTTTCTACCAGGACCCCAGTGTGCTCTACATTTCCCTTCATCGCCATGACGACGGCAACTTCTTCCCAGGCAGTGGGGCCGTGGATGAGGTGAGTGTGTGCTGGAGCAGCGTCTTCCGGTCCGTTGACTCTCCCCGGCTCTCTGCCCCTGTCCTGTGTGATCCTGAGCAAACAGCTTATCCTTTCTGAGCCTCAGCTTCCCCATCTGGAAGTGAAGAAGTCAGATGAGTTCGGGACTCTGCCCTCCTCACGTCTTCCTTGCATCCTGTTTTCCAGGTGGGAACTGGCAGTGGCGAGGGCTTCAATGTCAATGTGGCTTGGGCTGGGGGCTTGGATCCACCCATGGGGGATCCTGAGTACCTGGCTGCTTTCAGGTAAGTCCTCTGGGGTCCAAAGGAAGCCAGGCCGGCAAGACTACCTCCCCTCCCATTCCCACTGCCCTAGGTTGGAAGTGATGAGTTGGGTTGTCAGCCTGTTCCCATTTGGTCACTAGACATTGTAGGCCAGCTCCAATTTAATTTAAAAAAAAAAAAAATGGGACACAGCCAAACATGGTGGTACATGCCTTTAATCCAAGGGAGGCATAGGCAGGCAGATCTCTGAGTTTCCAGCCAGCTAGTCTATAACGTGGAAGAGAGAGAGGAACTTGGCGTCCTTAATTGATGCCCTCATGGAGGGATGGGTTCACTTTACAAACTGCCCTGGAAGGAGCTTTGGGCTCTTGTAAGGAGCCCCTGTCTCCTTCACCCCAGGTCCCCCACATCTGTTTAGGAAAATGGAACCCTAGAATTAGATCTGTAAGTCCTTTCCTGGAGGTTCTTTCATGAACATTGACTCTGTAGGAGCCCCTGAGTAGAACTTCCTGGAATCGGTGCTAGGCTTAAATGCCTAAATGGACACCAGCGTTGGACAGGGGCAGGCAGGGGGAGGAAGAAGAAGGATGGAGTTTGGCAGGCCCAGGACCAGAGGGTCTAGTCACCCTTGTGTGCTCTCAGGCGGCCAGTTCTACATAGAATGTGTTCGGTTTCCTCCAAAGTACTGGGTGTTTCATTCCCCAGGGCTGAGTGACCAGAGTGAGTCCCGAGTAGCCTGCTGTGTGAAGCACACACCGTGCTTGCACCCCACACTTCTCTGTCCTGTCCTTGATATCTCTGCCTCCATTTTGCCTCTTGCTCATTAAATTCTCTGTGTGGCTGAGTTCAAGGCTGGGGTACCAGAGCCACAGCCAGAGTGAAGGAGATCAGACCACGAATCCCATTGGTGTCCTACGGGCTGGTGTCCTCAGCGAAGTTGGCAGGAGGAGCTAGCCTGGGCTGGCCTGCACCGTGTGTTGGGCGGGGTTGATGACGCCTCTCCTTGCAACTTCAGGATAGTGGTGATGCCCATTGCCCGAGAGTTTGCTCCAGACCTGGTCCTGGTGTCCGCTGGGTTTGATGCTGCGGAGGGTCACCCAGCCCCGCTGGGTGGCTACCATGTTTCTGCCAAATGTAAGGAGGCCTCAGCTGGGGTGGGGGGGAGTTGTGGGGCTAAGAGCCAGGCCGTGTAGGGACAGGGACACACTGCCAAGATGAAAGGGGCAGATGGCAGTGGCTATGATCTAGGGCTATGTGTAAGGCCTGGATTAGGCCTGCAGGTTAGCACAGCCTCACAGCACAGACCTGCTTCTCACGATCAGGCCAAATCTCATAGGTCAGACCCCTGGAGACATAGGTCTGCCAGAAGGAAGCCCAGTTGTAGAAGCCATGTTTCCAGACTGAGCTTTGGAGGGAGAAAGTTAGAAGACTGGTGTTCTCAGAACAGATCTGTCGGTGCAGTTCACTACGTCCCAGGGCCTGGAGACAAAGAGGTAGTTGTGGCCCAGTGAGAGAGACTTGGGCTGGCAGTGATGTTGTGATCCAAGTCTCAGCCCTGCCACCTACTAGCTGTGGGACCTTGTATATAAGACCCTTAGCTTCTCAAAGCTTAGTCGGAAGCATATGGACAGGTTTTGCACTAGGGTCTAGTCTTTAAGACACTATCTATTAAGGAAGATGCAAACGAGGAAATGGCAGAGGCAGGAAATGGGTCTGCCTCTCCTTCAGCCCGCTACTCTCTCTCACCTCAACCATCAAGGTTTTGGGTACATGACGCAGCAGTTGATGAACTTGGCAGGAGGTGCCGTGGTGTTGGCCTTAGAGGGCGGACATGACCTCACGGCCATCTGTGATGCCTCGGAGGCCTGTGTAGCTGCTCTTCTGGGCAACAAGGTAAGCCCCCCAGGCCCCCAGCTAGCTATATTTTAGCGGTGCAGATGAGCCTGGCTCTCGTGGTTGTGGGACAAACGGGGTAGACAACATGGGAAGGGGTAGGGATGGCACCATCCTCTTTTGGTAGTGTTTGGTAGGTGGCACAGTGGGACCGTTCCCAGGTCAGGTCTAGGGCCAGCGTCTTCTGATGTCACAGAGCTAGCCAACAACAGCTCTTGCCTGTTTGTGCAAGCTGAGTGTGGGGTGCCTGATGGAATGTTTCTGTAGGTGGACCCCCTTTCAGAAGAAAGCTGGAAGCAGAAACCCAACCTCAGTGCCATCCGCTCGCTGGAAGCTGTGGTCAGGGTGCACAGTGAGTTTCCCCCTGGGGCACTTGGCCAGGTCCAAACTTGGGAGAGCCTCAAGGGTCCACCATCCTGGGGACCAGGGTCTCAGAGATTCCAGTGCCAGCCAGGTCTGATGAACACTGACAGTCTGGAACAGGATGCCCAGGTACCACCACCTCAGGAGTAATGGTGGGCACAGCCCCATGATTGGGTAACCCAGCCCTCCCGCTGAACAAAACAGTGGCTTCCTATGACAAGGACTGGCCTTCCATCTCTGGCTGTATAGTCTTGGGTCAGGGACTGGAAAGCTATGGGAAGGGCCTGCCTGGCTCTCAGAATATAACCACTTCAAAGAGCCCACATTATGAAAACATGTTATAGATTCAGCTTCAACGAGGTGGGAGCTAGTTCAACACTGCTCTGAGTTACTTTCTGTGACGGCCCAGAGTCTCTGCTGGGATACAGTGGCAAAGTACATTCTTCATATTCAGGGCTTGGCTGGGGAACCAGACAGAAAGCCACAGATGGAGCCGACCGTGGAACCGCCTATGGGCCAGGTTCTGCACTGAGCTGGGCCAGGTTCTGCACGTTTATCATTCTGTCAAAACAGCAGGATGATGAGTGTCCCATGGACCAGAGGTGGCTGCGCTGAGCAGCTGTGGGGATGCTTGCCCCTTCTGTGTGCCTTGGTTTTCTTACCTACTACCCCCTCCCCCCATCTTTGGTCCCGGGGATTGAACCGGGGTCCCTAGGTATTTACTGCTGGGCTCCAGCTCCACCTAGCTCTTTAGTTGTTTGGTTTCATTTGATACTGGGTCTCACTATGTAGCGCAGGCTGCCTTCTGGCTTGTGATCCTCCTATCTCATCTCTGCCTGCTGGGATTGCAGGCATTTATTAGCATGCTGGCTCCTAGGGATAGGCTGCATAAGGACCCTGTGCTCTAGGAAGCTAAGGCACCAGCCTAGGAGAAAACCTTGACATAAGCCAAGATGTAGGCACAAGTGACTCTCCTGGCCTTTGGGATCCACACACCTTTTAGTATGTATGTTTGGGATTTTTGGAGACAGGGTCTTTCTCTGTAGCCCTGGCTGTCCTGGAACTCACTCTGTAGATCATGGCCCTGAACTTAGTGATCCAACTCCCTCAGCCTCCCGAGTGCTGGGATTAAACCTGTGTGCTACTATACCATTGTTTTTTAAATTATTTTGCGCCATGTGTGTGCCATACCCCTATTGGCCAGAAGAGGGCGTCAGATCACTGGAACCAAAGTTTGACATGGTGGTGACCTACTAAGTAGACACAGAGAGTCAAATCCAGGTCCTCTGGAAGAGCAACCAGCGCTCTTAACTGCTCATCTATCTCTCCAGCCCACGAGAGTGGAACTTTAGCCAAGGAGGATGCCAAAGGGGCTTAGTTATCTGTGGAGATGGCCTCAGAGCCATATTGAATCTGCCCTGTTGCCCAGGGGTATAGGGAAGGGGTGAGTTGGGAGAGGTGTTTTGCTGAGAGGGCAGGAGGGGAGGCTGGCCTCCAAGCTGATGATATGGCCACTATCCTTGGGCTCTGGGCCCGCGTCCCCAGCTGTGGTATTATTTGAGCTATATCTAGACAAGCTATAACTCAGCTTGTCTTCCCCAGTTGACCCAGCTTCTCGTCCTAGGGAAATACTGGGGCTGCATGCAGCGCTTGGCCTCCTGTCCAGACTCCTGGCTACCCAGAGTGCCAGGAGCTGATGCAGAAGTGGAAGCCGTGACCGCACTGGCATCCCTTTCTGTGGGCATCCTGGCTGAAGACAGGTAACACCAGATCCCTAGCTCCAAGCCCAGGGCCTTCGAATCTCCTCAGATCCTCCCATGTTGAAGACCTCAGACCCTCATGCAGCTAATCTCTCAGGCCTTTAAAGCCTGACTATGAGGGTAACCCCACCAAGGCATGCCTACGTCTCGTGGCCCTCCTACACCCCGCCCTTGTCCCATTCCCAGGCCCTCGGAGCGGCTGGTGGAAGAGGAAGAACCCATGAACCTCTAGGGTTTCAGAAGAGATCGCCCTTCGGACGTGGCTCTCCTCGTCTCTGATGTCAGCCCTGGTCCTGGGTCTTCAGAGGTCCTCTGGGCAGGTAGTCAGGTCCAGAGCACAGCCTACCCTGACGGCTATCCCAAGGAACTTGAGAAGACCATGGGATCTGGGTAGGGGACCAGGGAGGACTCTGGGAGGAAGCAGGTTGGGCACTAGGGCACAGCTGGGCTCTTCCAGAACAGACTAGGCCTTCTGGTGTCCACGCCCCTAGCTGTGGTCTCCATCCCGCCCTTAGGACTGCACAGAGGGGGACTGGCTCAACTGGGCCCATCCATAACCACTATTCTTAACTTGGCCTCGGCCAGGGTGGCCTTTCTCAGGTTCTGAAGGGCGAGGAGCTGGAGGAGCCAAGGGTCCCCTATTCCTGAGCACAGGGGAGTTTCCTCTCTGTTCCCTCAAATGCCTTTCTGGTAGCTCTGGGCTCTGAGAGCCATTCTGAGCTGCTCTCTCCCTGTGAGTAGTAGTCACCTGCAAGTCTCCCATCAGTCACTGTCTCGCCAGAGGCCACCCTATGTGGACCATCTCAGTGCCCCGGTGCAGCAGACAGGTGCTCTCTGAGTCCTGTGTCTCAGTCCTAACCCAACGGTGCCAAACCTTCATCTCCCTTCAAAAGCACAACACAATCCCAGGGATGCCTGGTCACTGTCCCCAGTATGAGCCTTCTGTTTCTGGGGTCCCTCCCACCCCTCAGCTCTGGCTGCTGCCCCACATAGGACTAGCTTGGCTGAGGGGAGCAAGATGGGAGAGTAGACAGACATGGGGGAGGGGAGGCCACCCCAGAAGTCTTCGAGGCTTTTGAGGTTTAGGTCTGGGACCAAGAAAGAGTATTTGTGTGTGTGTGTGTGTGTGTGTGAGTGCGTGCAAGAGGGTATATGTGTGTGTGTGTCTTCCCACAACCCCACCATACCTTGTCTATGTATGCATGTTTTTGTAAGAAAGAAAAAAAAGTGAAAAAAAAAAAACCAAACTTCTGAACAATATATGTTTTATTTGCTTTAAAGTCCTTGGGAGAACGCCTCCTGGATGTTGGTGGGACATCGTCAGTGGGGTGGGTGTGCACCCAGCATCCTGTGATGGGCTGGGGAAAGGGGACAAGTCTGGACCTCACTCAGACCCTCTAGTCCCTTGTCCTTCCTTGGCTAATACATGCAGGAAGAAACCACTCCAAATACATGCTCACCAACCCAGGTGAAAAGGGAGATGGCCCCAGGCTGAGGCCTGCACACTGGGCCCTGTGGGATGCGGGAACAAGATCTCAGATTCGGGTTGCTAAGACACTGGAAAAGGCTGTGATGCAGACACACCGGGTTTAAGTCCTAGCCGGGAGGTCCGTAGTCTTTACCTCCTCTGTCAGTAGGAGCGTCTACCAGCAGAAGGCTCTAGAAGTGACACTGCTCCTTATCCTCCCCTGCTCTAAAGTCCCATGATGTTTTGAGCATACACTGTAAAGGATCGGGTGAGGCAAACACAGGCCAGGACAAGCATGAGAGGGAGGTGCTAGCTCTCCTGCCTTTCTGGTTTTGAATCCACACATCCTGGTCATCAGGTACCTTGGAGCCCCAAGCAGTCTGGCTGGGGTAGAAAAAGAAAGATTCCCTTTCCCATCTACCTTGGTTTAGGGTGGGGAGATGGAATCTGCAGGGATGTTGAGTCTGTGGGCATCCTAACCCTGGCTGGGAGAGCAAAGGAGATCTGAGCTGGTGGTCTCCCCATAGGGCACCAGAAATGAGGAGTACCGTCCAGTAGCCCTAAACTTAGGGAGATGATCAGATCAGACAGCTAGAGCCCCCATCTTACCCACTCTTGTCCCCTCTCAAAACCGCCCACACCCCCCAAAGAAACACCCTGAGGCTGGTTAAAATGGCTGCTGTATTTCTGCTTAAGTGCCCATAACACAGGTAAGGCAGAGAGCTGGGGGCAGTACCCAAGTGGAAGAGTAGACGTGCAATGTGGCAACCCACCAGAGAAGGATACAGAGAAGAGTAGCAGCCCCTGCCCTCCCTCTCTGCTTAGGTAAGGCCTTGGGCCCATGTCCACTCAGAAGAGTTCCTTCAGGAGAGAGAGAAGGTGAAAGGTCCGAGTTAGGATCTGGGGCAGGGAGGAGGTCCTCACGGTCAGAGTGGTCTTGTGCAGTGAGGGGCAGGTGAGGTGCAAGGTTGGAGACTCAGTACAGATAGGGAGCCCCCACTTGCCCCCACCAGGTTGCCCCCCAATCCCAAAGCCCTTCTAAGTGCAGGGGTGTGTTTCCTGTGGTCCTCAAGTCTAGCTTCATCCGAGGAGTCCTGCTCTGGTGTGTGTGGTCATGTGTGCATGTGCGACACACGGGAATGGCTGGCTGGCGCTAGCACCCTCATGGGAAACAAACTCTGGATGGGAAGGTAGGAGGGACGGACGCTGGATTCTGTCCAACTGTGCTGCTCAGGGAAGGAGCCAATTGTCAATTCCCTAAGGACGGATGAGTTTGGCTACCTGACACTTCAGGGTAACAGGGCAGGGAACATGGGATGAAGACCTGTACTAAAGATTCCTCTCTTGATCAGACCTTTGATGCCTCCCCCCCACACAGCTTCAATGAAGTCTGGGGTAGCAAGGAAGCCTGGCCCATCCCCTGTCACTAGCTGTAGTTCCAATCCTAGCCATTGAATTCATTGTCATGGCCCTACTGACAGAGATCCCTCAGAGGGCTAAGAAAATAGATCTATTTGGAAAGGTCTAAGCTGCCCTCTAGCTGGGCTAATGGGAAGATTGGCAGTATTCCTTTAACAGCTCTATATCTTCCCCAAAAGGGGACCAGACAGATCTCTGGGAAACTGAACTGGCCCATATACTCTGCCATGGTTCTGGAGTTCCCCAGGAGTTGGGGTGAGCTCCGTTGCTGACTCAGAAGCTGAGTCCAGATCCCGAGGGCCCCCAGGCTGTGGTGACCTCATCCCTTGGGTTAGAAATCACTAAGGATGCTGATGTCCGCAAAGTCAGCCCGGTAGCGGTGGGCGTAGAGGCTAAGTAGGAAGGCCCATTTGAAGGAAATGAAGCTCCAGACACAGGAGAGGTAGTAGCTGTTCGGGTCTTTGAGACCTGCAGGGAAAAGAGCCAGACGGTAACTTGAGAGATCTGCCCACAGCATCACAGCTAGGAGCCTCTTCTTCCCACTCCATATCCTTCCAGCCTCCTGACCTCTGAATCAGTGCTATCAATGAATCCATAGAGGTGGACATGTGATGCAGGTTTAGAGTAACAAACACTGCATGTTTGGTTACAAAGCTGGGATCGTGAAAGGAGGTCAGAGATGGCCAGCAGGTCTGTACCCATCCCCTGCTTCTGTGGCACACACTCTTCCAACCTACATCACGGATACAGGGATCAGCCTCTGATAGTTCTTATCACCACCACCAGGGGGCGCTGCCCTCCTGATGCTAGGCAGAGATTAAAGAACCCCAGCAACTCATACCCCTAAGGAGATGGGGGCTCTCATTCTCCCTATTTCAACAATAAGGAGCCCGGGCAGTGGGGAAGGGTCAAGCAAGCCATCCAGGTCCTCTCCCATCCTCCTTTCCCTGGACGGTTCTCACTCTGATGCTGGGTGATGGCCAACGCCAGGAAGGTGCAGAAGGCGGAAACAGAGACTGCCGAGAAGAGAGCACCCACGAAGAAGAAGCCGCGCAGCCCTCTGAGCCAGGTCCTCCAGTAATCCTGCATGTACATCACGTGAGTCACCAAGACCCACAGTGCCAGGACACCTGCAGGGACAGACTCAGTCAGCAACACCCAGGTACCTGCCTGCCTGCCAGGTCACCTGGCATCTAGCCCAGTGGCGCCTACCTAGGAGGGCCTTTGAGGTCCACTAGGCCAGATCTACCTGCACGATGACATCAGGACTGGCTCTCATGACCGTGATATCTGTGAGGTGTGACATCACCACCACACCTATCTCGAAAATACTGTTAGCTTGGTGGCAGTGGCACACACCTTTAATCCCAGCACTCGGGAGGCAGAGGCAGGTGGATGATCTCTGGATTCAAGGTCAACCTGGTCTACAGAGCAAGTTCTAGGACAGTCAAGACTACACAGAGAAACCCTGTCTCCAAAACCAAAACCAAAACCAACCAACCAAACAAAATTAAGTTAAATATATCTTCTAAATGCTTAAAAGAGTGTCAGTTTTAGTTTCTAATACGCATATGTCCATAGATAGAATTCTCCCTAAACAGGATTTGTTTGGAGTTTTACTCTGAGAACTTTATATATAGACTTCCTAATGCCTATCTGAAGCCATTGAAGTGATGAAGAAGGCCTTCTCCCACGCTCTTCCTCTGCATGGTCCCAGGGACCACACCCTCCAGGCCCTGGAGCCTGCAGCTGAGCTCTTGGGCACCAGGGCTCTTCTCAACTCTGCACCAGTCTTGGGGGGAAAAAAAAGGGGAAGCCCTGTCATGAGGCGCCCAGGGCCACCCACCACTCTCAAGTGGCCTACTTGCTTTGGCTGAAGCCTCCTACCTTTCTTCCAGTGTGTGGCAAAGGGCAGCCGAACCTCCCAGACCCTTCTGGGCATGCCCTCTGGGCCTGTGGGCACCTCTCCTAGCATGCCAGCTGCTCTCAGTCCATAACAATAGAATCCAATGCAACCCTCCGTGCCAGGCAGTGCCTGCTGGTGCAGTTCAAAGAACAAACAAATGCCAACTCCATTGGCAAGGCCTTGGAGCAGGGCCGTGGGGCCAAGCAAAGGAAGAAGGAGGGAAGAGAGCCGGCCCAGCTGTAAGCTCTCAAGACAGACGTGGGTTGTGGGCTGGCCCCGCAGGCTCCTGCATCCAGAAGCAGGGAGCTTTTTCAAATCATCAGATGCATACAGCAGAAGTGCCATGACTTCTCAGAGGGACAGACACCTATCTGACTGCGAAGGAGGGCAACTTAGCAGGGACAGAGGGAAGCAAAGGGACCCTCTGACGGCCACCGAGCGTCTTATTCCTTAGGCTGGGAAATGAGCACAGACATTGGTGATTGCTGTTTCTGCTCCTGACACGCCAAAGATGTTTTAAACCTCTTTTAGGTTAGGAGGCATGGGGCGCAGTGGGTGGTAAATGAGCAGCTTAATTGTCGGAATGGGGCAAAAACAAAGCAGGGATAATAGAAACCAGGAAACCTAGGGCCAAGGCACTGCTTTGTCCTTAGAGCTGCCAATTGTAAAACAGAGCGAGCCCTGAGGTCCTTGGCCGGCTGGATAAGCAGCTACCTATGCTGCTTTCCCTAGCTGCTCGCCCAAGAACATTCCCCGCCCCCAACCATCACCATCCTTTCAGTTCAGCCCAAACTGACCCTAAACCTTCCTCCGAGGAATGGGTTCGCATCACCCCGGAGTTCTGGGTGGAGAAAAACAAACATGCCTCCATCTATCTTGGCAGAAAGCCGCAGCAGGCCGGAGGAAGCCAGAACCCTAATCCCTGCTTTACCCTCCATGATCTGGATTTTATTCCAGCAACCTCCACAGAAGTCTTCCCTGCCCCTCAAGTTTTCACCTGCAGGGAGTGGGTTGGGTGCTTAGGATCCTTCGGGGTGCTGAGGAGTGACCACAGGGCTCTGTGCGCATGCTCGGGGCTGGCTGGCTTTACCAGTAAGCTCCACCCCCGAGCACGTGGGCTTTTGTTATTGAGCATTTCATTGGGGGGGGGGGGGCGTGGGGGGCGGATAGACTTGTCCAATCTCCTCACACAAGAGGTGCAACAGCCGAGTTCTAAGATCCTTTCCCACTTGAGGATTCTGGAATCCAGCTCAGAAGGGAAAAGGTGGTCAGAGCAGTTCCTCTGTGGCTAAGCAGTTTCCGGGTTAAAAATGCTAAACTAGGAAGTGTGCAGACCACCACTAGGAAGCCATCTCAGACCACCAGCCCGACCCAGGGGTCCCCCAAACCCTCACCTCCACATATGCCCAGAAGTACTAAGAGCAGAAAGAAGAAGGAAGGGGGCGGCTCAGGTGGCCCTGAACCCAGGTCTCCTGCAGGGCAGCATGCTCCAGCTGGAGGTCTCATCTCATCCTGGCCCTCCTTGGAGAGATACGCCTTCCACTAGTGGTCACCCGACGAGGAAGTGTCCCTCCCAGGTCCCCTTCTCTACTCTTGTGGGAAGCAACTATATCCTGCCTTTCTCTGTTCCCTTTCCTGAGATACTGGGCTCCGAGATGCCTGGTCTATACAACTTGGAGCAGGAAGGACAAGTCCCCAGCCCCAACTGGCTGCAGCAGCAAGCTAGATCTCACCCTGGCTCCCTCTACTTTCTCCAAGGCTAGACCTGCCTAGGCTCTGGGTTCCTAGGCCCGGTAAGGGAAAGCACTTCCAGCCACTAGGCTGGAGGGGCTGGGAGGCACCCAAGGGAACCTATAGAGTAAATACAGGCATTTGGTATAGGAGTCTGAGAACACACCCCAGGTCTGTTGCTCTACCCTGAGGACAAAGGAGACCCAGGGTGCTAGAGGGCCTCTCCATCAAAGCTCAATTGTGAAGAATGGAGATGTTTGGATGTGAGGAACTAGTACTTTCCATGGTTTGTAGACACAGAGCCGACATGTTACCTAGGGCTCCCAGTGCAGAGCCGGGGGGCGGGGGGTGTCTGATGAGGCCTCTCCAGCGAACCCACACTTTTTTAGGCCACTGCCGTTTTGCAAAGTCACTTCCTCCCAGATTCCTGCCAGGATAAGAGTGCGTCCCCACCCCCAGATGCTCATAATACCATGTTCCAGAAGCTAGCATGCCCGACAGCCACAGTTGACCAACACGGGCAAAACCCACTAGGATGGACCCTGTGACTCAGCAATTTCGGGGTTGCAAAATGCTGAGTCAGAAGTGGAGTGCTTGCAAGTCAGAAAACCTGCTGACATTCCACCCCAAAAGAGGAAGGAGGGTGACTGCCTGTGGACCACCCCCCCCCCCCCGTCCCAACCCATGCCGGGTGGGGAATGAGTGCCCACCCGCCCCCTCCACCAAGCAGTTTTGGCTCCTCACCACCACTTCGGGTTGCCAATGTCCAAACAACCTGGGAGTTGTGTGTTCCTGTCCCAGCTAATTGTGGCCACGTGCCTGTCTCTGAAGGCAGCTTCGAGGCTAGCCTGCCTCAGGTCAGGCAAGGGCATCAAGGAACTAACAAACAGGGTCACAGGGAGGCCCTGCGGCTGCCAGGAGTGGGGGCTGGTACCCTCCCTCCACTCTTTGTTGTTGTTATAAGACAGGGTTTGTCTGTGTAGCCCAGGCTGTCCTGGAACTCAGAGATCCACCTGCCTCAGCCTCCCTTGTGTATCATTCCCTCCTAGCAATAAGCAGCCAGACACAGCTTGGGAGAATGAACAGCAGCGCTCAGCACTGCCAGCCCGGAGGGGAGTCTCAGTCAGCGGCATCTCCTGCCAGCAGGCACTGCCATGCCTCACATGGCTCCCTCCACTGGCCTGACTCTGAACCAAGTCAGCTGATCCCAGCAAAGCCTTTCCTCCCTCCAGCATCCAGAGAGCTTATCTCAAGCCTCAGCATCCAGCCCTGGGCTAAGGCAGTGCCTTCTAAATCCGGCAGCAGCAGGGCCAATAGGAAGTGTGTGGAGGAGGGCAGTAGAGGGGAAAGGTTCTGTGCACAAGTGGGCTCGGGTGCTGGCTATTCCAGAAGGGTCAGGAGTCCACAGGTGCCCCCCACCCCCACCCCATACAGGGCTTGAGAACTCCCAGCCAGAGTATCAAACCCAACCTTCATGGTGCCCCCAGTCCCTTGCCTGGCACGCCTTAGGTTTAGGAGATGTGCACGCCCTCTGATAAGGCAGAAACCCCACCTCCGGCTCCCTCTCTCCCTCAGAACCACACTTGGTGCATTCAGAGGCCACGAGTGAATTTGTTTTGGTTTTTTGAGACAGGATTTCTCTGTGTAGCCTTGGCTGTCCCAGAACTCACTCTGTAAACTAGGCCGCCCTTGAACTCAGAAATCCGTCTGCCTCTGCCTCCCGAGTGCTGGGATCAAAGGCGTGCGCCACTGCTGCCCAGCATAAATTAATTCTTTCGAGTTACTCCATTTTTAGATCTTTGGCCAAGGATTTTAGCCATGGAATAAGACGGTTGTATCTTAAAACGTTTTCCTTACACATACTTTCGCCATACATATTACTTCATGTGGCTGCTGTACTGTTGGGTTAATTTCCTCCATAGGGCTTTTAATGCCTTTAGCATGCTAACCTGAATCCTTCTGAGTTCTAGGGATGGAGATCGGGTCGGCCAGGCTAAGGCTGAGCCATCTTGAGGGCTCATCGTGTGGCTGTTGAAACCCTGGACAAATTATTTATTTACTGTAAGCCTCGATTGATTTTTTTTCTAACTGTAAAATGGGCACAAATAATGTTACTTCAGAGGACTACTATAAGGATTAGATGAAATAAGGGGAGTAGATTTGTTTAGCCCAGCAAAAAAAAAAAAAAAAAAAATTAAATGATGATACTAAGTGCAAATAATATATTTGGCCTTCACACAGAGAGGCTAAATGGCGTGACCAAAATTACACATTAGAGAGCACGGCTGGGCCTTCGCCACCTCCTCGTCCCTCAGGGATTAGCAGATTCCCACTGGTTCCGACCAGAGCAGATGGACACAGGTGTAAAGGGAATGTCCAGTGACACCGGGTCCACAGTACAGTCCTGGTCTCGGCCGAGGGCCTCTGGGGCTGGAAGGGGGCTGGCTGATGGGTTTCCCTACGAACCCCACTTACTATAAGAGATGCGGTAATCCCGCACAGTGTGCGTGTTGCGGGAGCGAGGGTGGCCAGGAGATGGGCGCGCAGAGGACGCTCTAGTGGCCACGGGGTGGAGGGTAGATACACAGGGTGCGGGAGACGCAACAGCCCTGGAGCCGCAGGGCTGTGCGAACCACAGGGGCGGGCTGTGGGCACCCTAGGTCCCGCCACGTTCATAAGGCGCCAGGTCCCAGAGGCCCGGGCACTGCCCAGGAACCCGGGCCTGCGCTGTCTCCGGTCTCTCTGGAGTAAACAACGCTCCCACCCCCGGGCAGCGCCACCGCAGCCGCCGCGCGCAGCCCGCCCCGATCACCCCGCGTCCCCCGGGGATACCTGCGAGACCCCCCATCGCCGCAGTCCCCGGTTGTCGGTAGACCACCGTCCAGACGAAGAAGATGGAGAAGCCGGCTACCGAGCTGAAGCCGGAGTAGGCGGCGCGGAGGCCGAGCTGCAACCGGGACGGGGCCATGGGGCAGCGGAGGAGCAGCGCCGCCGAGTCACAGGTGCAGGGCCCGAGCTGGAGCCCAAGCCCCAGCCCCAGCCCGAGCCCGAGCCAGAGCCGCTGCCGCCCGGCGCTCCGCCCCCAACCCGCCCCCGGTGCCGCCGGCACAGCGCCCTCCCCGGCCGGAGGCCGCTCCCGACACCGCGGCTTGGCAAAGGCCGGCGACCCCTGGTGGAAGGGCAGGGTCCTGGCCTCATCCCCAGAACGACACCTATCTAGCCTTGGCTGGCCTAGAAATACCGTTTTTACCGGAGCCAGCTACAATGATCATTTAAAAATATTTTATATATGTGAGTACACTGTAGCTGTCTTCAGACACACACCAGAAGAGGGCATCCGATCCCGTTACAGATGGTTGTGAGCCACCATGTGATTGCTGGGTTTGAACTCAGGACCTCTGGAAGAGCAGTCAGTGCTCTTATCCGCTGAGCCACCTCTCCAGCCCCAATGAGCACTTTTTAATTTTTAAAATACTTTTGAATTTTTTGAGATGCGGTGTCTCCACGTAGTCTTGTCGGTCTTGGAATTCCCTATGTAGGCCAGGTTGGCTTGGAACTCATAGAGACCCTCCTGCCTCTACCTCCTGAGTTCTGGGATTAAATTTTGAATGGGAAGTTCAAACACATTAAAATGACAAGTTAAGGCTATAGAAACTAGCCAGCTGTGGTGGTGCATGCCTTTACACTGGTAGAGGTGGAGGCAGGGGGAAGCAGATCTCTTTGAGTTCGAGGGAAGCCAGAGCTAGACCCAGTCACAAAAGTCACAAACCAAAACAAACAAGGAAAACCCATAAAACTGCACATGATGGCCCACACGTGGAATCCTGGCAATTGGGAAGTGGCTGAGGCAAGGAGACAGCAGATATGGGGAGCTAGTTTGATTCCCCAATTTGCCCGAAATTAAATAAGTAAAATAAAAATTGAAAAATCTAAAATAATATATCATACAATTAACATATTCATTCTTTTTACCAGCCGGGTGGTGGTGGTGCTCACCGTTAATCCCAGCACTCACTAGGCAGAAGCAGGTGGATCTTGGTGAGTTGGAGCCTAGCCTGGTCTACAGGGATCAGCCAGGGCTACACAGAGAACCCCGGTCTCAAAAGACCAAAATAAGGAAAAAAAATATCTTTCTATCCATATTTCGAAGCAGTGGGTTTCCTTCCCAAAAGTTATACACACAGCACAAGATTGCTCCACACGTTTGCCACCATTTTAGTTTATTAAATTAAAAAGTGATCATTGGCTAGGCAGTAGTGCCAAACACCTTTAATCCCAGCATTTGGGATGCAGAGACAGGCGGATTTCTGAGTTCAAGGCCAGCCGGGTCTACAGAGCGAGTTCCAGGACAGCCAGGGCTACACAGAGAAACCCTGTCTCGGAAATTGTAGCTGACTCGGATAAAGACATTTCCAGGCCCGCCTAGGATCAGCTAGGTAGATGGGAGTCTGAGGATGAGCCCAGGACCCTACCCTTCCACCAGGGGTCGCCCGCCTTTGCAAAGCCGCTGTGTGGGGAGTGGCATCCTGCTTGGCCAAACCCACTCGTCTCCAACAACTTCTTCCTTCCTTCCTTTCCTTTCCGCTCATGCCCCAATCCCTTGCAATCTTGCCCCTGCCTCTGCAGTGCATCCACAGCAGAACCGCACCGTGTCTCCACCAGCTCAGCCAGCTGTCAGTACGGACTGCTGACAGGGAAGGTCAAAGCAAAAGCCGGGCTTCTGCACTCTTCGACCCAGAGTCTTCTGGCCCGGCCACCCGGCGCACCCTTAGACCTCACAGTGTGAATAACTAGCATCCTTTCACTACAGCAACAAGTACCACACATTTAATGCATTTAGAAGCATCGAAGCTTTATAGTCCTTAGGTCAAGGGTCCAAATAGAAATGTCACTGCACTGAAAGCAAGAGGACTCCCGGGCTGCCTCCCCAGGGAAGCTGTAGGGAACAGCTGTTTGCAAGTTACTCTGCTTCCCGACTGGCGGAGACTCCTCCCTCCCCCTCCTCCCTCTTTCTTCCACAAGGACCATAGTAACCCAGGATAAACTCCCAGTCTCCAGACGCTTAACTCCCTCACGCAGCCAAACTCATCAAGTAAGGCGTTCACAGCTTGTAGGGATTCGGATGCGGATATCTTGAAGGCTCTGCCTGATTCACCTTTCTAGAAGACCATCTCCATGAGCAGCAGCGGTCCCAGTTTCGGGGCCGCCAACACCCAGCAGAGTGTCAGGCATCCAAACTCCCTTAGCACACATCTGTTGAGCAGATGACTGTGAATGACTGAAGCGAGCATTAAATACCAATGAAGGGGATTTAGACACAAGCCGTCCAAGGAAGAATGCTCAATTAATTGCCAAGCACGTGACGCAAATCACATTTATCTTCCTTTAAAAATAATCAGGGGGCGGGGAGGGGAGCGTCTTTAAAAATATCCAAATTAATTCCAGCGCCCCTTTCGCTGTTTTCAGATTTGAATGTTTGCTGTGACTGGTTGGTTTGGGTTGTGTGGAATCCTGAGACAAGCTCTCACTGTGTAAGGGAGGCTGGCTTCTAAGATCCTCCAGTCTAGGGGGCTGGAGAGATGGCTCAGGGGTTCTAGAAGTCATGAGTTCAATTCCCAGCAACCACAGGGTGGCTCACAACTATCTGTAATTGGATCCAATGCCCTCTTCTGGTGTGTCAATGTCAGTGTGCTCATATACATAATTAATTAATTAATTAATTAATCAATCAAAAATCCTGCAGCCTGGTCTTCAGAGCACTAGAATTACAGTGCGATCCACTGCACCTGGCTTGGGTGCGTTTTTAAAACAAGGGATGATTTTTGATGTACAAATTCATTTCAGCCATCTTCTGGGTGGCATGTGGAGAAGTGAGAGTCACCCAGAGGAACACAGCCTTGAGGTCCAGAGCCCTGCCATAGATAGCCTCAGGGCTGGCCTGGATGGACAATACCCTAGGAATTAGGAGCAGTACATAAGACAACCCTGGGAGGTGAGGCATGCACAGTGGAATGTTCTAGAAATGATAACAATATATATATTTTTTTTGTAGCTGGACTGTTGGATTTGAGCTGGAGTGGTAGGTGAATCTTGTATATCTGTAGATAGGTAGATTGATTGATTGATAGATAGATAGATTCCAGAAGTTATGAGGTCATGAGTTCAATTCCCAGCAACCACATAGTGGCTCACAACCAGCTGTAATTGGATCCAATGCCCTCTTCCAGTGTGTCTGAAGACATACATGCACGCATGCACGTGTCGTGTGTGTGTGTGTGTGTGTGTGTGTGTGTGTGTGCAGGCTTGCTGCATCTATCTCCCTCCTCACAGCCTGGAGTAACTGTGTTCTAGAACTATCACCTGACACTACTGTGAAGAAGGACTGCCCAGGGAAGACAAGAAGCAGGAAGATCAGTGGAACCTGTCCTTCCCTCTTCAGTACAATGGTTACTGCAGCTACAAAATGGAGACAGCCAGCCACTGTGCCCACTTCAAAGACTTCTGAGGAGCAGTTGCTGCTTGGCTGACTTCCTGGCACACCATGAGTTCTCAGTAAAAATCCAGAAAGCGTAATTAGTAGCAGCCAAACACTGCCCTGGCAAGAGCTGGCTCGGGCAGAGACAGAAAGGAAAGAAGAAACTGATTCTGGAAACATTTAAGTTATTTTAACCTAGAAAGTCAGGTGTTCTGTCATTCCCACGGTGGACGGAAGGGAGTGGGGCAAAGTACTGTGAGCGACCGTCCGAGCGTGTTGAGCAGTTTGTATGGAGATGGGGTTGTGCAAGAAAATAACAAGCGCTGGTTACATAACAGCAGCCTGGGGCCCAGGCTATACAAAGGGGACAAGTCTAGGCTGAAATGTGTGTGCATATGGGAAAATGTGGATGAAGTAAGGAGCTTGAAAGGCCTGGAGACTCCAGTACACTCAGAGGTCTGGCTTCACAGTTTATAGGCTATGTCTCCTAATAACTCAAAGCCACCCAAAATAACTTTCAGCCACAAAGAAAACAATGTACATCTGGGCTATGCAGTTCCCTCCCCCCCTCTCGGTCACATGTGGCCTTTGAGTGGCTGATAGATGGCTAGTTTGGCTGCTCAGCCAAGTTTTTACTTATGTCTAATTTTAATTAAAATAGTTGCATCTGGTTATGTGGCCACAATATTAGACAACACAGCTTTAAACACTCAGGACTCTTGTTGCACCACGCCTCTAGAGAGAATAGTGACCCTTCCTGAGCCTGTCAGAAACACTCAGATGTTAAAGGATTCAATACAGCAAGTCACTAGTGCTGTGGCAGAGGCCGTCATCAATATTTTTAAAGGGGTCACGTGACAGGAGCCATGTCTTGAGGAGACAAGTTAAACTGTCGTATCTAGATTATAAAAATCTTTTAGAGGAGAAACACTCGCACGGCTATTTCTAGTGGTGTGTGGCTATATACCACCTACTGTTTAATCCCAGAAGTTGGGAGGCAGAGGCAGGCAGGTCTCTGAGTTCCAGGACACCCTGGTCTACACAACAGGTTCCAAGACAGCCAGGGTGACTGTGGTCGTCTGAATAGGAATTGGCCCCATAGACTTTGGTGTTTGAATGCTTGGCCCATGGACAACATGGCTGTTAGGAGGTGTGGCCTTGTTGGAGTAGGTGTGACCTTGTTGGAGGAAGTGTGTCACTGTGGGGGTGGGCTTTGAGGTTTTATATTGCTTAAGCTATGCCCAGTGTGGCCCTTAGTCTCCTACTCCCAGGAGATCAAGATGTAAAACTCTCAGCTCTGTCTCCAGCACCACATCTGCCTACATCATCATGTTTCCATGTTTCCTTTATGATGATAGTGGACTGAACCTCTGAACCTGTAAGCCAGCTCCAATTAAATGTTTTTCTTTATAAGAGTTGCCATGGGCATGGTGTCTCTTCACAGTGATAGAACCCTGGCTAAGAAAGCTACATAAGAGTCTCTTAGTCTCTCTCTCTCTCTTCCCATCCCCGCTGTGTGTGTGTGTGTGTGTGTGTGTGTGAGAGAGAGAGAGAGAGAGAGAGAGAGAGAGAGAGAGAGAGAGAGAGAGAGAGAGATTAAAAAGTAACCACTCTACCAGACTCGGGTAAAGGCATATTTCCAGGCCCAGCGAGGCCTTTCTACCCTGACACTCTACGTAGATGTATCCGAGCTGAACCAATGCCATGGATTCTTGAGCAATGACTACAGGCAGCAACAGCACAGGGCATTTCTAGGTAAGACTCATGAAGATATCCTATATGTCCTGAATTCCCTCCTTCCACTGTGATGACCCCAGAGGCTGTGTTGAACGGCCCTGTGGGGTCAGGAGTAAATGACTGGGGCCGAGGCAGTCAACCCCTCCATCTCCCCAGGTCTTCACTGGATCCTAACAGTGAGTGTGCCCTGCATATTTATGGGGTTACACCACTGGGCTTAGGGGTTGCCTTTATCCTCAGCCACTCTGTCATTCCTCTTCAGGCCATCTGAAGGACACTTGTCTTGACCGCCAGTCTCTGAAGTCACTGTTGAACTTTCCCACCAATGTTGGTAACTCCCTTTGGCAGACATCCTGCCTCCTAAGAAATTCCTTCCTCCCTCTCCCCCAAAGACACATTCCGGACATTTCTCTTCCTCCACGGTGCTAAGGCTACATCCACTAAGCTATCTTCCAGAAACCTGAGTTAAGCCCTGCGAGGGCTTCCTTCTCTCTACTCCTTAATTCTCCACAGAGGAACCTCTGATGTTCCCTGGGGGCGCATCCTTGTGGACTGAGGCTACACAACTAAATCTAGGAGTTTCTTGTGAGTCTCCCCTTCCCCTCATGCAAGGCCTAGCAGACCTAGTTGAGTCTCCCCCGTCCCCTGTCTACATCCCAGTGCCACTCACCATCGTGACCCCTGCCACAGCCTCCTAGCTGGCCTCAGTTTGCTCCTTTTCCTTTGAATCCTATTCCTGCCTGGCGTCACAGCATTGTATTTTCCACTCCAATCCTCGCATGGCTTCCCATAGCTTATGAGTAAACCAACTAACACTTTGCCAGCTCCTACTGGCCTCACTTGCTGGTAGTTCTTTCTTTCTTTCTTTCTTTCTTTCGATTTATTTATTTATACACTGTAGCTATACAGATGGTTGTAAGCCATCATGTGGTTGCTGAGAACTGAACTCGGGACTCCTGCTTGCTCTGGCCCCACTCAGTGTGACCCAAAGATTTATTTATTATTCTATGTAAATACACTGTAGCTATCTTCAGACACACCAGAAGAGGGCGTCAGATCTCATTACAGGTGGCTGTGAGCCACCATGTGGTTGCTGGGAATTGAACTCAGGACCTTCGGAAGAGCAGGCAGTGCTCTCAACTGCTGAGCCATCTCTCCAGCCTGCTGGTAGGTTTCTTAAATGTAGCACATTCGTTCTAGCCCTGAGCCTTTGTGCTGTCCCTCCAGAAAGCTCTTTGAATGTTTCTAAGAGTGATCTGCCATTCTGAAGAACCAGCCTGCCTCCATTTTAGGGTTAAAAGCCCTCTTATAATAAAGACTAGGTTCACTCCTGTTGATGATTAAACCCCTGTCTCTCAGAGATTGGCTATGCCCTACATGTAATCTTAACCATGGATGGTTCTGTATTACCTGTCCTAGGAAGGGCAATCACGTCCTTGCTTTAAGAAGCTGTTTATAACCATCTTACAATCCTACCTTTTTTTTTTTTTTAAATCCTAGGATGTTTATTACAAAGGTAAACCCTGATCCTTGAGATGGGCTTATCGGTAGGATTTCTGGTATCGGGCACGGGCACCAGGACCTCCCAACTTTTTGGATTCGTAGCGACGGGGGTCAGCTACAAGCAGGATGCGATCGTATTGGATGAGGACATCTTTGATTCTCCTTCTTAGAGGCTTCATCCACATATTTTTGGTAATAAGCTACCAGGGCCTTTGAGATGGACTGTCGGATGGCATAAATTTGGGCCACATGTCCACCACCCTTCATACGGACCCGGATATCCACACCAGCAAATCGCTCCTGGCCCAGAAGCAAAACAGGCTCCAGTAACTTGTACTGCAGCGTGCGTGGCTCGATCATCTCCAGGGGACGTCCGTTCACCTTGATGAGCCCATTTCCCCGTTTGCAGTGGGCCACAGCCGTGGCTGTTTTCTTGCATCCGAAGACCTGCACGGACTGCAGCAGACCCTTGGACGGCATAGCTCCGAGCACAAGCACGAGAGCCTCACCGTGCAGCACCGCGACCGGAAAAGGGAAGCACGGGGCCAACCCAGCGGATTTTTCCACAATCCTACCTTTTTTTTTTTCCCCCAAAAGGTTATATGACCACCTGTGACTACCTTGTTTTGCCTACCTGTCGTTCTGACTACCTTGTTATGTCTCTGTTTCAGGGGGGACTAACTTGTTACCCTTATGATTCTGGTCCTGGAATCCTGCCCATTTTGCCTGCCAAATCCAGCATCAGGAAGACCCCTACCCCTGAGCTTTAAGTCTTGTCTTCCTCACACCGAATACTGACCTTGCAAACCTTGCCTTAGGGTGAGGCAGCCCACGTAGTCTTCATTAATTGCTTGCTCTAATTGATCCGGCCATGACGGTTTGGTGACCTTTCCCCTCCCATCTTTGGGAGTAACACATTCAAGTCTCAGCTCCCATGTTCCTTCTTCAAAAAGCCCATTTACGATCTTTATGACCCTCTTTCTAAAACAGGACACCCCCCATGCACTTCCTACTCTCTCGAGTTCTTTCTATAAGGTTCAACCATCACATCTGAGTGCAGTGGCCACTGACCAAGGCATTAGTGTGGAGATCAGAGAACAGGATCGGTGTTCTCTTTCCACCACGTGGGTCTCAGGGATTGGACCTTGGTCGTCAGGCTTGGCAGCAAGCATCTTTAACCATAAGCCATCTTGGTGGCCGACTTGTCCTGTGTTACATACAAGTAAAAGCCCACGATTTGGAACAGTGGTTGAGTGACCTTTTCACAGGGGTTGCCTAAGGCCATCGGAAAACACAGGTGTTTACAATATGATTCACAACAGCAGCAAAATTAGAGTTATGCAGTAGCAACAAAAGTAATTTTAAGATTGGGAGTCAGCACAGATCGAGGAACTGTGTTAAAGGTCACAGCGTTAGGAAGGCTGAGAACCACAGGTCTAGAGCAATCAGTAATGGCTAATCCTCCTGTTTTCCCAGGGGCCCAGGCAGGAACTTAGCAGTACCTGAGGGATAGAAAGGCTAGCTGTCCGCACAGAAGTATTCCGTCCTGGCTCTAGGGGGCGACCTTCCCCAGTCTTGCACCTTCGCACACTCAGCTATGCAGGTTCACTAGAGCTTTGCAGACGTAAATTTAGCTTATGGGTTCTTAGGTTCTTCTGCCCAGATCTTACCTCATCACCCTGTCCTCCCCCAATCCTGAGACTCTCAAAACTGAAGAAGCCTTTGGTTGTGGCAGCCCGATTCTCTGCCTGACGCAGGAGAGGGGAACCTGGCTTTCCTCTCTTCATGTCTGCAGCTCCATCTTCCTCCAGACAGCTTCAGAAAGAGGGACTGCAGGTGTCTGGCCACAGGGAGGGCTCCGATCACTGGGCACCCCTGTTTTGAGGCTTCAGGAAGGATCCAGATTCAAGGCCCTAGGATGATGCTCTCAGACCCTTTGACCGCTAGAACAGGCTCTTAGGGCTGAAGGAGACCTGCTTGCAATCTACCTTCATAATGAACTCCCACTTCTCTGCTTGCCTGAGAGCCTCAAGCAGTGTGGTTTTCAGCCTTCCTAATGCTGTGACCCTTTGATACAGTTTTCATTCTGTGCTGACCCTCAACCATAAAATTAATTTTGTTGCTACTTCACAACTGTAATTTTGCTACTGTTATGAACAGTAATATCTGTGATTTCTGATGGTCTTGGGAGAACCCCCCCACACACACAAGTTGAGAAGGGTCATGGCCCACAAGTTGAGAAACACTGGCCTAGGGACTCTTTCACAGGCAGGATGTTGAGGGAAGGAAGAGATGCCAGGCAGAAGTCACAGGCCTTTGGATGCAAGCTAAAGAGCCCTGGGAGGAAGCGGATGATGTTACTATCACTGTAGCCGCCTAGGACATGTAGTGTGGGGCTCCAGCCACAGGACCAATTCCAATCTCCTTCCTCTCTCCTTGGGTGTGGAGAATGTTGATGTCTGGGAAGCAGAGGGCAGGTAAAGCCTGTGTTGACCTCAGCGTGGACTGCGGCCTGGGGCTTACGCGGGGCTGATTCACTTGGGTAAGGGGCTGATTCACTTGGGTGAGTCCCGGGAGGCTGAAGCAGGTGGAGGAAGAATCAGGCTGCAGCTGTGAGGTGGAGGGGCAGCCACCAACGCCTGGCACGTGGAGTGATGAAGATTCACACTCAGCCTGGAATTTGGGATGGGTTCATTACATGAGTAATTCACCTGGGAGCTTCCTGCAGAGCAGGCTGATTCCTGCTCACAAGACCAGCGGTGAGTGAAGGACTAGACATCTGTCTGTACATCCGTCTGTCCTTGCTTTTTCCAGAACAAGGTCCCAAGCATAGCACCCAAGGGAGGTCCGAGCGGCCATGCTGGATAGCCCCTTCTGAAGGAGGAAAGGATGAGCCGGCAATGGGACGGGGACAGGGGCAATAGAAGCAGAGCTATGCCATGAAGTGGGTGGGAAGATACAGAAAGCTACACCCATTGGGGGAGGTAGGAAGGGGGACCTCCCTGACCACTACCATCTCAGGGCAACCCTGCTCCCGCAGGCTGCTATGAGCATGGGAGGAACACGGCCTGAATGAAGAGAGTCACTGCAGTGGGTAAGAGGGTGACAGCGACTCCATAAGCCAGTTCCTGCTCTATGACTCCTGATGTCCTCCCCAGAGGACTCTTGGGATAGATAGTGTGCAGTATGGTGAGTGCCAGGCACAGGACAGGGAGCACAGGGCTCTGGAGGAGCCTGGCGCAGGTAGGACACTTGCAGGCCTGTTAGAGCCTGTTAGGGCAGTTCTGTGAAAGCTGAGAGAGTCTGGGTCCGGGCAGTCAGCTGGAATTTCCAACTCTGCTGCAGTGTGTCTATAGGGAGCATATGGCTGACCTGCCCCTTCCCCTGAAGGTAAAGAAACCTGAGGAGGACAAGGAGGAGGAGGGGGGGGGGAGGAGGAGGAGGAGCACTCCCTGCAGTCCCAAGGTGGGAAGTCCAAATAGCTGAGTCTACTGGCCATGCCCAGGCAACTTCATCTGTGAAGGCCTCTCTGTGGAATTATAGACTTCCCTTTGTCTGCTGGCTTCCTTCTCTGGCTTCCATCTTTGCACCTCCTCTGGTCTCTCTGACCAGAGCCTCTCTGAAGGGAGGAAACGGGCAGTAGTCTGGTGCCAGGAAGTCTTGGACTGTGCAGCTTCCTCCCTGGCCCCAGCATTTCCTGAGGGGGACTTGGGGGCAGGATTGAGACCACTCCGAGGCTGGAAAGAGATTCTATTCCTGGCCCGTATGCCAGCGCGCCCTCATTGCCCTATTCCTCCTTCCTCTACCTCAGAGAATACTCTGGAGACAGCTGGACAAGCCAGCGGGCAGACCGGATGTCTCCTGAGGCCTACCTAACAGGACTTCTCCAGGGCTCCTGCAGCCACCCCCACTGCCAGCTTTCAAAACCAGGGGACAGGGAGGCGTGGACAGAGGCCAAAGGCACAGCCTGGGGGGCTGGGGGGCGGGGGGAGGACAGGAACACTGAGCCACTGGTTAAGGAAGACTGGGAACAGTGGAAGAGCAGCCGGGGAGCGGGGGAGGGGGCGGTCTGCAGGTGGCCAGCTGTGGGGGGAGTAGGGGCAGGGTTAACGGAGGAAGGTAGAAGGTACTGGAAGGAGGGGGGGGGGAACCGAGTCTAAGGGAAAGTAGCCACAACAGGAGTAGCCATTTCTGAGCTCTCAAGGTCAAATACGATGTCTCTAGTACCTCTCTCTCTCTCTCTCTTCTGCCTAAGTGTGTGTGTGTGTGTGTGTGTGTGTGTGTGTGTTCCTTTCTCTTCTCCCTCTCCCCTCCTCCGTGGAAGCAGAAACAGAGACTAGGAATCAGCAGCTAGCTTCTGCATGCACATGTAACATGAAGTTTTCTGAGTGAGTACCTGACGTGCCTCCAGACTTAGCCTTTCATCTTCTATGTGTCTGTCCTTGCCCACTATCTCTCCACCCTTTGGTCACCGCCTCAGGTCTCTTCAGTCACCCGCCAGGATCTTCAGCACCAGCCGTGTCCCCACTCATGTCCCAGCAAACTCCCTGCTAGTCTCCAGACCTGCCTGTAAACCCTGTTTGCCCACTTCCCCAATCAAGAAAAGCAGGGACCAGCTTCTTGAGCTCTCGCATCGCATCACTGTGCAGAGTGCCCCCCCCCCTCAGTGGCTGCCTCTGACCTGTTAGTCCTAGGAAGGGTTGGCTTAGAGCCCATCACATTCCAGCTCCCTGCCTCTACCCCCACCCCAGGAATGGGCGGGAGAGGAGATGAGTAACTGAACTGGAACCACCTCTGGGGGAAGGAGCCCAGGGAAAGAGTTAGAGGACTTTCCAGAGGCAGGAGGTAGAGTCCAGATTGGGGTGGGGGTGGGGCGGCTGGGTGCTCCTCTTAACCTTTCCCCATGGTTGCTTAGCCATAGCCAAGGTAGTTGTCCAGGGACCCAGGAGAGGGCTGGCATCAAGCCTGAACTCCTCTAGTGTTGGGGTCAACCTCCAAGATGCCTCTTTTCTGCAGTCCCACCAAAGGCCAAAAGTTAACAACTTCTTCCAACCTCACATAATATGGCTAAGCCTTGCGAGTGCCATCTGTGTGCGGCACAGGATGAGAGGGGAGAAGATAAGGAAGTATTGAGGAAGGAAACCCCTTGAAAACAGACAGCACCCGCCCCTTCTCACTGCCCCTGCATCTGCAGAATGCAGGCCCACAGTGGTTTCCAGGGTTCCCCTTGACTTCATCCCTATTCGCAATCACGGAGCATCTATTTACGCCAGACAGTTATGTTGGGGAGGGAGAACGGTCAGATTAGCCTGTGAGCGAGATGGAAAGATAACCCCACTGGACTTTATGTTCCCAAAGCTTTGATTGGTTGTTTTTGGTTGTTTTTTTTTTCCTGACCCTTCCCCAACCCCCACCCCAATACCTGAGGCAGGGTGTCTTGTAGCCCAGGCTGGCCTTGAACTTGCTATATAATTGAGGACAACTTTGGACCTCCTATTCTCTTGCCTCCCCTTCTCCAGGGCTGGGATTCAGTGCTGGAAATGGGTTCTAGAGCTTTGTATGTGCTAAGCAAGCTCTCTATCAACCGAGCTACCCGATCAGCCTGCCCCCAGAGTCGGAGGGTGGCATCCGATCCCTAGTTTTACAACACGGTTCCTGGCAACTGCAGTAAATGTCAAATAGATTCAAGAGTTTTTAAAGAGATGCTGAGGGAGTACACCAGGCAGATGAAGGCAGGTGAGCCAGAGGTAGCGATCAGGGATGGGAGAGGTGGCTGAAGAGGTATTAGATAGGAACATGGAGCATGGACTGTCATTACACAACCAAGTATGGTTCTACCGTTTGCTATCACTGTGACCTTTAGATTGTGTTCACCTCTCTGTATTCCAGCTCCATCACTTGCAAATAAAAGCTGTAAGGACAAGAAAAAACGGTATTTGGGAGCTGGAGAGATGGCTCGGAGGTTAAGAGCACTGACTGCTCTTCCAGAGGTCCTGAGTTCAATTCCCAGCAACCACATGGTGGCTCACAACCATCTGTAATGAGATCTGATGCCCTCTTCTGGTGTGTCTGAAGACAGCTACAGTATACTTATATAAAATAAATAAATGGATAAATAAATCTTTAAAAAGAAAGAAAGAAAAAAAAAACAATATTTATGAGACAGCAGTAGGCGGCCACAGTAACTGCCACAAGACCTCCACTGGGCTCCAGCGAGTTACGCAGAGATGAGCTATCAGGTGCCTGTGTTAGGTGATTGATTGGGTGTAAGAGAAAGGAGCTTACCTTACAGGTTTCTTGCTTAGACAGTGGCAGGACTCCAGGAGCCCAAGAGAGGCAAAGCAGGAGGAGGAGCCCCCTGGGGCAGGAAGGGAGGCTTGGACACGTGGAGTTTTAAGGTTCCAGTAGGAATCCAGGAAGCTGTGGGCTCAGTGTGTGCAGAGTCAGCCAAGAGGCCTTAGTGGAAGAAACACAGTCCAGAGTCAAAGCCTTGCCCTCAGAAACTCCCCTCAACTGTCCTACCTCCATGCCCAGTCTCTGGGAGACCTGTCATTTACCTGAAGAGACAAGGAGGGTTCTGGGGGGCCTATACTCTAGCAGAAACTCACTGAAGGGACAGCCTATACTAAGTGGATTTGAAGTAGCTCTCACATCATCCTCTCTAACCGCCAGAGCTAGAACACCTAGGGCTGGGGCAAGAACTCCTGATGTGAGTGTTTCTTTTTTTTTTTTTTTTTTTTTTTTTTTGGTTTTTTCAAGACAGGGTTTCTCTGTATAGCCCTGGCTGTCCTGGAACTCACTTTGTAGACCAGGCTGGCCTCGAACTCAGAAATTCGCCTGCCTCTGCCTCCCAAGTGCTGGGATTAAAGGCGTGCGCCACCACCGCCCGGCGTGAGTGTTTCTTCTTTGTGGGAATTGTTGGTATTTTTTCTGCCGTCGGGCTCCAGAATGGTAAAGCACAGATTCAGTGACCTTTGGGTAGAACCACTCACTCTTCTACTGCTTGTAAGGTGGGAATTGCTGGGCAAACTGACGTCTTGGAGCCTCAGCTTTCTCATCTGAAAAATGGGGCAACGATAATGCTGTTTCACGGGGTTGTTGCTACTAATAAGGTAGTGAATATGACATATTAAGAATAGGGTGTGTGGTAACTATAATTATTATTTGTCTAAGGTCCCTACCAGGCATGTAATGACAGTTGGGGACAGCTGCAACAGGATATGGCTTGATCACTTCCAAGATGACCCATCTGGCCTGGATCTCTTCTTCAGACATCCCTTCCAGTTCCCTGACCCTCCAGGCCTCAGCCTCAACGGAGCAGCCAACGAGCAAGCAGTAACTGCACCGGCTAGGTCCCATCTATGGGTCCCATCTGTAATCCCGAGAGGACCCTGCACCGTCAGAAGGCAGGGATCCTGACTGACGCCAGGGAAGGGACAGCTAATCCCTTTGGTGGCTCAGGCCACCAGCAACTAGGTGAGCACAAAAAGCAGCGTTGTGATTTCTCTGAGTCAGAGACAATGAAGGCAAGACGGGGGCGGGGGGGGGGCAATGGGTTTGGGACATTCATTGTTGCTCATCTGAATTCATTGTTGCTCATCTGAATAGCTTTCTTCACGTGCTTCCTGTGCGCAGACTGCTTCTCTCGATGCCCTGACAAAGAAGAGCAACTTAAGGCAGGTTTATTTTGAGTCAGTTTGAAGGTCCAGTCTATCCAGGAGAATGACAGGAGCATTAGGGAGCTGGGCACCTTGCCCTGGCAGTTGGAGAGCAGAGAAAGGTGAACGGTCACGCCATGCTCAGCTCCCCTTCTTTCCCTTCGGGGAGCCACCCCGTCTGTGGGGATGGTGCGATGGTGAAGCCTGCATTCAAGGTGAGTCTTATCTCTAAAAACACCCTCAGAAAGCCCAGAGGTTGGTCACCTAGGTGATTGTAAATCTTGTCAAATGAATGAGTAATGAATAGTAATTGT
Organism: Mus caroli; assembly: GCF_978045245.1. NCBI lineage: Eukaryota > Metazoa > Chordata > Mammalia > Rodentia > Muridae > Mus > Mus caroli. The sequence goes on from NW_028227271.1 coordinate 6,401,533, forward strand.
CATACCTGGCCCTGGCTGCCACACACAGCCCCTTCCGGTGTCTTGGGATCTTCTCTAAGCACTGCAGTCTACAGTATGCCTGTAGTGCAGAGAGAGCATGTATCCTGGGGCTGAAGTCGAGCCAGACAACCTGGATGGGACACAGGAGCCTGGCACGTCCCATCCTAGTTTAGATCAACAGGTAAGCAGGTTCTTGAATTGGAAACTCAGGGTTCTTTGGGAAGTCAGTTGGATGGGGCGAACATGAGAAGGAACATTTCGCTGAAGCAGACACAGGTGAGAGGATGCTCTGCGAAAGCAAGCACATGAAAGGACACGTGATGAAGGATTCTTGGCTAATGACACACATGTATTGGTCCACCACGTATGCGCAGTTGAGCGGCATTTGTCGGGGACTCTAACAAACGCATCAAACGCACCAAAAACCTTCTAGAGATATACTGCAGTTTCTCGCTGCTTCCCGCAGACTTGGGGTGATTGGATGCCCGTGCTGAGGCAAGACCCATGTGAGGTAAGGCACATGGAGGACATGGGATGTTTGGAGGATATAAATAGGACTCCATGGAGTGATGGAGACAGAGCTTGGCTTGCTGGTACAGCTAGCTGTGCAACGCTTGTGGGTCTCTCGGATCTTCGCTTCCCCGAGGGAGACACAGCTGAGAACTTTTCCTGGTGTTCCTGTTGCTAACCTGACTCTACAGAACTGGACTGCTGGTGCATCCATGAAGTGTTTGTGAGTGAATGAGCTGCCGTGGCTGACTTGTGAACTCAACTGCCCATTTCCAGACAACACAAACGGGAGTTGCTCCAAAGAACCTTTCTAGACAGGTCCACTTCCCCCATATCCTTTCTTTCCCACTACCTCTGGTGGCTGGTGGGCTAAAGGCAGGTTAAAGTGTTTAAGAACCATCATTAAAAATAAGGCATTGAAAGAAGTAGTCACAGGTCCTGCTGCATCTCTTAGCATCTTTCTCGCTTGACCTAAGTGGGGCAGCAGGAATAGGAAACACCCCCCTTCCTACTCCATAGTTAATTTCAGAAAACTCTTTTGCAAAGACTAGGGCAGATCCAGCATCCTGACTGCGGCCACCATTTCACCTACAACTGCACATGCGAGACACTACCCACCCATCTCCTCTCCTTTTAGGCCAAGTATTCAAGCTATTCTTCCAAGTTCTAGGAACCTGGGTAGTGAGGCAGACTCCTTTCCAGGTCCCCCTCTTTCCTCAGAGGAGCAGAGAAATCTCCACTAGTGTGCCTCAAAGGGTGGGCACTACAGATGACCTGTTTGTTCAAAATGTTCGTTCAAAGCTCAGACTTCCCATTTCATGCCAATAGGATGGAACCAGAATTTGAGGAGTTAAACCAGTCGTGCCCTTGGGGAGAGAAAAACTGTTGAGACACATACACATTTAAATTCAGTTTTTAAATGGTGGTTAAAGTTCTCAGTTCTGGGTGGAAATGGGCTTAGCTATGCTGGATTTAGCCCTCTCTTCCCCTTCCTGGTTTAATGGCAGTGGGAAAGAAGAGAGGAGGCTAGAAAGCTTTAAAACGCTGGGGTGGAACCTGTGCCTTCTTCTAGACCCTCATCAATGTCCGGAGCAATCACCGGGCGCCACGGAAATCACTGTTCCTGGTCACAGTCTGTCCACTAGGAAGCAGGAGCGAGTGAGACGAAGAGCGAAGAGCGAAGTGCCGGCCATCTGTGTGGAAGGGGGAAAGAGGCCCAGGGAGGAGGTGTGCTCTGCGTTCACCTTGCCCGGCATAGGGGAGCATTTGGGGGACGGGGCATGGCCCCCAAAGCCCAGCCTGTCTTTGAAACTCTGCCACAAATCCAAGCCCCGGCACAGTAAATCCAACCACTGGTCTCTCTTTCCATCTGGAATGCAGTCCCTCCCTGCCAGCCTCAATTTCCCCACCCGCGCCAGTGTATGAGATTGGGAGGGCAAAGGTGGGAAGCCAGGCAACGGGATTCCCCCACGGGAAGGCTGCCCAGTTCCAGCCCCGGGCTGCTGGAAACCCTGAACCCAAACAGGAGGCCGGACGCCCCAGGCCAGGAAGCGGCCCCAGCCCGGATTTCCCTCCCGGGTGGGGCCGCCATGACTCACTCCCTCCCCCTTCCCTAGTTTCCTTGTTTGCATTTCTCGTCTTGGCCACGTGGCGGCGGGTGCAGCCATCACCGCCCCTAACCCGGCACCCGGGCAGCGGCAGGGGCAGATACCCTAAGGCACTTCCTACCCGCTGAGGCTTCTGGACAGAAGCTTGAACCCACTGACGTAGTCCCGGGTAGGGACTCCATCAGCTGTTGGTCCTGCCCCTTCCCCTATGCCCACCCCTACGGTATAGCTCGTGCCTGCTCCCCGCCCCCTTGGCCTGTCCGGGGAGGGGAAGGGGCGGGCAGCGCAGGGGGTGTGACAGCTCCCGCCCGGACTGGTGCCAGCTGCAGCTTCGCTTGAACGCCCTGTGCCAGCTGGCTCTTACATCTGGGACGGAGGCGGAGGCTCGGAGTTCTTAGCCTTTGGGAAGGGGCGGGGGCTGCCCCACACCCCCAGCCCTCTATTCATCCTATGTGCCTAGCCCTGCATCTTGCTGCTCCAGGCAACCTGTCCGGCTAGGGGCTGGCCCTTCGCTGCACCTCGGGACTCACACTCATACCGCTCCAGGATTCCCGGACGGAACGGCCCTGGAGCACTCCAGGGATCCTGCAGCCTCTTGCTAGGGCGAGCACCGCGGTGTGAGCTGGAGAAGAAACATGAAGGTAAGGTGGGCCAGAGTCAGGGCCAAAGAAAGCTGCTGGAAAGGGCGGGAGAGGAAGCCGACACGTGGGGGAGTTTGGGTGGGAAAGAGTGGCGGGGAGGAGAATTTGAGGAAAAGCTGCTTCTGGGGATCTAGTGTGTGTACAAAGGTGGACATGCCTTCAGGACATGGGTAGTGAGGTGGGGCCGAATTCCAGCCAGAACTGAGAAGAGCCCCATCGTGAGTCGAGTGGAGACCCCTAGGTGCGCCAAGCCAGCAGGACCCGGGGCAGGTCTTCCTGTCCCTCCCCCGGCTCCTGGCAGGGTTGCCGCACCTCCGCATGACCAGTCCAAGTCCAGAGGACGCTAAGCCAGGGGTGGTAGTGGGGAGGTCCAGCTCCTCCGACCGATGGCTGTCCTCTTTCCTCCCCACATCCCAGGTCAGCTGGCCAGGTGAGAACCACTGGCAGGTGGGCCCAGCTGTGGTGGAGAGTCCAGCTGTGGGGGCACCGCAGGTGGGAGGTCTCCCGGACGTGGTTCCGGAGGGCACGCTGCTCAATATGGTGTTGAAGAGAATGCACCGTCCCCGCTGCTGCTCTTACCAGCTAGTGTTCGAGCACCGGCGCCCCAGCTGCATCCAGGGACTCCGCTGGGTGAGTACCGGCCCTCTGCCAGGCTGGGTCAGGGCTGGAAGAGTCTGGATTGTAGTGCTGGTGAGCCAGGCAGCTTTCTCCAGAGCAAATTCATCTGGGTGAAGAGAAGGCATCGAAGTTTGGTGGCAGTGTGTGTTTTGCTGGTCACACAATGAGCCTGTAATGCCTGCATGCTGTGCTGCCCCATTCAGCCACCGATGGGTGAGCAGGAAAGGGCTTTATCATTTATCCATCACCTCCATGTGCCAGACATGGACTTACATGTTTGAGTTCTTTCTGTGAGGCAGTGGGAGATGTGGGGCCAGGTCAAATGGGGGTGAAATTAGCTTGGTTACTGTTCCTGACACATTGCCGTGGCAACGGTCTCCTTTCGTGAACAATTGAACTGGGCTGAATCTGTTTTTTTGGCTCCTGGGGTGAGGTATTTGTGTGGATAAAGCTTGGCACCTGGCCACGGGGGACTGAAGAGGTTTCTGGGTGGAGAAGGACTGCTGAAGGAAGCCAGTGAGAAAGACAGGGGCTAGGGAGGGCGAAAGGCAGGAACCAGGCTCCAGGCTCCAAGAGTCTTCTCTTTCCAACTACTGGGAACAATAGTCCTGTCTGTATGCTCTGTGTGTGTGTGTGTGTGTAGGGGGCAGAGGGTACTGTGTGGACGGTGGAGAGAAGACAGGAATGGGTGACAGTCTTAGAAAGGATCATCTCTCACCAGCAAGTCTTTTTGAGTAAAAAATATCACGATTGGTTATCTCCTTTTCCTACCTTGTCCAAACGCTACTTCCATTTCTAATAGAGGACACTGGGCTGAGAAAGCCCTAGGTGGGTCTAGAGGAGACCCTTGGCACTGGAGTTGAGTCCCTGCTAGCCCCTCTCTCCCTGCGTCTTTCTGATAGGGGCGGGGATGGGAGGGGAGGCTCGTCCTATCCCACAACCCTACACAGGCTCTGGGTCAGTCCAGTAGTTCCTGCTGGAATCTAGCCGGCTGGAACCCGCCCTCCCTTTCAGGCTATAATTACTTGTGCATTTCCTGTCCCCTTCCCAGCTTGGAGAAGCTAGGTAGGGGGTAGGAGAAGGTCAGTTACCAGGACAATGAGGTCACTGGGGAATCTCTTGGGATCGGAAGTTTGAGAGGGTGGAGAAGTCCTCTTCAGTCTTGTTCTCCCCTAAGACCTCAGAAAGGAAGGGCCAGATTGTGTGGGGGCTGCTGAGGTGTAAAGGGGGCCAGAGGTCTGAAAGCAAGGCCCTCCTCTGCCAGGTATGGAGGCAATGGGTCTAGGCTGCTTGGAATAACTGTTTCCCCTCTCTCCACCATGCCCATCCCTATGAGTGGAGTGAGGTAGGTTCAGCCTTTTGTGCCTGGACTTAAGAGGCTCTCTGACCCCCATGGAGGCTGCACCTCTTGGCTCTCTTATGGCTCTTTTGATTCGTGAAGTGTTCCTGTGAGGTTGCAAGTGGCAGTAGGGCGTGTGCATGCACGGGCTGAAGAAGGACAGCCCAGAGGCCAGGAAGGTAGGCCTGGGCTGTTTGGGCTACATCCCCCTCTTTAGAAAGAGTAGAGGGAAGTGGGTTCACCTTCTAAAGAAGAGTTAGTTCATCAGAGACCAGGATAAGAGAAAAAGGAAGCAGGGTAGATCCAGGGGCTCACAGCCAGATGTGACTGGCTATGGTAAAGGCGGCATAGCAATGGGGTGAAAAACAGCTTTGAAAAAGATGTGGGAGAGATGAGGTCTTGTACTAGATGTGAGAACAAGAGAAAGCTCAGAGTGACCTTGGGTGGGCCCCAAAGGCTCAAGCAAGACTGGACAGTTTTGGGGGGAAGTGGCTCTATTCTCAAATCCATCCAAATAATAATAGTGGCTAAGAGTCACAGTAGTTGTGTCCCATGCCCTATGACAGCTTTGTATTTGTCATACTAAATGTGCTCACAACAGCCTGCCTGATGGGATCAGTCCTAATGGTTTCAATCTTACAGATGTGAGGAGGGAGGCGCAGAGAGGTCAAGCAGCTGGTGAAGGGCTCCACAGCTGCTGAGTGGCTGAGCTGCAAGATCTACCTGCAGAATACCTCCGACACCCTCTGTGTCCCTGCTCCATGCACAACCTGGCCTAGGACCTTAGCCATGACCAAAGGAACTGGTCTGGTGGGTCCCGGGGCTGTCCCTGACTCTCTATCTAGCCAAGCTCTGACACTTAGTGACAGGGAAGTAGGGTGGGGCCGGCCATCTGGCTAATGCCAGCACATCGTCTTTTACCTGGGATCCTGCCTGTCCCAGGCTAAGAAGATTTGATAGGTGAAGGCCGAGCCAACTGAGGACCTCAACATGACAATTAGGGTCATGAGTCCAAGTCCAGGGCCAGCTGTAGCTCCTATGTCAAGGGAGTAGGTACACATAAGAAATAAGAAAGTGGCGGTGTGAGGTGGCACAGGCCTTTAATCCCAGCACTCGGGAGGCAGAGGCAGGTGGATTTCTGAGTTTGAGGCCAGCCTGGTCTACAGAGTGAGTTCCAGGACAGCCAGGGCCACACAGAGAAACCCAGTCTTGAAAAGGCAAACCAAAAATAAATAAATAAATAAATAAATAAATAAATAAATAAATAAATAAAGCAAAAAAATAAACAAAACCCTCAGTTACTGCATTAGTGTTTTCCAAGCAGTTACTGTAGGCAGCAGGCACCATCCCATGGGTTTCAGATTACTAACCTACTTAAATAATATGATGATAACTCTCGGGAGTAGGTACTTTTATTGCCAGTCCCCTTCACAGACAAGAAGCTGGCCCACAGAGAGCTTGAATCACCATAAGGTTACACACTCTGGCTGCCACTCAGAAACCAGCATCCGAACATAGGCATCTGGAGGCCACACGCATGCCCACTGCTGCTCATTAGCGGTCCTCCCCCTGCCTGGTTCCAAGGGTCCCATCCGCAGGAGCATGACAAGGACACAGAGGGCTGTGGTCACAGGCTCGCCCCTTGTTCTGCCTGTAGAATGGTCCTGAGGGCAGAGTGGCCCTGCTATTTCTATGGCTGTGGCCTGCAGTGAAGACATGAGAACAGGGTTGAACTCAGGAGAGGAGGCAGGGCTGGGAGCATGGGCTGTGGAGTCAGGCAGTTCCGGTGTGAGTGCTGTTTACCACCTGTTAGGGTGGCTTATGTAACCTTTTTTCGCTGGCTTAGAAATAGAATCCAAACACCTGCTTCACACAGAGGCAGCACCTCCGATCTTGCCTTGCTGAGCAACTGTGTAACCCTTGGCAGTGAATATCCCCCCCCCCCTCCCGTGCCCATCCCTTGGAGCAGGGCAGGAAGTGACCACCTTGGTCATGTGGCTTCCCGGGTCAAGATAATTCCAGGAAGGGTGGGCTAGGGGTCAGTTGATAACGTGCTCACTTAACATGGAGCCCTGGGTACTGATCGGAAGGTCAAGGACATGCTCAGATACTTAATGACTTTAGCCTTGACTGCAGGAGACCTTGCACCCTCCCCCCTCCACCACCAAAAAAAAAAAAAAAATAACTGAAGAGATGGCTCTGTGCATAAGAACATTTGCTGAATTTGTAGAAGGCTTGAGTTTGACCCCTAGCAACAGTGTCATAGCTACCTGTAACTCCAGTTCCAGGGAATCTGATCCTTGTCTATCTTCTATGAACACACACACACACAAATCTAACAACAATAGTAATGGAGCCCAGCTAGAGCCTGGGCTGTGGGCACCACAGGGAGCTGGGACAGGAGCTAGGGTGACTTGGGCATTTTGATACAAATAACAAGAAGTCATTAGCACTCGGGCACTGTTTGTTCCAACATAGGGCCTGGCTGGATACATTCCTGCTCTGCCTCCCTTTCTGGCTCCTCCTCCTCCTCATTTCCTGTCCTTAAGTCTCTAGGGCTGTGTGTCTGGCACTGGCCTGGGCTCGTGACCCGGACAGAGATACCCTTGGGACACCCTGTGACTTCCACCCCATGTTGGGCTAGGCACTCATGTCAGGTCTTTGCTTGGGTATAGTGAAAAGATGCCTCTGCTTAGAATCTGCGTCTCAGGGAAAGGTCTTGGATCCCACAGCCCCAGCCAACACTTCTCCTTGAGCGTAGGGAGGTGTGGTGGGCGGAATGGGTGGAAATGAGACCGCTTTGGGTGGGAGCTCCAATTTACCCATACCTGGTTGACAATCCAGCGCCTGCGTGGTTAGTTATGCACATGCAGACTTGTTTCCCTGAAAGTCGTGAGGGAACACATCATGTCTGCCTAGCACACCTAGGATGTGGGGGTGTCAGGAAGGTGGATATGCTCTGAGCTGGAAAGGATGCCTTGGGAGGGCTTGTAGACAACAGAGCAGCCTGCCGGAAACTGGGCATAGGCTCTCCATTTTCAGATGGATGGACAAGAGGGTTGTGAGGGCCTTCATGTCTGTTCGGCAGGGCACTTTTGCCTTGGAGCCCCTGGTGGAAACATTGTTACCAAGAGCATCTTTAGACAATGTTTCTATGGTAAGCCCGATCCGGGCTACCAAGGCCTTCCCTATCCTTACAGGGCTGTGGCCTGTCAGCCACTGCCACACCTCTGCCATTTTAGAGAGTAAAAGCTAACATGTGCACAACTATACACCAGGCAGTGTTTAAACACGCAATCTGTGCCGGCTCGTGGGGGCCCTCCAAAAGCTCGAGAGTTTCTCTTATTTACGCTTTAGCGATTTTGTACATAGAGATTTAGTCCAGACCCTGTGGTTGGACACAGATCTGAGCCTGAGGTCAGCCTGTAGACCCAGCCAGAAGCTGGTGTTCCCAGGCCTCCCAAGGTGTTCACGCCCTGGCCTCTCCTGAATCTTGTAGCACATCTTCTAACTTCCTTTAGCACCACCCCCGACCAGCCACACAGGGGGCCTGTTTGCCTGGCAGCCTGAGTACGTGTGGACCCTGGCTGCGCAGAATAGGGATCTTGGGGTTCTCACCAGCAGCACACTGGTGTCGGAAAAGGTGTCTTCTGAGAGGGGCAGGGAGGGGGTCCCACTCCGTGAGTCTGAAGAGCTCCCGCTGACCTGCAAACTCTTTCTACTGTCCTCAGACACCACTTACCAACAGCGAGGGCTCCCTGGACTTCAGAGTGAGTCTGGAGCAGGTAGGAGCTGAGGAAGGCAGAGTTGGGAGGGGCTACGGGCTGCAGGGGACGGTGTTCAGGGTCTAAGTCTGTGGTGCCCTTCCCTGCTTTGTCCCAGGCCACCACAGAGCATGTGCACAAGGCAGGGAAGCTCCTGCACCGCCATCTCTTGGCCACTTACCCTACCCTCATCCGAGACAGAAAATACCATCTGCGACTATATCGGTGAGTGGTGAGTTGGGATCCGGTCTTTCCTTCCCTTCTCTCCGGCAAGAATCTGGGCCCAGCCCTGCTTTGCAAAGGGGGGTGTGGGGCGGAGTGGGGTAGGGTGGGGAGTGGGGGGCTAGGGGGTGGTAGGAGTGGGGGGTGTAGAAGAGCTGCACTTGGGCCTGGATGGGTGGTGCCTTTGGATAGAGTTCGGCATCCTCCCACTTTGATTCTCTGACCCCCTGCCATTCCCCACAGGCAGTGCTGCTCTGGCCGGGAGCTAGTGGATGGGATCTTGGCTCTGGGGCTTGGGGTCCACTCACGGAGCCAAGCCGTGGGCATCTGCCAGGTGTTGCTGGATGAGGGTGCCCTTTGCCATGGTGAGCTGAACTCTGGGCACTAGGACTGGGTGGGGGGTAGGGAGACCCGACCTGGGGAGTGGACTCTGGTGGGAGCTGTGGAGAGGTTTAAGGCAAGTGGTTCACCACCTCCCTAAGGCCGAGACCCCTTGTGTTGTGGTGACCCCAACCATAAAATTATTTTGTTGCTACTTCATATCTATAATTCTGCTACTGTTACGGATCATAATATAATTATCTGATATGTGATTCCCCCAAAGGGGTCTCGATACACAGTTTGAGAACCGCTGGATAAGGCATTCTGATATTGCTAGAATTAAGTCCAATCAATACCTCGCCTGATTTTCTTTTCTTTGCCATGTCTTGGCTCCCCAGTAAAACATGACTGGACCTTCCAGGACCGAGATGCCCAATTCTACAGGTTCCCTGGACCGGAGCCCGAGCCTGCAGGAACTCATGACGTGGAAGAGGAGCTAGCTGAGGCTATGGCCCTCCTGTCCCAGCGAGGGCCTGATGCCCTACTCACCGTGGCGCTCCGGAAGCCGTGAGTGGAGAGCCTGCTTCTGCTCCCGTTCCCACACAGCCTTCAGTTCAAACCCCATAGGCTCTCTGGTTCATCTTGGGGAAAGGACCTAGGCAGTAGAGGCTCAGCCCCCACATCCCAGACCATCTCTCCTTCTATTCCTGAGGGTGTAGGACCAGAGGATCTAAAGGCCCTCCCCACTGACAGAGGATATGGATTTTGGACAGAAAGAGGTCAGGATTCAAATTCTAGTCCAACCAGCTAGCTACTCACTGGGTGACTTGGGCCTCTCCAGCCAGCTTCCTTCCTCTTCTGTCAAGTGAGGATCATCCTTGCTCATGTCCTCGTGAGAGTAGAATGAAACAGTCCACAGACGGTGCTTAGCACAGTGCCCGTCCCTGGGGCTCACCCACAAAGCCTGCTATTGATAACCATTGGCTTGACTGATTGCTGTGGAGTGGCCAGTTGGCCCCAGGCCCCAGCGGGCAGGTGGCGTGGCATGGCACCTCCCTGGCTCAGATCCACGCTTCTCAGGGCTTCCTCTGCTCTTGCAGCCCAGGTCAGCGTACAGATGAAGAACTGGACCTCATCTTTGAAGAGCTGCTGCATATCAAGGCGGTGGCCCACCTTTCTAACTCGGTCAGTATACACAACTGGCTTGTTCTTTAGCCAGACCCCTTCCTACTGCTAGATGGGGGGTGGGGGAGGAGAGGAAGGAGGGAGGGAGGAGGGAGGAGGGAGGAGGGCAGTTCCCTCCCCTTGTCTATGGCTATGAGGAAGACCTTTGTCCAAGGTCTTCTTTTTAAAATTACAGTTTTAAAATATTTTATTTCTTTATGTGTATGGATGTGTTTGCCCGCCTGAATGTGTCTGTGCACAACATGCATGCCTGGTGCCCATGGAATCTAGGACAGGGCACTGGATCCCCTGGAACTGACATTACAGATGGTTGTGAGCTGTCAACCTGGATGCTGGGAATTGAACCCAGGTCCTCTGGAAGCATAGCCAGGGCTCTTAACCACTGAGCCATCTCTGCAGTCTCTCCACCTAGTTTCTTACCACCAGACCTCAGTTTAAATATTGTCCATTCCGTCCCCTTACTCTATCTCTGCCACATCCCAGGGACAAGTGTCCTGACCATAGCTCTATCCTCCAGTGCTGTCTTTGGATATACCCTGACTCTCAGCTTGTCTCTCTTTCCCCAAGGCTACCTCTATTGAACTTCTCTTCTCTGCCCCTAGGTGAAGCGGGAATTAGCTGCTGTTCTACTCTTTGAACCACACAGCAAGGCAGGAACTGTGTGTAAGTTGGGTTGGCCACCGTGTCTGGAGCCATGGGACAGTGGTGGGTGATAGGAAGGGACAAATCTGATTGGTGTTTCTGCCAGTGTTCAGCCAGGGGGACAAGGGTACCTCGTGGTACATTATCTGGAAAGGATCTGTCAATGTGGTGACCCATGGCAAGGTAAGCCCTCCCTCCAGCCCACCGGGATAGATGTCAACGGTCTTTACTTCATGTCCTCATGGACACTTCTTTTGATAGCCCCAAGGCTGCTGATCCCACACATTTGGCCCAGTCTGTCCCTCCTACCAAGGGCTGGTGGGTAGGGACGGGCTATGATTGAGTCCTGGCTTCAGGGGCTGGTGACCACGTTGCACGAGGGAGATGACTTTGGACAGCTGGCTCTGGTGAACGATGCACCTCGGGCAGCCACCATCATCCTTCGAGAAAATAACTGTCACTTTCTGCGTGTGGACAAGCAGGACTTCAACCGCATCATCAAGGTGCCTCAGGGTGGGGGTTGGGAGGTGGTGGTGGTGAGGACATGGCGGGGGGGGGCGGAATCTGGGCAGAGGCACTGGCATTCAGAGAGAATTTGTAAGGACACTTGGGATCTGGCTGGGAGTGGACATCCACAGTTTGGCGTGAGAGAACAAGGACTGGCCAGGGCAGGGATTGAGGGGTTGGGTCTGTGGAGGCACTGAGGGAGGAGAGGTCTGATGCAGGTGGATCTGGAGAAGAGCTGAGGCCCCCTTAGGGGGCCTCTGGGCCTCTAGGTTTGGAAGGGAGGTGGTACAGGAGATCTGAAGGGCAGCCTAGGGTTTTAGCGTGAGTGTGGCTCCTTCTCCAGGATGTGGAAGCAAAAACCATGAGACTGGAAGAACATGGCAAAGTGGTCTTGGTTCTGGAGAGAACCTCTCAGGGTGCTGGCCCTTCCCGCCCCCCGACCCCAGGCAGGAACCGGTAACAAGCCTATCATGTCTCTCCCAACACAGCTCCACACTGCCCTACCCAGTATGCTTCTCGCACCTCCAAGCCTTGCTCTGTTTCCATGCCACGCTTGATGCCCTTTGCCCATCTGGGGGTGGGAGGCACTGAGGGACTGAGAGGATAATCAATGCCCCCTCTCCAAGATGGACTAGGGCTAGCCAACCGTAAGGTGTGATGTAATCAGTTATTGATGTCTGTGTGCAGGGCGTGGGGGGGGGTGATGTCCCTAGGACACATGCTATCGATTTACTGTTTTGCCCCTAGGTATACGGTCATGTCTGGCACCCCAGAGAAAATCCTAGAACTGCTGTTGGAGGCTATGAGACCGGATTCCAGTGCTCACGACCCAACAGGTAGCGACAGAAGACACTCTCCCTGTTCTCTGAGTCATCGGGGAGGGCACTGCAGCCTGACCTCGGCAGGTTCTAGATGGGTGCATCCTGGCACTTGGCAGGAAGTGATCTTTGCTTGGGTGGAGAGAACTGTCACAGGGGCTGGGTACCGCTTCCCTTGCTTGTGCTGACTTAGGGGACGTATATTCCGGGTGCCCATATAGGTGAGCTATGACTCGGGCTGAAATCCCTCCCCAACCCTAACCCTGCCCAACAGAGGCGTTCCTCAGTGACTTCCTGCTGACCCACAGTGTCTTCATGCCCAGCACCCAGCTCTTCACTGCCCTCCTGCACCAATATCCTTCCACCCACAGGATGATGGGTGGGTACAGGGTGGGGTGGGGTGTCGAGATGAGGGAAGGAATCTCAAAGTGGCCGCCGTATGACCCTTCCCTGGTTCCCTGAGCCGTCGGGTCCTGTATGATGGGTGGCCTCAGTGACTTGTTGTGGTTCCCTTGACTGGTGTCCACTTTCCACGTGGAGCCAGCAGACCCTGCTGGAGGCAGCGAGCAGGAACGCAGCACCTACATCTGCAACAAGAGGCAGCAGATCCTGCGGCTAGTCAGCCGGTGGGTGGCCCTGTATAGCCCGATGCTCCACTCGGATCCCGTGGCCACCAGTTTCCTCCAGGTACCTGGGAGTAGAGCTGGGCTGGCTGGGCTGACCCAGGAAGGTACAGCTGCAGCCGTCCCAGGGGCTGACTCTTGGCCCTTCCCAGAAACTCTCAGACCTGGTGAGCAGAGATGCCCGACTTAGCAACTTGCTGAGGGAACAGTATCCGGAGAGACGGCGACACCACAGGTGACCAGTGACGGAAGCTTATCCGTCCTCTTTGTGCAGCAGGGGCTGAGCTGCTGGCCCTGGTGCATCCAGGCCCCCAGGCTAGGCAGCTTGTCTTAGCCCATGAGGGGTTCTTATCAGCCGCTGTTCCGTTCCCACATATGCTACAGTCATCCTTTCGTTCATTCTATACATTGAATGCACTTGCATACTTACGTCTCCCCTTTGGCCAATTACTGTGGAGTATGGTACCAATGTCCACTGGCCCTGTCCATCGATCAACTCCTTTGAGTTTATCTTGCTTCCCCAGACATCTCTGGGGGTAGCTGGGACAAGAGCTCACTCACATCCCAAGAACCTGTATCTTGCTCCTGCTTCCTCCCTTCCTTCTGGCCTCTGGGAAACCACAGAAGCCAATCCGGGTTTTAAACACACCTTGCCCCCTGCCCTGTGTATGTCCCTTCTCACATCCCTCTGAACCTCTGGAAAGGGCAAGATGGGATCCAGACCACTGTGGCCACTGGCCCTGAGAGTGTCCTGCCTGCCAGGGTCCTCAGTGGCTCTCTCTCTCACTCTTCTCTGCAGGTTGGAGAATGGCTGTGGGAATGTATCTCCGCAGACCAAGGTGCCTGTCCCGCCTCTTGTTTTTCCTCTCTGCCCAGCCTGCCATCTTCCCTCTGCCCCTCCAGCCCCTGACACCCGAGTGTCCTTGGCCTGTGCTGGGTGCATCAGAGAAGGTCCTGTGTGAGAGCTACAAGGGTGAAGGGGACACCTTCATCCTTACCCTGGGGAGCTTGTATTCCTTTGGGAGGTGATTCAGGCCTGCAGTTGTGGCTGGGAGATGAGACGGGTGACTGGGTTCATCCCAGAGAGCCAAGGGTTTCTGGTGGGTGGTGGTGTAGGTGCTTAGATGGCCTGATAAGGCCCGTCCCCGGGCTCCAGGTGGGGCTGGGGAGGAGGTGTGGCAGTTGTGACTGGAGGTAAGATTTGGTTGAGGAGCCGGGCATGGTGGCGCACGCCTTTAATCCCAGCACTCGGGAGGCAGAGGCAGGCGGATTTCTGAGTTCGAGGCCAGCCTGGTCCACAAAGTGAGTTCCAGGACAGCCAGAGCTATAAAGAGAAACCCTGTCTTGAAAAACAAAAACAAAACAACAACAACAAAAAAAAGATTTGGTTGAGGAGTGGTATGAGAAAGAACTAGGAGGAAAGGAAGCTGGGTTGGTCATAGGGATGTGAATTCAAAAGTGAGCAACTTGGCTCCAGCCGGCCCCGCCCGGCCAGCCAGAGGCTCCTTCCTGCTGTAGTCACAGTTGGCCTCACCCCAGGACCTTGTATTTAGCCTTCTGCATGGCCTGTCTTCTGTGACCCTTGTTCTGAACAGAGCCAGAATGTGTGTCCCCAAGAGGCCTTCCTGTTCCCATCCTGAGCATCCCCAGACGTCCTTTCTGGTTTCTTCAAAGCACTCACCTTGTAGATGCTTTCCTTTGTTTGCTAAGGGAACCTGGCTCATTGCCTCAAACTTCTCATACCCAGGGGTCCCCTCTCCCTGCTTTCTACAATTCTTCCTTTCTCCTCTTCCGATACTAGGCTCCTCCCCCACACCCCAGAAGTTGCGATGTTCATATCTGTTACATCCCATCCCATCAGGATGTAGGGCTGGACATGAGGGGCCCTTGCTTGCTTCTGCATGTGGCTGACACTGAGGAATCAATGCCAGTCACCCAGGAATGTCAGAGACCCTGCTGGATGCTGGATGGTGTGGCAGGAGGGGCCCCCAGCTTGTGGGTTCACAGTCACTAGAGGAGCAGAACTGTGAAATAGTCTCCTGATGCAGTCAGAGGCGCCTGAGAGAGCAGGCAGAGAAAAGATGACTCGCTGACGTGCTGAGGTACCATGAGGCTTAGAGACGTGTCCCAGGAGCTGATGATGACAAACAGGGCTCCAGGCAGTGCTAGAGGCTGGAGAGGAGACCAGGAAGGGGGTCAGGGGCCAGAGTTACTCCTCCTAGGATCCCGCCTTGGAATTGTTGAAAGGTTAAAGGGGACAAGCAATGACGGATTCTGTCCCCAGCTCAGTGTGGCTCTGCTCACATGGGTTAGAAATGAGTGGCTGCGCCGGGTGTGTGTGTGGGGGGTTACTTTTGAGGTAGGAGAGATGGCACTGGGGACCCATTTAAGCGAAGAACCCAGAAGAAAGTGGTAATCTCTAGGGAGCAGTGAGGAGTATAAACTCGGAAGGGACAGGGATGAGGGGACCCCCAGGTGTGAGAGCCTGGAGCACTGGGTGATGGATGGGGATGTAACTTTAAGGCCGGGGCCCTGGTGAGCCCAGCACAGGTTCAGGTGCTCAGGTGGCACTCATGGTGGAACTGTCCAGGAAGGGGCAGAGAGCAGGGGGCCAGCTCCATTTAGAGGCAGAGAGAAAGTACCAGATTTGGAGAGAAAGGGGAAGTCAGGTGAGCCCATGTTAGGACAGCTCACAGAAAGGCTATTTGGCATTTGCAGCCCACTGGGACAGGGCAGCTCTTGCAGGACAGGGGGGAACAGAGAGCGCAAGTTTTCTAGCCACGCGCGGCGGCTGTGTACCCTGTAGCCCGTCACTTCACTTCTCTGAGCCTCATTTATCACGTTCACAAAACCGGGACTGAAAATATTTTTCTCTGAGGACGACCTTGCATATTTAGACATCCAGAACAATGTCCACTTTGTAGCAAATGCTAGCGAGGGAAGGAAAGAAGAAAAAAAAAAAAAAAAAGAACTGGGCCCGCCCACTTTGTAGCAAATGCTTGCAGAAGGGAGGAAAAAGAAAAGCAACCAGGCCCAGACATTTCCATCCTGGAACAGCCCTGGCCCTGTTTATGGAGGTGGCTCAACCCCACCCCCTCCCCTATCAGATGACTGGCCTGCGCTTGACCTCTGGGTCTCCTCAAGCCTGGCTCCCTGAACTTTGGGTTCATGCGGCCAGCAGAGCCCCTGGGAGTAGGACGGATCCTTTGGGGGTCCCTGCTGGCGGTGACAGAGACCCTCCCTGACTTTCCCCTGTCTGTTGTCCCTGGTCTCTGGAGCCTTGTTCTGTTTCCCTTTCAGGCCCGGAATGCACCTGTTTGGCTCCCTAACCAGGAGGAACCCCTCCCAAGCAGCGCGGGTGCCATCCGAGTTGGGGACAAAGGTGGGTGGGGTAACTGAGCAGGTCAGGCATGCTGTCTCTGTCCCTCTTGCCTGGCTGTTGTTGTTGTGGGCTAGGGGAAGACTTGGCCCTCCTCAGGGTCTTTTCTACAGCTGTGCCAAGCAGGTTGTCAGCCACCTGTGCTGCTTCCTCAGGTCTGGGACTCCCCACCGGGCCTTGATATCAACCCACTTTGCCATGCCTTGTATCCTGTTTCTGGCCTATGGGAGTCTTCTTGCTGCTGAGCTAGGGCCCTACTCCTCGTGGGGAGGGGAGACCAGGTTTCTGCTTCCAGCTCATCTCCACCCCCTCCCCTCCAGTCCCCTACGACATCTGCAGACCTGACCACTCAGTGCTGACCCTGCACCTGCCGGTGACGGCCTCGGTGAGAGAAGTGATGGCAGCTTTGGCCCATGAGGACCACTGGACCAAGGGACAGGTGTTGGTGAAGGTCAATTCTGCCGGTGGTGAGTTGTATCTCTGGATTAACTCTCTGCCCTGAGAGAGCACCGTCGCATCCAAACCCACTCCCTTGAATTCAGACCGTTACTGTTCATGCCCTGAATTGCGGCAGGATTACCACATCTCTTCTGGCTGTTTCAGAAGCAATGCTCGAGGACCCAGCCGGTTGGTTCGCTCACTGGCTGTGGCTCCCGACCCGGGGTGTGTGAGCTCTCTGTATGAGCTCTTCGTTTGTAAAGCAGAGATGGTAAAATGGCGAGGCCTGATAGAGGATTTGTGAGAATTAAGACAAGAAAGTGTTCAGCATGCTTTCTGACATGTACCATTCCTATACACTCACTCATTCCCCAGCGCTGTCTCAACAGAGGATATCTTTATTTTTAAAGACTTTTTAAATTTTATTTATATGAGTGCACTATAGCTATCTTCAGACACCAGAACAGGGTATTGGATCCCTATTACAGATGGTTGTGAGCTACCATGTGGTTGCTGGGAATTGAACTCAGGACCTTTGGAAGAACAGTCGGTGGTCTTAACCCCTGAACCATCTCTCCAGCCCACAGGAGGAAATCCTATCCCCTTTTTTCCACCATGGAAGCTGGCGCTCAAGAGAATTCAGCCTACTCCCAGAGCTAATGGAGTTAGTGAGCCTGTGGCTAGCCTTTGATTTTAGATAGTCCTCCTTTTTTTAAGTTATTCAGCAGATTTCCTAGTTTGCTTTCTGGCTTTGTCATAAAAAGCATGATCAAAAGAATTTTGGAGAAGCAAATGAATATCTCATCTTTCATCTTAACAGCCCCCTGTGGGGCAGTGGTGGCGCACACCTTTATTCCCAGCACTTGGGAGGCAAAGGCAGGCAGATTTCTGAGTTCGAAGCCAGCCTGGTCTACAGAATGAGTTCCAGGACAGCCAAGGCTACCCAGATAAACCCTGTCTTGAAAAACAAACAAACAAACAAACAAACAAACAAACAAACACACACAACAAAAATCCAGTCCCCTGTAAAGGGAAGTCGGGGAAGAAACACAATGCAGGAACCAAAGCAGTGGCCATGGCTTTTTCTGGCTTCTCCCAATGGCTTGCTCAGCCTGCTTTCTTATAGAACCCAGGACCACATTCCCAGTGTGGCACTGCCCACAGTGGGCTGGGCCTTCCAGATTAATCATTAATCAAGAACTTGCTACAGGCCAGCCCGACAGAGACATTTTCTCACTTGAGGTTCCTTCTTCCTAGATGAGCCTAGCTTGTGTCAGAATGATGAACTAACTAACCAGGACTGCAAACACTTTTAAAATAAGGTTTTAAAGATAGTGTTGTTTTTATTTTATACGTAGTGGTTATTTTGCCCAAATGGATGGCCTCTGCAGGCTTACATGTGTTTGATTCCTGTGAAACTCAGAAGAGGGGGTTAGACCCCCTGAAACAAGACATACACAAGGTTGTGAGCTACCAAGTGGGGTAGGAATAGAACCCAGGTCCTCTGGAAGAGTAACCAGTGTCCCTGACTGCTGAGCCACCTTTTCGGCCCTAATAGAAAACATTTTGAAGCATCATCTACGAAGCAGCAATGTGCTAGTTCCTACAGCGACTCTGACAGATCTGCTGGGTGATGGTGAACATAGACTCCCAGGGTTAGGGAGAGAATTTCACATTAACTACGACCCAACTGGGGCACCCTGGGCCTCTCTGCCTCTCCATGTCCTTGTCTGCCAAGTGACTGCACTCTTATGAGAGTCTGTAGCTGTTAGACTGCCGATGCCCACAAGACATACAACCCTGAGTCTAGCACGTCTCTTCCTAGACTCCTGTCTACGTTATCAGGACCTGCTTTGGGAGATTTTTGGCACGCTAAAAGCCATTGTTATCCTTGAGTAGTGTAGCCTGGACTTGACGGTCAGAGCCCAGCAGTCAGGAACTGGGGTCATCAGGGAACTGTGGCAAGGGTGGCTAAGAGAAAAGCCCTCACCCTTCAGGAGTCAGCAGGAGTGACTCTAGAGCTCACCTGGGCTCTGGGAAGCACTGCCCTCTGGTGGCTACCTGGAGAGTCACTGCTGCTCAGTGTCCTTTATTGAGATCCTACTATGCGGCAGTCATTTTTCAGACCACTGATGGTCACTAGCCAATGCTCTATTGGAGAGATGGCCCAGCAGGTAAGAACACTGACTGCTCTTCCAGAGGTCCTGAGTTCAATTCCCAGCACCCACATGGTGGCTCACAACCATCTGCAATGGGATCTGATGCCCTCTACTGGTGTGTCTGAAAATGGCTAAAGTGTACTCACATAAATAAAATAAATTAAAAAAAAATGTACAAATCTCCCTAAGTGTACACTTGCGTATACATTATATATAAAACCACTTCCTCAACATGTGATTATAAAGCTATACACAAAATAGAAGAAATGGATTAATAGAAGAAAATAGACAAAGTGGATTAAATAGAAGAGCTAAGTTTTTCTCTGGACACATGAGTAGTCTTGTATGCCATACTTTGGAAGCCACTGGTCAAGGGCCCAGAGATGGGAAGACTCAAGTATTGTCCAGTCCATAGCTGATGAAGGTCAACATTAAGAGGTAGATAGGCCATTTCCTAATTTCCAGAGTTTTTTGTTTTTGGTTTTTTTTTTTTTTTTTATACACATCTTTTCCCTGCAGCAGCCACACTTATAAAAATGGCCTGGGAAGTAGTTGGGGCAAGCCTTACAGGCTTTGGTTTATTGAAGAGGAAATCGAGGGTCAGGAAGGCGGATGTCTCGTCCATAAGTGACGAGTCTCAGGTGCTGCCTGAGTCGATGCCACAGGCAGCATCGAGGTGTGGTCATGAGCACCTGTGCCTTTAGAGTCTCTCCCCAGCCATCGCCAGAAGAAGAACACTTTCAGCTAGGCAGGGCCTCCAGCTGCTCCCTGGCCTCCGTCCCAACCACCTCCCCTCAGCACAGCCTCTGCTGTCTTCACAGATGTCGTTGGCTTGCAGCCAGATGCCCGCGGTGTGGCCACATCCCTGGGGCTCAACGAGCGGCTCTTTGTTGTCGACCCACAGGAAGTGCATGAGCTGGTAGGGACAGGCAGGCTGCCAGAGCCCGAGGAACTCTGGGACCAGGAGGCAGGGTGGGTTCTGGGTGGGGGGTGGCCACAGAGAATGGCCTCTGGCTGCTCCTGAGTCTTCACTGGGAGAAAAGGGAGGGCTGGCCACAGCATTTGGAGATGCCAAGGGGAAAGAGGGGTTAGCTAACCCTAACTCCAGGGTCTCAAGCCAGAGTTCCAGCATGAGGGAACTGTCAGAACAGTGACCCCTCAGAAGAGCCCATTTTTCACTGTCCACAGACCCGAGAAGCCTCTCTACTTCGCAGTGCCCTGTCTGTCTGTCCGCTGTCCCTCTCACCACCACAGGCAGAGTTTTTGTCCCAGGTCCCCCCTGTGTCTGAGCATTCTTCTCCTGCAGACCCCACACCCTGAGCAGCTGGGCCCCACTCTGGGTTCTTCTGAGATGCTGGACCTAGTGAGTGCCAAGGACCTGGCAGGCCAGCTGACCGACCATGACTGGAACCTCTTCAACAGGATCCACCAGGTGCAGGAGGTAGAGCAGGAGGAGGAGGGTGTGGGCGGGACACCAGGCCTAGCGTGCTGACCTGGTCTTTGGCCCGTCCAGGTGGAGCTGATCCATTATGTCCTGGGCCCCCAGCACCTGCGGGATGTCACCACCGCGAACCTGGAGCGCTTCATGCGGCGCTTCAACGAGCTGCAGTACTGGGTGGCCACGGAGCTCTGTCTCTGCCCTGTTCCTGGCTCCCGGGCTCAGCTACTCCGGAAGTTCATCAAGCTGGCAGCCCAGTGAGTGCCTGTTGGGACTGCAGGGTGTGTGCAGATGATGGGGTACGGGGAGGATAGTGGAATGTGCAGAGACAGGGTGGTGTGTTGCCAGTCCTGCAGCCACCCTTTCTTAACCCCTCTCCCTGCCTGCTGCGTTGCCCAATCTGCCTTCTTTTTGTTCTTGGGTTCCCAGAGCCTTTGCCTCTTACTTAACCCACCCACCCTACAAAGGCATCTCTGGGGATTTGGCTGTTTCCTCTGAGGGTGTCTGGGTCTTGTGCTCACTCACAGCCTCAAGGAGCAGAAGAACCTCAACTCTTTCTTTGCGGTCATGTTTGGCCTCAGCAACTCGGCCATCAGCCGGCTGGCCCACACCTGGGAGGTGAGTATCCGGGATCTGCCAAGGCCAGGCTTCTGCCCTCCTGGGGGATGTTGGGGGGGGGGGCTCTCTCTTCCCAGCCGTGGCCCTTCACCTGTCTCACCTTTACAGCGCCTGCCCCATAAAGTACGGAAGCTGTACTCAGCCCTGGAAAGGTTGCTGGTGAGTACTGGACCCATTTCCACCTTCTCTGGACCCTGGCTTGGGCCTTTCATGGCTTTTGGTGCCCAGCTAGAGCCTGGATCCCTCTGGTCTGTGGTTGTGGGTGCTGGCTGAGGGTACTCAATATAGTGATAGGGGCTTGTGGAATATACTCTACCCTCTGCTATTCATGGAGAGGACATTTGCCCTGGATATGCGACCACAGCAGGCCCCGGGATGTCCTGGGTCTGAGTTGCAGGAGGAGTCAGAGGATACCAGGCTCTGGCTGCTCTGCCCAAGGGTTTGGGCTGAACTTGACAGCAAAGAGGTATTCCTTGAGGTAGTGAGAAGAAGACCTACTATGTGTCATTGTGACCCATTGTGTATCAGGTAAGAGGATATTTGTCACTGGACCCTCCTGGACCCTTAAAGGGCTTGCGGACCAGACAAAAGGGCTTGTAAGACAAAAGTAAGGAATGAGACGGGAGTAGGAACTTTTTTTGAAGGTTTTGTAGTGTTCCAGAGAGAAGAAAGCCAACGTGTTTTCAGTCTTGGGTGTTCTCAAGAAAACTGGGATCCAAGGGGTTCAGGGGAACACACTCACCAGAGATAGAGAGGCTGAGAGGTTTTCCCAGAAACCTGGGGTCTCTGGGATTAATCACCATGAAGATTTCCTGGGGTCACTGGGAACTTAGAAAGCCAGGCCTCAGTGCTGTTTGGTCTACCACAGACCCTGCCTCGGTGAGCCTCCGTATGAGGGGAGGCTGGCTTGGAGTCTCTCCAGTGTGGCCTGGGTCTGTGGTGGGCCATCATATGCAGCCTCCATCAGGGCAGCCTTCTTTCCTCACAGGACCCTTCCTGGAACCACCGAGTGTACCGATTGGCTCTCACCAAGCTCTCCCCTCCTGTCATCCCCTTCATGCCCCTGCTGCTCAAAGGTAGGCCCCTTAACACTCTGTGGCCATGACAGCTGAAGGGCTGACACCCAGGGAGTGCTCAGCTCAATCAGAGGTTGACAAGCTGAAAGAAGTTAGGGCAGGAACACAGCAGGGCTGCGCCAAGGCTGTGGTAGATACCCCAGGAGATACCAGCAAGTTGCCATGGCTCTGAGGCTGCTGCAGGCTAAGCGCAGTGTGACTGGGACAGGACCTAGGCTTCCTACGGTTGGCCCCTCAGCTTTCTTGGGATGCAGGAGAGGGAGGCATTTGGGGACCTATTAGCAAAGAAAGTCCTCCCTTTGCAGATGTGACCTTCATCCACGAGGGGAACCACACACTGGTAGAGAACCTCATCAACTTTGAGAAGATGGTGAGTTCAGGAAAGTGGGCTCCCACCTCTAGTCTGGGTTAGCAGTGTGACAGCTGCCCAGGAAGGGGCAGGGGTGGGTGTCCACTGATAGAACCTGAGTCCAGGCATGCGTGCAAGTAACCCCAGTAGGCAGGAGACTAAGACTGGGGTTACTATATTTAAGAACAGCCTGGGCTATAGAGAGACCTTGTTTTTGGTTTTGGGTTTTGTTTGTTTGTTTGTTTGTTTTTTCCCAAGACAGGGTTTCTCTGTGTAGCCCTGGCTGTCCTGGAACTCACTCTGTAGACCACCATACTGGCCTCAAACTCAGATATCCGTCTGCCTCTGCCTCCCAAGTGCTGGGATTAAAGATGTGCGCCCCCCCCTGGTTTTTTTGTTTGTTTGTTTGTTTTCTATTTTTTTAAAGTAGTTCCTGTCTCATTCTACTGCACGTGGGAGGGTCTGCCTTTAGGACTACTAGATGATAGCCTCAAACATCACACTGTTCTGGGCTAGAGAGATGGCTCAGTGGTTAACAGCACTGACTGCTCTTGCAGAGGTCCTGAGTTCAATGCCCAGCTGGCTAATGGGGTCTGATGTCTTCTTCTGGTGTGTGTGAAGACAGTGACCATGTATATCATATAGATAAATAGATCTTATTTAAAAAATCATCACACTGTTCAATAAGAGCCCTTTCTACTCCTATCTCTTAGCCTTCCCCGATCCCTGTCTTCCAGCTGCTGCCAGCTCTTATTGAGCACATGGATGTGCCGGGTTGAAGCATTCATAACCCTGTCTTTTTATAGACCCCTAGTCCCTATCAGCATGGTTCAAAGGGAGCTTAACTCCCAGATCCCCATATGCAGGGGACACCTCGGGCTGACAGGCCAGATCTCATGACTTTGTGTTGTCCTCAGCGGATGATGGCCAGAGCCGTGCGGATGCTTCACCACTGCCGAAGTCACAGCACCGGTAAGAGATGCTCTCCTGGGCGACAGCCCCTCAGCATCCGCCCCGGGAGGCTCCGTGGGGCCATCTCCCTGACTCTCCCTCTCTCTGTGCCCAGCGCCTCTATCACCACTCAGAAGCCGAGTTTCTCACATCCACGAGGACAGCCAGGGATCAAGGATCTCCACGTGTAAGTGATGGGACAGGGTACTGACAGCTGGCGTAGCTGGACAGAGCCAGACGCTTACGTACGTACATACGCTTACGTATGGACGCTTACGTATGGACGCTTACGTACGGACGCTTTTGTACAGTTCGTTGGCACCTGAATGGGACAGATATCCCCACTAGCCCAAGCTAAAAGGAAGTGCTGGAGGTGAAGTTCTTGTGCTAACTCCATCCTATGCACTTATCTGATGGGAGGTCATGCCGTTATGGAGTAGTCATTGCCTATGGTAGCTGTCCTGGGCTCGATATATTCATAATAGTCTGAGCCCGTGGCTCAGTCCCAGGCGGAGAGCACAGATGGCGACTTGGTTCTCCGCTGTCCACTGGCTCGCTCTCCGCAGCAGCCACTACGATGAATTTTGAGTTACTCCTATTTTTTATTTTACATTTTGTTTTTTGGCTGGTTGATTTTTGAGACGGTCTTGCCTCGTGGCCCAGGCTGAGATTCCAAGCCTGAGCTATTTCCTGTGTTTTCATTAAAAAAAAAAAATAGCCTTATCTCACACCTGCATGCGTCACGCATATCACAAGGAACTTTTTTTTTTCAAGTTTTATTTTTATTGATGTGTGCATACACCTGTGTGTATGTGTGAGGATGGATGCCAGCCATTGCATATGAGGACACACCAGGGCCGGTGGGCAGAGAACAGCCTTGGATGGTCATCCTTGGACAGCCGCTCTCTCTTCTTTGTGAGACAAGCTCTCACTGGCCAGGAACTTAACAAGTGTCCTAGGCTGTCAGACTGGCCCCAGCGATCTGACTGTTTGAGCATGGGAATTACAGGCGCCCAACACGACACGTTGTTAGGACAAGCAGTTCACGCCCTAAGCTATTCCACCAGCTTTTGCTTGCTTGCCTTTTTGGCTTTGCTGGCCTGGAACTCATTATGTAGCCCGGGCTAGCTTCAAACTCCTAAAGATCTCCATGCCTCCACCTCCTGGGTGCTGGAGTCAAGGCATACACCACCATGCCTGGCCATTTCTTGTTTGTTTCTTGAAACAGGGCTTGGAACTCTCCATCCTCCTGCCTCAGCTTCTGAAGCTCCAGGATTATAAACGCACACCACCATATCCAGTCTGTTTTAGTTCCTTTTGACCCAGAGAATGGGTATTATGCTGAGACCTTGGTGGGCGGAGGGACCTTCTTTCTTCAGACTTTGCATCCACTGCCCTCCTGACTCTGTGGTGGGAGAGACAGTAGTCTGGGGGCTGGGATTGAGAGGATGTGAGGTAGGGGAGGGGAGAGAGAGCTGAGGCTGTTCCCCAGAGAGAGAGGTGGGCTTGGTGAAGTGACCATGGCGCCTCTCTCTCTCTCTCTCTCTCTCTCTCTCTCTCTCTCTCTCTCTCTCTCTCTCTCTCTCTCTCTCTCTCTCTCTCTCTCTCTGATGGCTCTCCCTTCCTCCAGGTTCTGAGCAGTCCCTGAGCACCCGGAATCCAGCCAGCACCTGGGCTTATGTCCAGCAGCTGAAGGTCATTGACAACCAGCGGGAACTGTCCCGCCTCTCCCGGGAGCTGGAACCATGAGGAAGGACTGGCTGAAGCAGGCACTCTCTCCAAGGAAGCCAGAGCCTGTGCAACCAAGAGGTCCAGAGGCCAGCCACAGCTGGGCAGGGCTCTCCACAGAGCGGACTCAAGGCCCTGGAGTGGGCAGTGTCAGGGCAGCTGTCCCTGTGATGACTGTCAGCTATGGAGATCTTTGTTCACGGCCAAGGAAAGGGGGACATTGAGGCCATGCCGTGGGTAGGAGAGCTGGGAGGTACAGGACTCTGGATCAGTAGAGAGCCCTCCCACCACCGGGCCTTCTGCACATCTGCACGTGTGTACATCTGTACGTGCAGCTGTACCATCCAGTGGTCGCCAGGCCCCATGCTGGTTTTCACTGGGGCCAGTGAGCTCACATCTGCAGGGTTTGTGTGTGTATGTGAGCCCTGGGTGGGACCTTGCCTGGGAGAGGGTGGGGAGTTCTTCTTTTCTCTCCACACATCTGAGATAAACAGCTGGGTGTAGGCAGGGCTGTTGCCTAGAGCGGTGGTCCCAGAGGAGTTGTATTGTTCCCATAAATTAACAAAGATATGTGTGTGTTCTACAGCCTGGGTGTGTGGCTGGGAAAGCCGGTGGAGGAGGTTGCTCCCTGGGTACAGAAAAGCAGACACCCACCGTCTATCTCGGGCTGGGCTCCAGGGAGGCTAGCCGTTACCCAGATGGGCTCCACTGTTGTCCCAGGCACTTGGGGGACCCTCAGCTCTCTGAAAAAAAAAAAAAGAAAAACCATATATATATATATATATATATATATATATATATATATATACACATACATACATACATACACAGACAGAGACAGAGACACTATGAGAGTCCAGCTACAGCTAGCATCCTCTATCTTCCCCTTCCAGCAGATAGCTCCTGACCCTGTTGGGTGTCATATGCTGAGCAGGGGCCTCAAGGGGTGAGAGAAGAGACTAGGCAGAGGATTGGGAGGCCTTGGTGATGAGTGTCCTGCCCCCACCCCACACCCTCCCACCCCCCGTCCCACACGGGCTGTGGAGGTTAAGGCCCTCTTTTCCCGGCCTCTTCAGTCCCTGACTGGACACAGATCCAGGCCTAGAACCTCCACAGAGGACTGCTGCCCTCTCTACTCTCCGTGTTGGGAGCCTGGCAGCTCTAGACACATCTGATCTGGAAGCTCCCAGCTCCCAGTACACTCCAGGGCAGCAGGACTCTCAGGTGTCTGAGGAGGTCTGCTCACAGCAGCGGGCCGGAGGCAGCTGGGGCAGCCCTGTTCTTGTCCTATGGGTGCAATGGCCAGGCTCAGACTTGACATACTCCTCCCCCCTGGCCTCCACACTGCCAGACACTTCACTCTGATGTCATGTCAGCGGGCTCCCAGGAGAGATCCAAGCTGTTGGCAAGGACGTTACACCTCAGGTCTAATGAACCCAAGTGTACCCATGTTCTTTCTTGGCCTTCATTTGTCCATCTGTAAGATGGGTATGATATCTGGTCGTTAAGTGACAAACAAGACAGCAGGAGTTGCCTCTCCCAGAGTGACTGTCCCAGTCCTGTGTCTGTGGCCCCGGAGGACAAGCTACATCTCCCAGAGTAGAGTCTGACACAGCTCTCGGGATGGACTGACTGCCAGGGATGACCAAACCAGTTCCCTCGCCTGTGGGCAGGGAGGGAAGATCTGATGGAAGAGACCAAAGCTGAGCAATCATGAAATCAGGCCTAAGCATCCGTGAGTCAGGAAAGAGTCCCTGAAGCGTTCTTGTCCTCCCAGCCATTGTCAGTGTGGCAGTGGAGACCATGCCTGTCAGTCTCGGCTCTGCTCCCATCATGGACTCTGGGGTGAAACCAGCCCAGTGATGAGACAGACGTTGTCCTCTCCTCACTGGACACACCTACCTTCTGATCAGAATTCTGGGCTCCTTGTGGGTCTTCCAGCTTAGACAAGCTGCAGCTTCCGAGCCACTCTACCCCAGGCTGGACCTCTTTGAGCCTGATGGGAAAGACAGAAGAACAATTCTCTGGAGAGGCAGGGAGCACAGACTTGGGGAGTGGATGTCCGAGCCAGGTCACCGCTGGAAGACAGGAGGCTCAGAGTACAGAGCCTCGTGGCAGCAGGCTCCTGGTGTTCAGGCAGAGGGTGGGGAGCCTGCTCCTGCTCCCTAGAAGCCCAGGGTGCGTATGGGTGGGTGGTGGTGGAGGCCAAGATCACAGGTCTGCTGAGACAAGGGAAGAAGCCCTAGAGCTAGCCTTTGAAAAACCTGTCACCTAAAGAGGTAGAGCAGAGGCGTGTGAGTGTGTGTGGACAAGAGCTGAGCAACCATGTATCTAGGCCCAAGTGTGTGTGTGTGTGTGTGTGTGTGTGTGTGTGTGTGTGTGTGAGACTGTGCGTGTGTCTCTGCGTTTGTGTGTATATGTGTGTATATGTATGCTTGTGTGCATCTGTGTGTGTGTGTTTGTGTGTGTGTGTGTCTAGGTATATATGTGTGTGTCTGTGTGTGTGTCTGTGTATGTGGTTTTTTTGTGTGTGTCTGTGTATGTCTCTGTGTGTTTGTGTGTGTGTGTATGTATGTGTAGGTCTGCGTCTGTATGTTCTCTGTGTGTGTATGTGTGTCTGTGCATCTGTGTGTTTTGTGTATGTCTGTGTGTGAGTCTGTGTATGTCTTTGTGTATGTGTGTATGTATGTCTCTGTGTTTGTGTATTTGTGTCTCTGTGTGTCTGCATGTGTGTCTAGTGAGGAGAAGCAGAACGGAAGGAAGTTTCATTGCACACGTCTGTGACCCTCCCCTTTCCCTTATGGTCCCTGTAAGGGTTACAGCCACAGGCTGAGCTGGGCTAGGACTTCGCTAGGGGATGTTTGCCTCTAGCAGCGCACAGTGCCTGGTGAGGGGTAGATAGGTTGGAGCCAGCCCTCCCCTGTCCTCTAAGCCCTTCTGCCCACCATGGGAGGATTAGCACAAAAGTGTGACCCAGCTCAGCTGGGAGGGAACAGGCTGCTTTCACAGGCTTCTTAGCTCTCTGTCCCCAACAGCCCTGAAACAGAGACCACTCTGCTTCCCAGGTGGCAAAAATGAGACATTCTGACGTGGCTGCTATTCATGAGATTTGTCAGGATAATAATCGTCTGAGATTTGAATGGTGCCTCTGCTCTCTGTTCAGTGGGCTTTCCCCTCTACGGCCATATTTTTATCTGATGACAGAATAGGAGCTCAGGCTATTTTTACCTTGTTTCACAGTCAGAGGAACCGAGCTACAGAGAGATTTGCCTAAGGTCACCTAACGGCTTAATGACAGGGTGGCCTGGTGAAGTGACTGCGTGTTGGCCATGTCCCTGGCAGGCCCAGTGCCACCTCATTGAATGTCACTTTCTTCTCCTGCAGCAGTAGTCCAGGCGTGGAGTCCTTTCTTCTAGCATAGCATCTGATTTCCAAACATGAAGGGAGGGTTCTGTGGATGAGATCAGCTGCCCTGACCTTCCTGGATCGATTCCCCCAAGCCCATCAGAAGAGGACGGTCTGAGAGGTTGAGTTGCATTCAAGAGTAGTTAGTAAAAGCCTCTGGCTGCCAATCTCACCTCTTGCCAGAAGACCCGAGGCCCAGAACTGCTCTCACACTGAAACGCATGCTCACAGGACTCCTCGGGCCTCAGCTTGCAGAGCCTCGCCTCTTGTTGAGGGCACTTCTGCTACACCACAGGTGTGAACTGCCTGAGTTTCAGGCGGGTATGGTTGCCAGTGGCTGGCGCCGACTCTGATGTTGCACTTCATAATTCACCCCTTCCACCTGTCTATAGACTCAAAAATTGGTCACCTTATGTGTCTGCTAGAGCCCCAGGCTTGTTCACCTGGGCCTGTCTACTTATCCCCATTGATTAGGGGGATTCCTCTATCAGATTGGGGAGCTGTAGTCCTCCCATAGCCTAACTGGGCACCTCAGGACGAAGGACTTACAGCCCAGGCGGGGAGTTGTGTCCCTCCTACTGGTGATAAGTGGACTATGCTGTGAAGCCACACTGACTTCAGGAACATTTTCTCTCCCAGGCCGGAGGGGACATCCCAGGACATGGATAGGGTAGGAGGGGTGGATGGAACACTGAGGGAGGAGCTTTGGACCCCACCACCAGCACCTTTGGAAGCAGGGAGAAAGCTTGAACTCTCTGTGCTGGGAGCTGTGGGTGGCTGTGCAGACGGCGGCTGGCCACCGTGACCCTCAGGATAGTGAGTGAAAGACAGTATACAAAAGGGAGCGTGGCTCCTGATGGAGCATGCAAGGGCACCGAGTGGCAGTTTTTATCCCCACACGGGGATAAACTGTACCTGCTTCTAAGAGGCCAGAGCTCAGCCTCACATCTGATCGGCTAACTTAAAAGTGACCCAGTTGATAAGCAAAGTGTCCTTGTCCCCTGCAAAGAGCTTGACATCTTTGCTACTTCTTAAGTAATGTCTGCCCCTATGGATGCATGGGTGGGTGACTGGGTTGCCTAGAGAAAGTGGAATGTAGATGGATAACCTAAGAACACTAACGAACGTTTCTAGCGTTTCCTTAAAGGGGACAAACAATCCGTCCTAGGCAATAGCAGTAGAGGGTGCTTGGGGCAAAGCCCAGGGTGTTGCCTGGGGAAATGGAGTGTTTCCGTATCTCTTGGGGAATCCCAAGATTTCTCAGAGGGCAAAGCAGAGCTAGGTCTCGTTCAGGTCTGCCAGGAAGTCCTAAGATGTGC
The DNA here is from genome assembly GCF_978045245.1 of Mus caroli. Classification (NCBI taxonomy): domain Eukaryota; kingdom Metazoa; phylum Chordata; class Mammalia; order Rodentia; family Muridae; genus Mus; species Mus caroli. The sequence goes on from NW_028227271.1 coordinate 6,431,190, forward strand.
CCTCCCCAGCATCCTGCAAGGAGAGCCCCTGGGTTGGAAGGTTCCCTGAGTGCCTGCCTCTTCTCTTGGGTCTTCACACCAAGCAGCTGCAGGTGACTGCAGCTTGTGAGCCACAGCAGTGTTAGGAACACCGACCTCCAGGGAGCAGGTGAAGGCTGCAGGCTGCACCTCAGAAACCAGGCTCCAGCAGTGAGGTAGACAGTGTGACTCGCTGGAGGACCTCTGGACGGAAACCAAAATTTTACATTTAAATTTACATTTATTTTTAAGACATGCTTTGTGTCTCTATTTTAAACCAGTCCCTGTCTCTTTCTCCCCGCCCCCTGCCCCCCACACACACAAGAGGCTTTCCCAAGTCATCCTATTTAAATTGAGCCTCTTCCCACTTGAGAGAAAGTCTCATGTACGCTAGGCTGGCCTTGAGCTTGATATGTAGCTAAGGATCATTTTAAACGTTCTTTTTAAAGACAGATTTATGTGTGCGTTGGTGTGCTTATTATTTGTATATGTGCACACTTGTGTGAGTTTATGTGCACAGAGGAGCTCATGGAGGTCAAAGAGAGCATACAGTCCCCTGGAATTGGAGTGAATTACAGGCAGCTGTGAGTCGCCATTGGGTGGCAGCAACCAAGCCCAGGACCTCTGCAAGATCAGTGAGCACTCTTTTTTTTTTTTAATTAATTTCTCTTAATGTACATTAGTTATACATAACAATTGGACTCATTATGGCATTTCATTCATGTATATAAAATGTATTTCTATTTTACTCGCCCATTACTGCCTCTTCTTGTCCTCACTCCTATTAAACTTGGAACGTCGGATCCTCCTGCCTCTGCCTCAAACGCTGAGCTTACAGTCACTCACCCCTGCGTCCAGTTTATGTGCTGCTGAGGGTGGGCTCCGGGGACTCATGCGCCTAGGGAGAGTGACATCACCAGCCCCTACTTTTGTTTTGTAAAATATGCTTACCTAGTTCTGTCACATGCCAGGCACCATTCTACAGGTTCAAGGCTTAAGCCATTCAGTCCTCAAGGAGGCTTGTTAAGGTCTCTTGCCCACTCCATTTTGCATCTGCTGGGGAAACTGAGGACTGAGGGGGGTCAGGAAACTTGCCCGGGAATTGTACGAAGTCGTGAACGGCAGAGCTGAGACTGCAGATGTGGCCTGGTTTCAGGATCAGTGTCTTCAGTCTTGTGTCCAGGTGGCCCAAACCAGAGCTTCAAATAGGGATCATCCCACTGTGTCCCAGCTCTCAGATTCTGGCTAACTTACCTTGCATCTGCTGTGCCAACATGTGGGGTGGCACAGTGACATTCCATTCTTACAATCTGCAGGTCCTTGAGTGAAGAAGGGATGCCTGGGAAAAGGAGACACTCCTCAGAGCCTGACTCCCTAGCGTAACAACCACGGTGATTTGGGCAGACTAGGTTTGCATACGTGGACCAGGAACTGCTCCCGGCAGTCTTGTGTCTCGTCACCGTCTTTACGAAGCTAGAACAGTTTGACTGTGCCAACACACCCAGGGCAAGAAGCTGGTAAGGTGCCTCCTGCCACACCTGGCTCCTGCTCAGCCTAGGGCTGGTCTCTCTCTCTCACCTTTGCTCACAGCCTTGCTGTCTACTTGAGGCTCCTTATCTCTGTCTGCCAGTCCCATCCGTGTCTGTGTGCGTGCTGAGCCTATGCTCTTTCCAAAGCGGGTGGAGGCCCTGTGACAGCAATTTTACTTCATCAGCACTGTTGAGGTGTATAAAACAAACATTGGCACAGTTGCCTGCCCTTCCGCAAGTGTTTCAAGGATGCACATCTTTACTCCAGGATCCATAAAAAGACCAGGAAACTATGTTACCAATTCAGAAGCTGCTAGAATCCTGGGTTCTGTTTAGCTATCCTCTTACCCTCCCTTGAAGTTCTAGCACCAAAACGAATTAATATACTAGTGGTGTGTTAGTTAGTTTGATGTTGCTGTAGTAAAATACCAGACACTGGATTCTTTTAAAAAAAAAGATATATTTATTTGTTTATGTATATGAGTACAGTGTAGCTGCCTTCAGACACACCACAAGAGGGAATTGTATGCATTACAGATGGTTGCTGGGAGTTGAACTCAGGACCTCTGGAAGAGCAGTCAGTGCTCTTAACCACTGAGCCATCTCTCCAGCCCCTGGATACATTTATAAAGGAAAAAGTTGTAATTTTTGCCTGGTTGTTTTGAGACCAAGTTTCACTATGAAGTATTTAACAGACATTCATCATGATACTTATAATTTCTTGCCTCAACCTCCAGAGAGCCGAGATTTTGGGCATGCAATGTCTGGCTTAGAAAGAGGTTGGAGGCCAGAAGCTGGAGATGATGTGAACTTCCATTGTTTCAGGCTTTGGAGTGGGCCCAGTGGTGTATGGCGTCATAAGGAAGCGTTTGTAGGAAGTAGACATCGGAGCTCTAGACAAGGTGGAGGGGCCAGGCTCGCTTGTATCACAGCCCCTCAGGGAGAACTAACCTGGGAATCCTCCGAGAACTCCCTTAGTCCCTTCTGCAGACAGTGCCTCAGTCGCCTCCCACTGGGGTCTATCTCTCTCTTTTTTTAAAGATATATTTATTTATCTTATGTATATGAGTACACACTGTCACTGTCTTCAGACACACCGGAAGGAGACATCGGATCTCATTACAGATGGTTGTGAGCTGTCATGTGGTTTCTGGAAATTGAACTCAGGACCTCTGGAAGAGCAGTGTTCTTAACGGCTGAGCCATCTCTCCAACCCCTAGGCTCTACCTCTTAAAGACCCGCCACCTCTATATCAACATACCTAGGAACAAACTTCCAAAATGTGAGCTCTTGAGGGAGAAACTGCAACCCAGCCACCACAGGGAGCTTGAGAGTTTAGGTTCTACCCGCAATTTTCCGTTGGCCACAAATATGTGTATATAAATACCAGGAGGCTCTCGCTCTGTAAGCCCCAAGCTTGGGAGCTGGAGGATCAGGAATTCAACGTCACCGTCACCCTTGACTTCTGTCTTAGTTAGGGTTTACTACAGTGACCAGACACCATGACCAAGGCAACTCTTATAAGGACAACATTTTGCTGGGGCTGGCTTACAGGTTCAGACGTTCAGTTCATTATTATCAAGGTGGGAACATGACAGCATCCAGGCAGGCATGGTGCAGGAGGAGTTGAGAGTTCTACATCTTCATCTGTAGGCTGCTAGTGGAATACTCACTTCCAGGCAGCTAGGATGAGGGTCTTATAGCTCACATTCACAGTGACACACCTACTCCAACAGAGCCATACCTTCTGATAGTGCCACTCCCTGGGCTGAGCATAGACAAACCATCACAGCTTCATAGTGAGTTCAAGGTCAGCCTGGACTACAGAAAACCCTGTGTCACACACACAAACCAACAAGAAAAAAGACACAAAAGCTCACACAATAGTTAAAAACAGCTCTTATAAAATACAACTTCAGCATGAATCCCTGGGTCCTACTTCCTGGGTCCAATTCCCTTCGGTGCACAAGATAAGTCGTCTGTGCCTCTATTTGCTAATATCTTTAGTCAAGTCCTTAGTGACAAGGGATAAGGTGTGAGGCTGCTCAGTCCCCTCATGCATTCATATGACCATTCCTGGACACATAGTGACCGTTCTCTAACACATGTGAGATGGCCAGACCAAGCAGCTGAGGGGGCTTGGGATCCTCCGTCTGAAGGAATTTCAGAGATGAGCCACAGAAATGGCTGGATGGGTGCAAGGTTGAGTGGCAGTGCAGGGGTTCAATGGTGCCAGTGAGAGGTGACTGATGTGTCAGAGGCATGAAACAATATCTGATATCCAGAGCAGAGTCTCTGTCAGGACAGACAGCCAGTGAGCAGAGGAGGTTCTACACAGAGGCCAGCATGGGTGTGGCTGGCTGAACCATACACACAGCCCAGGACTAGGAGAGAGTGGGCCCAGGCAGTAACTGACCATGATGCTAAAAGTCAGGCTGCCTGCAAACTTCAAAGGAAAAGGCTTGGAAAGCCTACTGTGCTGTGTAGCATTCAAACTGCTGTAGGAAAGGAACCCACATGTGGCCAGCTGTGAGCCTTAGTGAGATCAGATGGGAATGGCCTGGCTGGGCCTTCTTCCTAGGGCTAGGCCACAGCCTGGAGAATGCATCTTTATGTACTGGGGTCTCTTTGGAAGCTGAATCTGCCCCTCTCCACCCCACCCCCACTCTGGAAATGTAATCCAGACCTCCCGGAGCTGGGAGAGTTGAAAGTTCTTCCAGACTCTTCTCTGTGTTGACATTATTGGTCTTGGTTTCACAGGACCAGCATGGTAGAGTAGGCTGGCCTGGGGGGCATTTTATATTCCTGGGGCCAGTCTCTGTGTGTGTGTGTCTGTCTGTCTGTCTGTCTCTCTGTGTGTCTTTGTGTGTCTCTGTCTCTGTTTCTCTCTGTCTCTCTGTCTCTCCCTGTATCTCTCTGTGTCTCTCTCTGTCTCTCCCTTTCTGTCTCTCTCTCTGTGTCTTTCTCTCTCTCTCTCTCTCTCTCTCTCTCTCTCTCTCTCTCTCTCTCTCTGTCTCTCTCTCTCTCTCTCCATCTCAACCTCTGATCCTTCCAGGTCCTGGTTCCCAGTGAGCTGGTGAGGAGAGGACTATTGCTAGGTTCTTGTGTACTTTTTACCAGCAGAGATCAATGGTTTCCAGGAGGCCAGAGAAAGAGCTTGCTATGAAAACACAAGAACCCGAGTTAGGATCCCAAAATACAAATAAAAGCCAGACACAGTAGTGCCTGAATATGCAAATCCCAGAACTCCTTTGGGAATATGGGAGGTGGTACAGACAGGAGAACGACTGGAAGCTCACAGGCCAGTGAGCCTGGCGAACACCACCAGAGATTATAGAGATCGTGTCTTAAACAAGAACCAACACCCGAAGCTGTCCTCTGACTTCTGCATGAGTACGGTAGCATGCATGTCCCTGTACTCATACGTATAAACATAGAAACACAAACATACACACAAATAGAGAGACAGGCAGACAGACTGACATACACACACACACACAGATGGAGACAGGCACATGCAGACACACACACAGAGACAGAGAGATGGAGACAGGCAGACAGGCAGATAGACAGACAGACAGATACACAGACACACAGATGAAATAGGTAGGTTGTAGGTTACCTACTACATTATTGATCTGTCAGACAGATCAATAATGAGAATAGATATATAACTCACAGAGAGAATTGTTAAGGCCTAAACCCAGTTACAATATAGCACTTAGTATAAAATGGCGGCTGGATAGCTATCATCAAATAGGATACCCACTTCCAACATTTCTGATGGCTGCCTGCCCCGAGCCCTAGCAGCCTTGGCCTCTTCCCCTTAGCATTCTTTCCCCTCACCCTTCACCATGCACCTCCCTGGATCCTTCCCCATGCTGGTCCCAGTCTTCTGGAGTTTCCATAGTGGCTCCCTGGAAAAGCTTGTCAAGATAGAAGCCTAAGTGAGCATCTAGCTGCAAGAGAGCCGAGGAGGGGAAGCGGTGGGGTTCCTAGATGACCAGCAAATAGAAAAGCCTGTCGGGGGTGCATTCCACCTTTTCCGGGTGCTTGTATACAACGCTGTGAGCATCCATCTTAATTAAGGTTTCCATTGCTGTGGTAAACCGACCCGAAACAATTTGAAGAGGAAAAGGTTTAATTTGTCTTACAAACCTCCGGTCACAACTCATCACCGAGGGCAGGAAACTAAAGTAGGAACGTAAAGGCAGGAACTTAAGTAGAAGCCATGGAGGAACACTGCTCACTGGCTTGCTCCCGTGACTTGTTCAGCCTGCTTTCTTATACAACCCAACACCACGTGGCCAAGGTTGGCACCGCCCACAGTGGGCTGGACCTCCCATGTCAGTCATCCACCACGGAAAACGCCTCACGGGTTTGCCTATGGGGGCATCTTCCCAGATGACCCTAACTTGTGCCAAGTTGCTGTAAAACCTAGCCAGAGGGGAATCCAAGTTTCTCCCCAAGTCACCTCTGCGTGAATGAGCTGCTGACTGCTGACTTAGTGTCCTGCTGTCTTTCTCTACAGATCCCTTAACTAATTTTCTCTGTGCTGGTCCATCTTAGGCTGTAAAGTCCTAGAGGTTAAGAACGAGATCTGTGAGGGGAGACGAGCAATCCAGAGAGGATGTACCTCAACCTCTTCAAGAACGATGACACTCAAGGGAAAGTCCCACAAGCACTTGGGATCACGGAAGGGATTTCTATACTGAATGAGAAACACACCAGCTATGTGAGTGGAGTCTAGAACTACAGTCTCCAGCAGGCCAGGTCTGGGACTGGGGGGTAGGTGGGTGTTTAGAATAGATCATCCAAAGAGGAACACATGAGTGCTCCTCACTTGAATAGAGAACCTGCCAAACTAGGTTCATCTTGCTGCGTCTGCTAGTGTGGCCTATTTTCTAGCTACAAATAGCAAGCATTACCTGTTTTAAACATCTGGCATGACCTGCCTGCTTAGTCACCTTCTGTTAGGCTTCAAACAGCTGTGGGGCCCCTCCTCCTCCCCCTCCTCCTCCTCTCTACCTCCTATCCATCTGTGATCCATCCCTCCCCCTTTTCCTTCCTGGAAGGATCCAGCCACACCAGATCCACAAGTCCTGGTGTCTTTAAAAGGATCGGCCTGAGGGATACGGCTCATCTGGGCACTGTGACGTTCATCTTGATTGTGGTGGGAAGTCCAACGGCCGTTCTGCTGCAGGTGGCATCATGAAGGCCCGCGTTCCTTTTATAGTGGCTATGCTCTGTGGTCTAGCCTGGGCTGGTAAGTCATTCTCTGGTGGGCACGGGCATAGGCTGGGTTGCCTAAAGAACAGAGGGCTGGGGCATAACAGGGGATGAATGATGTCCTAACCCGGTGGACCATTTGACCTGCCCTTGCTTGAGGTTACAGGATCAGGCTCTGAAGTTGGTTAATGATGTGAAGGGTTTGCAGAGTCTTGGAGGATCAGCTCCAACATCACTAGAAAATCCAGACTCCATACTTGCATAAGGTTTTGTTTTCTTGGGGCTACTACATGGTTTGGAAGGGAAGGAGGTTGCTGAGTTGGAGTTACCTGGATGCCCTTGGTCACTCGCTCTGCAGCTGCCTGGTGATAGGTGGGCGTTAGGAGATGGGTGGGCTCAGGAGGAAACCAAAGCCCCTGACTCAGAGGTGAGCCCTGTCCTACTTGGGAACGAACGAACGAATGACTGGTTAGTGTGATGGGGTGGGGGTGGGGTTGCCCCAGGTTAGGGGAGCTGAAAGGTAGAGAAGGGATGGGCCTTGCATTTGCAGGTAGTGATGGAAGGAGGTGGGGACTGGAAGAGGAAAGGGACACTTTCCTGTTCTGTAACTGTGCAAAAGCTGCTACTGCTGTGTTAATGAGCCACTAGTGGGTGGTAGGGAGGAGAGCCAAGGGAGGGGGCTGAGCTCCAGGAGAGTCAGAGTTCCTGCCATTCCAGCCTCCCAGGGTGTTCCTGCCTCGGACTGTGACAGGATCTGATAAGTCAAAGCAGGAGGAGCAGTCGAGGGCTCAGCCCGTTGGGACTTGTTGGGTCTGTAGCATAAATATTTCTAGGAGGAGCTGAATTTTGCTTATCTTCCCCATCAGGGGACGCACAGAGAAACCCCAGGGGATTCCTAAATAGGGAAGGCATGGAGGGGAAAAGTCATTCCCGTGGCTCCCAACACTACAGGCATCTCTTTGAGAACTCAGCTCTGCCTAGGGCTGGAATGGAAGAGGAGGAAGGGAAAGAAGAGGAAGCCTATGTAGGCTCGGGACCTTACCTCAGGTCTGCCCACTGAGGGAATAGAGGAGAGCGTGCGGGACTAACTAGTGTAGGAAGATGGTCAAGGAGCTTGGGATAGGACTGCGTGGGAGACATCTGGTCCTTGGAGGAGGTCCCCGAGGGCATGGCTGTAGTGGTTTCAGAGGTTCAGGCAGCCCTGGGCTACTAGGGCTGAAAGTGATGGTTAGCCTCTGCTGTTACATGGATGGGAGGTGAGGGGAGGGTGGATGGAGGGACACCAGTGGGCAGGAGTGAGCGTCCAGCATCTTCAGAGTTGGATACTGAAGTATGGGCCACACCAGGGGTCATGGCCAGGCACAGGCCATGGTCTACAAGCCAGATGCCTTCCAAGACCTTGGCTGGTTCAAGCAAGCAGAGGCAGGAAGCTGCTGGTCTCGGAGGTGAAGGTTTTTGGTTCACTGGGTTTCCATGGAAATAACATCTGGGTTTCCCTAGGAGACCATCATGTGGGGATGCCTCGGTTGCCAAAGATCCTGAGGGGTGATGTATAGGGATCTTCTGTCTATCCAGGCTTGGCACCAACCTTTATTGATGGCCAGTGGGGAAAGAGCTGTGGAGGTTGTGGCATGTGATGGTTTGAGAGGAGGCAAGGAAGTGTAGCTCTTCACGGGGGAGGGAATCGGGGTTCTGAACGGGGAGTGGAAGGGGGACCCGGGGCTGAGAGGACACACAAAATGAAGGAAGGCAGAAGAGAGGGAGAGATGAGGCAGAGGGGTGAGGGACAAAGGCTGCTGGAGCAGTGATGTCAGCCCTAGCTTGGTGAGTGAGGTTTATACAAAGGCTTTGTGACAAAGGGAGGCACTGGGTGGGAACCCAGAGTCACAGTGAGGAGTCATCTAATGTCCCCACTACAGCACACTGAGATTCCCTGTGAGGAAAAAAAAAATCCCTTCTACCCCAGCCTGCCACCCCTATGACACAGAGCTACCTTGAAGCAAAACAAATTCACAGAGGAACGTGAGACCTGCTGGCATCGGGTTCTTACTGGGGACAAAGCTCAGAGGCAGAAATGAGAAACACACACAGCATGGGCCACTGGGAGAGCTCTCCTGGGCTCCACAGCCAGCTATTCAGTCGTCCCCTACTCCTGCCAGCCCTAGAACTCACGGGGCAAATTCCACCCTTGGACTCTGCCTCGGTGGCCCATTAAGAGCAAGGCCCCTTGCTTGCTAGCATTCTTTCCCTCGGGACTCTGGGTGTTCTGCCAGGCTAGTAGGGCAAGCAGCTGACCCAGCCTTCCTGTACTGAACGTTTTTTCTTAAGACCTTAGCATTTAGGTGCCAAGTGAGATGACTTAAGATTCATGAAGGGTTCCCTGTGTGCTTGGATGCAAAAGTGGCCTTGGGCTTGGCCTCCTTTGGGGACAATCCACTGGAGCTATGCCCTGTCTTCTTGGGTGTGTTGGAGGCCCTGCACTCAATATGCAATGGCCTCGGGACCTGCTTTAACCTGGACCTGACACCTCTCAGATGTGAAGAATAGACCCATAATGATGATGATGTCAGTAAACAAACCATCCAACGCACAGGTGCTAACCACCAGCTCATGGCACGGTCCAGCTGAACCGGGGGAGGGAGTCAGACAAAGTAGTTTGTGTGCAGGTTCCCTGACCAGGATGATTGCCGCAGCCGGTCTGGACATCTGCCATCTTTGATATGAACGTGGAATGCTGCTGTTGTTTATTTACATAACAAAGACCGAAATGGTTCTGTTCTGTGTCACACGCCACAGGAAGCGCCTTGCCAATGATAACTCACTTAATTCTTATACATAGTCTATGAGATAGACTCTAATTTTTTTTTCCTATTTTTACAGATTAAGAAAACAGAGACACAGAAAGTTAAATAACTTGCCCAGGCTCGCACAGCCAGAAGGCACGATAACCAGGATTCCAATTCGGAGTCCAGCCTCACCCCGCTGTGCACCCCTCCTTAGGCACGATATAACCCCAACTCCACGTCTCACTTGAGGCAAAAATGATTCTCTCTCCCTTTCTAGTCTGGGTACATGCTCAGCTGTAAATGTCAAGTTTCATCTTGCTCCTGTCCTTGCCCAAATAGCAATACAAAAGGGTTACTTTATCAATCAATTTAGTGCAAGCCCCTCCTTGATGTAGTTCTAAGTTCACGGACAACTCCAGCCCTGTGGTCTAAGTTAGGTTTTTAAATCCTCATTGAACCAATCCAGGTGCTCATGGTCTCTCTCTCTCTCTCTCTCTCTCTCTCTCTCTCTCTCTCTCTCCCTCCCTCTTTCTTTTCTTTTTTTCCCCCTTCTTTTGAGATAAAATCTGATGCAGCTCAGGCTGACTTTGAACTTCTGTTCTCAAGGCTGGTCTTGAACACCTGACCCTCCTGCTTCTGGCTCACAAGTCCTGGCGTTATAAACAAGTGCCTGGCCTCTGACTCTGATCCTGACCTTCTGCACAGTCCTCAGGCTAATCCCCCAGCTCAGTGTTCTTGAGCCCGAGACCTCAGGAGCCACCACAAAAACATCCTCAGTCAAGAGTGGAGAGACCCCTGCTCCACCTTCCGCTCCCCATTTGCTGTCATAGTGGGCAGAGTGGGACCTGGTTTCTCTCTTAGAGTGGTTGTGTGCTTGTCTTGTTCTTTGCAGAAGTTCTGGTCATTGCCAGGTGTGGTGGCACACACCTTTAATCCAAGCTGAGGCAGGGGGGAATCTCTGAGTTCGAGGCCAGCCTGGTCTACAGAGTGAGTTCCAGGGCAGCTGGGGCTACACAGAGAAACCCTGTCTCGAAAATCAAAACAAAACTGAGAAAACAAAACATATGCCCCTTGTGACCAGAAGCTTGCCTCTGTAAGCGGTTTGTCTGGGGCATGGGATGTGGTCTGCGGTTGCATAACAGAATCCTGTCCCAAAGCCCAGTTCTCACCCACATCGGCCTCGCTCCCCACCCTAGCACAGAATGCATTCCAGAGGCTGGAAGGAGCAAAGATGTGACAGGGGAGTAGGGTGGAAAGAAGGGTGAAGGAGGGGAGGAGATGGGAGAGCAGGGAGGGGTGGCCTAGGGGAGTGGCAGAAGACTTGGAGACAGCGGCAGTGACTCCCCTTCTGGCCGCTGACCTCTTCCTTCAGCCTGGTGGGAGTTGAAAATCTGAGACATTTTCACCCCCAAATGAAGTTTTCTTTTGGTAATCTGGAAACCCTGGCTACATCCGCTGTGTCTGGGAAGTGGCGGTAGACTCTGGTCAGGCCACGGCTGTGGAGTTTTTGACAGTCTTCTTACTGCTTACACACTGCCTCTTTGCTTGTTTCTGTCATGGGGTCCTGATGTCAAGTCAACAAGCACCTGAGTCTGAGCCCCTGGTTGATGCTCTGAGACCGGGATCACGCCGGGCAGGTTGAAAGTGGAGAAGGTCTATACTGAATTGGGAGGCTGTAAGCAAGCTTGTCCTACAGGCAGCAACGACCTCCCCTATCTGTCCCTGAGCTCTCCTGCAGGGGTGATTTAGGAAAAGTGTGGGGTCCCTGAAGCGCTGAACTGGTGGCCTTGACTGTCACAGGAAACCTGGAGTCGTGCGCATCTCGCTGTCATGAGAAATTTAACCGGGATGCTGTCTGCCAGTGTGATCGTCGGTGTCCCCAGCATGATGACTGCTGTGATGACTATGAACATCTGTGCACTGGTGAGACATCTGTGGGATGAATGGTCGGAGACACAGCAGGCCAGGCTGTGTGCACGTCTGGACTGGTGTCCATATGTCCAGAGCAAGGCTGGAGACTGGGGAGAGGGTTCTAGGACCCAGGAGGAGAGCATGGAGACCAGAGACTACAAGGTTACGAGGGTCAGCGATTTGGTGATTGCTAGACTCAGGCCTTCTAAGAAGTTCCTAAAGAAAAGTAGGACAGATGCTATTGACTTGGGAACCATCGGGATTAACAATATCTTGAAAGCTTAAGTACTCCCCCCCCTGCCCCCAAATCGGAGAACAAACAAAGTGACACTTTGGTATATGTGACATTACTCACTATTGGTCACACTGGAAAGCACACGCATAAGTGGTAGGCAGCACTCACAATCTTCATGAACCAGGGAACATAGCAGGGCCTCTGTGATGTCATTACAAAGACCATGCTTCTCCAGGGAACGCACTGAACAGCCATGGCTTTCAGCTTCCTTTCCCAGGCCCGATGGAGTAGCACACTGCTTTAAATTCCTGCCCTCTGGAAGGCAGAGGCAGGGGGATCTCCATGAGTTGGAAGCCAACATGATAGATACAGTGAGTTCCAGGATAGCTGGGGGCGACATCGTGAGAATCTGTCTCAAAATAACAACAATAACAACTAACAAACAACAAAACAAAACAAAGCAAAGCAAGACACGCCCTTCCCCCAAGAGGCCGTTTATTTCCCTAGCAGCACAAATCTAAATGCATTTCTCCCTCCTCAGTAGTGGAGATTGAACAACGGGCTCAGACCTGTGAGGAAGGTACTCTTCTACTGAGCTGTATTCTCAGCTCGTTGTCTACTTTCTGTTTTGAGACAGGATATGGCTAAGTTTCCAAGGTCAGCCTTGAACTCACTATGTAGCCCAAGCTGGCCTTGAACTATGATCTTCCTCTGTAGCCTGCCAAGGATGCTAGAGTTACAGGCTTTTTACACCCAGGCCCAGCTAAGGGCATACTTGTTGACAAAATGTTTTTTAAATATTTTTTTCATTTGTGTGAGCATGTGTGAGTGAGTGTGAGAGAGTGAGTAAGTGTGTGTGTGTGTGTGTGTGTGTGTGTGTGTGTGTGTGTAGCTAAGAAGGCCAGAAGGTGTTAGCTCCCTGGAACTGGAGTTATGGGCAGCTAGCTGCAAGCCACCCAACGTGTGTGCTGGGAATCTAACTTCCTCCGGTTACGCCACTGCTCTTAACTGTTAAGCCATCTCTCCAGACCTTGAAAAATCAGTTGAACAGACTCCTTGTTTCCATGCTTGCAGTGCTGCAGACTCCCATGTGGAAGGATCATCTGCTGTTGTGACATGAAGCCTTTCTGGGTTTGCTGTCATACCATGCGGCCCATACCAGCTAGGAAAGCATAGTCACGGGTGATGGAAAGCCCAGTCATAGGTGACAGGTCTGTGTGGTTATACAGGTTGTGCCAGGTCACCTAGCTGAGCTGGCAAGCTAGAGCAAAATGCAGTGCGCATCCTTCTCACAAGATGTGAGCTCTGGAGAAGACCTTTGTTTGCTAAGAGTCCCCTACCCCCGTGCTCCTTTCGTTGCTGTTTTTTGTTTTGGGGGTGAGCACAAGGTTTCTCTGTGTAGCCCTGGCTAACTTGGAACTCACTCTGTAGGCCAGACTGGCTTCATAGTTGAAGATCTGTTTGCCTCTGCCTCCGGATTGCTAGGACTAAAGGCGTGCATCACTACTGCCTGGTGGAATGCCTTCTCTTAATTTGCTCAAAGGTGTCTTCTGTTGACCCAGCCATGTGCTCCTCCTAAGTTTGCTTCCACTCATATGAAATAGCCTTCAATTTACATAAAATGCACCTACATATCTACTTGCACAGGTCCTAATGAGCAGGCTCAGGCCCAGAGCTCACTGACAGAATCAGAACCCAGCTTTTCCTGCTGTGCCCAGCTCTGGCTCACTGGGTGAATCACTCAGCAGGTATGGAAAGGGCTGTTCACTCTGAGCCATCATGCTGGCTGACAGAGGCAAAGCCAACCTGAAAGCCATTTCAGCCCCCCGCCTTCTGATCTGCAACTCAAAGCTTTTTAATCTTTTTCTATACAAAATATCTTGGACTGGTTGAAAGTCTAGCTCAGCTCACAAAAGTCTATTCAGCATAGAATGTAGCTAGGATGCTTGTAGATTTCCAACACTTGCAACACAGCCTGGCACTAACTCAGCAATGGGTTGATCTCATCTGAGCGGATAGCCTGACTTGTGGTCCTGATGGTGATGGTGCAGGGCTAGCCAGCAATCTCACCAACAGATTCAGAGCCACCGGAGTGCTGTCCTTTCTTTGTGGGTCTGGGCAGCTGTGCTCCACCATGTGATGAGAGGGGGAGTTTAGACCCTTGGAAATAGCCTTTCCTCTTCTCCATTCTTACTAGATCCCCCTCTGCCCAGAGTCAAGGCTTTAGTCACTCAGCCTTTCTGGGAAGGGAATGGGCAGTGAGACAAACATGCTGTTCTGCCAGGTGAAGCCAGGAAGAACGGGAAGATGGCATCTCGTATCTGTTAATGCCTGAGAACGTTCTCCTGAGTCCGGCCAGCAGTTTGGGGGGTGGGGGTGCTGCCCCTCAGCTGCATGGTATCCTTTTCTTCTACCTGGATAGAAATCTTGGGTACATAATGAGCATTTTTAACTACTGTCCTTGACAGCTTCTGCGTGCCTCACTCAGACAGCAGCGAGTGAGGCAGCAGATGGGAGGGACAGCAGGAGGGACTTTCTAGGATTCAGCTCTTGGGCAGGCCTCCCGTACGAGGACTTTTGTTCTATAAGTGTTACAGCTCTTGTGTGGGTCTAGGGTACTGGTCCTCGGGGCTCTGTAAGTGTTACAGCTTTTGTGGGGGCCTGGAGTGCCAGGATCCCACAGCTGTTATATGGCTCTTAACTGAAGTTGACCCTGCAATTGGTTCTGGCCTCTATCAAGGAGTCTATCGCTGAAGAAGCAACTACTGTCTCTCTTTTTGTTCAGTCGCCTGCTTCTGCCACTTGCAAAGGTGGAACGAATCCCTGGAATGTGACAGAACTTAAGTAGGAGATCTGAGAGAGCAAATCAATGTCCCCCAAAGCCACCTCTAGCTGGTAGCTCTGTAGTTTTGGGGTTCACTGTTACATCTACAAAGGGTAAAGAAAGGTGATGAGGAGTCAGTGAAGAAAATGAATGTGGCAAAGTGACAAAGATGCTACAGAGTGGGAGGGTGTCTTAGTTAGGGTTTTACTGCTGTGAACAAATACTGTGACCATGGCAAGTCTTACAAAGGACAACATTTAATTGGGGCTGGCTTACAGGCACAGAGGTTCAGTCAGTTATCATCAAGGTGGGAACATGGCAGTGTCCAGGCAGGCATGGCGCAGGAGGGGCTGGAGTTCTACCACTTGTTCTGAAGGTAGCTAGGAGAAGACTGTCTCCCATGTGGTTAGGAGGAGGGTCTCCAAGCCCACCCCCCACAGTGACTCACTTCCTCCAACAAGACCACACCCACTCCAACAAGGCCACACCTCCTAATAGTGCCACTCCCTGGGCCAAGCGTATTCAAACCACCACAGAGGGGTTCCAAGGATCAAGCATACCACCTTGTTGCGTTATTGGCGACCTTTTATGAAACTTAGGGTGAGAACAAGATTGGAACTGAGGTCAAGTTTTATTGAGACATAATTCTGCATATGTGGCAGGCCTAACCAGTAAGAAATATTCACTTACCCTCTGCATGGTTCTTTGACCCAACAGGAGCCGTAATCATGTGTTAATGGTCCAATGAACGGAGTGGCCACATAATCCACTCATAATCCATAATGGGCCTTGACCTTACTTTTTCCCAGGAGCTAAAGCCTGTATTAAAAGCAGCACACATTTCCCATGATTCCCTTCTGCACACACTCCCTTCCCTGCTCTAGCCTGCCTAACCTCTGTCCTCTTGCTGCTGTGATGGCTATCTTAATTTTTCTGGCCCAGTTGCTGCCTTTTAATTTGGGTTCAGATCAGCCCATCGAGAGGGAGAGAGGATGCTCGGAGAGGCATTTTTCTAGGTTTAATGTCCCAGTGCCAGGACTGGCAGCACAGGTGGGCGTCTCCTGCCCAGCTCCTGAAGCCTGATGCTGTAGTTGTAGAAGAAGGAGTGTTAGCACCAGCCACAGCATGCAGATAAAGCTTGGTGCAACTTACTCCAGTTGTGGCATCGGCCTTCTGAGATAGTTACGATCATTCCTCCCTCCATCAGACCAAGCTTCTTCAACTGTTTCCACTTGGGACTCCTTTATGCCTGAGAGACTTGTACGTGACTCTGGACACATAGCTCTATAAAACAGGTATATCAAACATTCACTGTAATAGCCGAGTATGGTGGTACACACCTGTACCCTGTAGCACTTGGGAAGTGGAAGCAGAAGTTCTAGAGGTTCAAGAACATCTTTAGCTACAGAGTGAGTTTAAAGTCAGCCTGGTCTACCTGAGGGCTTGTCTCACGAAATATTTAATAAACCCAGGCCTAAGCCAGAAGAATGAGTCTGGATCTGTCCAGGGGAGACACTGGGATAACCCAAGCAGTCATGGGGAGGGGAGGGGTGGGAGGAGATCAAAGGGCCACGTAATTCATAACACTCTGCAGGCCTGAACTAGAACAGACTTGTTGGGCCTGCGGGCTGTGGCGACACGCACAGGGTATGCTGTATGTTCAGAGCCAAACCTGCAGTGAGGTCACATGACACATAATTGAATCCTGCCAGAAACACCTCAGATTCATTACATGTTTTATTTTGGGTTTAATTTTTTTTCCCCACCCATTGCCTGTCCAGAGACATTCTACTGGTGGCAAGTTCTCTGTGACCCCGTATTCAGTCATGGGAGCCTATATGAGGCTGTGTGTGACCCACAGCTAAACCTGGGTCAGGCCCGCGGGGCAAAGGCTCTGCCTCTGGTTGGCTTGGGTGTAAATTGTTACAGTCCTCAGAAGCTGGTGTTTGCACAGTGTGGTGCTAACCGTTTGAAATGGTTGTGCCAGGGACTGTGGTTTTCAGGATCCGGAGTAAGCAGCTGCCATCATCTGGTGGCTTCCTCCACACGCTGTAGCTGGCACGCAGCTAGTATGGCTAGCTGTTTTGAGAAGAGTTCTTTAACCCCAGGCATCTTAAGGCTGCCAGTTAGGGAGTCAAACTGTCCCATCCCACGCTGATTTGCGGGCAAACGTCATAAGGACCAACTAGAAGAAAGCATCCCACTATTAGCAGTGATTTTGGACAGATTTTAAACTGTGCTTCAACCATACTTAACACCTGCCCAGCCCCCCAGGGAGAGGTGGGTCCCCAGTCACCCTCTTAATAGGGACAGGATGTTTTCAACTGAAAGTCTCCCCTCATTTGGAGAATGCTAAACTGCTCTATTCATATGGGGCAACTCAAGTTGGTTTTCAATCCAGAAGGGGCTTCCCTGTCTCTTCCTTTTTATTTTACATATTTTTCTTTTTATATCTTTTGGGTGCAGTGGGCACCAAATGCCAGAATGGTAGGAAATTTGTCACCTGGGGAAATTATTTTTGTTTTGTTTTGTTTAAGTTTTCTGTCATCTGACCTTGGAAAGCCTTCCATTTTTTCAGTCCTCAGCCTCCTGTGTCAGATTGGGGGGCTGGGGTGGGATGTGCGAATACCCTTTCAACACACGTGCTTGCCTCCAGGGTAGGAAGACCAGCAATGGGGGGAAAGCTGGAGGGAAATCCCAGCATGGATGGTGACTTTATTTTCCTATGTCATAGCTGAAGAAGGAGCCCCAGAGCCAAAGGCATTCCTGGATCCAGAGGACGAGATCCCAACCAGCCGTAAGCCTGAAGCCCAGATGGGGACACCCAGGGGTGACAAGGGGAGAGGGTGCCTCACTAGGGGCAAGGACCCAGGCCTAAGCCAGAAGAATCAATCTGGACCTATCCAGGGGAGACACTGGCGTGATCCAAGCAGCCAAGGGGATGGGAGGGGTGGCCAGGAAAGCATCTGAGGCCTGAGGAGGGAAATGAAGGAGATTTTATTTTTAGAGTGGGGAGATTATAAAAACAACAGGCCAGAGTAGAGTCCAGCATCAGAAAGCGAAGGATTTCCTGACTGCAGAGTGTGCAAGAAGCTAAGCTTGTTTGTTGTTGTTGGTGGTGGTTTTTTCCAGGAGACCTTTAGTAAGGAGCCTAGCTAAGGGTGTGGGTAGAAGGGCTGGTCTTTAGGCTTCTAGCAGGTTGCCAGGGACCCAACCCCCTCTCTGTCCTCTTAGACCTCTACTCTGCACCGAGCTCCTGCCAGGGCCGCTGCCGGGAAGCCTACGACAAGCACCACCCTTGCCACTGTAATGACCGCTGCCCAGAGTTTGGAAACTGCTGTGAGGATTTTGACAGCCTGTGTGGTGGTGATCATGGTCAGTCTGCTCCGTCAGCCTAGCCCCAGACACGCGGGAACAGTCTAGAGTTCTCTCAGTGTAGTCCTTGGACCGGCAGCAGCAGCTGAGAATCCTTAGGAGAGGATACTCCAGACCTGCTGCTCAGAAACTCTGGACTAGGCTAGCCAATTGGATAAGCCCTCCAGGCGATTGTGATGCCTGCCTCGGTCTGGGAGCCTTGGTGCAGAAGGGTGATATGGACATTCTGGGCACATCATGGCCGGGACACGTGCTGGCCTCAGGGGTCTTTTACCGTCCCGCCCTCTAACTACAGAATACTGGGCAGTGTTAACTTATCACTAGAGCAAGCTTCCAGAAGGGGACAAGAGGGGGACAAGGGGGACTCTACTGATCTTCAGACAGTTGGTGCTCTGCCTCTCTCTAGTTCTCATGCCACCTCCCAATTCCTCTCAGAGGGTTTCTCCCACAGCAGCGATGCCGTCACTAAGGAGGAGCTTGAGAGCATCTCCGAGACCATCTACAGGGTAGATACCAACAAAGCCCAGAAGGAAGACATTGTGCTCAACAGTCAGAACCGGATCTCCCCATCAGAGACAGGGAACCAAGTGGATCAATGCCCAGAGCCGTGAGTGCCCCTCACCCTGTCTCTCCTCCACCCTCACTTCCTTTGACTCCTTGGCTCTTTGCTCCTCAAGTCAGGCAAATGCACAGGGAGATGATGTCCCTCTGACCTGGACAACTGGTGTCCAGAAACAAAGAAGTCACCTTGAGTGTAGGTGGCTGTATAGCCAGGTTCCTGTGGCTGGCCTTCCAAGAGGTGAGATGGAAGGAAACAGACCTCAGAGTTGGCTGTCAAAAGTAACTCAGTCCGGGGACGGTGATGCACTCCTGTAATCCCTGCACTTGGGTAACCAAGGCAAATGGATCTCTATGAATTCCAGACCAGCCTGGTCTACGAAGTAAATTCCAGGACAACCAGGCTACATAGAAAAACCCTAACTCAAAACCCCAAACCAAACTAAATCACAAAAACAACACCCAACTCCCCAAAAACACCTCAAGTCGCCCCTAGCTCCTGAAGCCATCTCTATGTCCTGCCCCTGGTCTTTCTGGAAGATTGGAGGAGAGTTTCAAGTGCACATTCAGGTCTCTCAATGGGTCTCCATCCACTTGCCCAGGCTCTTCACTTACGTCAACGAGAAGCTGTTCTCCAAGCCTACCTATGCAGCCTTTATCAACTTACTCAACAATTACCAGCGGGCCACAGGCCACGGGGAGCATTTCAGTGCCCAGCAGCTGGAGGAACAGGGTGTCTTCCTCAGGGAGGTCATGAAGACAGCTGTCATGAAGGAGCTCTATAGCTTTCTCCATCACCAAAGTGAGTGTGCCTTCTCTGCTGCTCAGAGCTGTGGGATAAGGCGTCTCCAGGAGAACCAGACACCGCTGAGGTCTCTGTGGGAGTGGGGGTGGGGTGGGGTGGGTCAGGGTGTGAGAGCAAGCAATGGAGACTAGTAACATCCAGAAACGGCCACAGACAAGCCACTGAGATCAGGGCCCTAGCAGGAGCAGAATGGCCTTCTGGCTTGCCTATAATATATATCCCATCTTTTGACTGGATGTCACGTATCTTGTGAGTTGTCTACCTTCTGAAGGGGCTGAGGGTCCCCATCCCCAACTCTTCTCCTACTCTGGGCATTTTAAAGTCACCTCACCAATCCCAGAGTCACATTAGAAGCCATGTTTTTGGGTTCCCTCCACCTCCTTCTGGGCAGTAACAGGGAACCAGCCAAGGCTCAGAGAGCCTGTCTCTTGGTAAGAGGTCTGGCTGGACCACCTCAGATACAGATTCATGCAAATCAGACCAAAAAAGGTTTTGGCTTTGGGACTTCTTGGCTCTGGGTTCTGTTTGTTAGTGTGCCCCAGATTCCTTTCCTGAACTCTGGCAAGCTGGATTCTGTCTCAGACGCGGATCAGTATGGGTCTCCGTGGCTGGCCCTGGGGACTGCATCCAGGCAAACCTGTCTGCAACCTTAGACAACAACAGTTACTAACTGTTGTTAGAGGTGAAATGTGGGATTCTCTAAGACACACGCAATCCTGGGATGCCCCCTGGTGCCTGCTCTGCAGTAAATGCACAAGAGACAGGCATGCCGGTGTTTCTCAACCTTTGGAACGCTGCTACCCTTAAATACGTTCCTTATGTTGTGTCAACCCCCAACCATAAAATTATTTTCCTTGCTACTCCATAACAGTAATTTTACTACTGTTATGAATCATAATGTAAACATGTTTTTAGAGATGATGGTTTGCCAAAGAGGTAAGGCTGAGAACCACTGGGCTAAGTAAGCCCTTGGTTCTTAGTAAGAGAACTGGAAGTCTAGTCAGGCCGAAAGTCCTAAGAGAGCAAGGGACCGGAAGCCGTTTTTCCAACACTTAGCTCAGGCTTCGCAGCACTCATCCCCTCTCCCTCACCCTGGATCTGCTATTCTGTTATGTTTACGAAGGCTCCAATGGCTCAAGCCAGCATATCTTTAGAGTTTGAGATATTTGAATATGGCTGAAAATAACTCAGGTCAGACAGACTTGGTTTGAGTTCTGTTACCGCCTGTGTGATTGTGGTGTTATAGTGTCAAGGAGCACCCCAAATTCCACGTTATTAGAAACGTAATCTCATGCTCGCTTCGGCAGGACATATACTAAAATTGGAATGATACAGAGATTAGCATGGCCCCTGCGCAAATATGACACGCAAATTTGTGAAGCGTTCCATATTTAAAAAAACAAAACAAAACAAACAAAAACAACAACAAAAACAAACAAAAAAAAGAAACGTAATCTCAGCCAGGTGGAGGTGGTGGTGGCAGCAGCGGTGCACGCCTTTAATTCCAGCACTCGGGAGGCAGAGGCAGGCGGATCTCTGTGAGCTCTGAGCCATCCTCGTCTACAATGCGAGTTCCAGGACAGCTAGGGCTCCACAGAGAAACCTTGTCTTGGACTCCCTCCCACCCACCCACCAAACAAACAAACAAATCCCATAATCTCTAGTGCCGTGTGTATTAACGGTGACTAGAGGTGAGAACTTAGGGAGCTGACTCAGCTTCCGATTCATGGATTATCATTTATTATAGACTCCACCCCTCTTTAGTGTACCTGCTTCTCCTGGCCCTTCTCAGATGCCAGCACTCGATATTTGATTTCCTAAACTCCAGAATGTGAGTTAACCCAACGGCTACTCAATATAAATCATGTGGTGGCAGGGATGTGGCTTGGCAGTACATGGCAGACCTGCACAGTTTGGATGTCACCTCTCCCAGTCTTAGCTGTGACAGGAGGTCTTTGAGGACTGATGCTTGCGGAGCATCAAAGAGGAAGCCCAGCAAGTACTAATAAGGATAGCTATTCGGTCTGTGAAGCCGGTCTGTTATCATGTCTACTCAGGCTTGTTTCCCATCAGCGTTCTAAGTCCTTGAAAGGAGAGAATATTCCTGGTATCTGTTTTGGATCCTCCACATAATTCTGGAAGTCCCTGATTTAAAACTTCAGCTCTGACCTTCCTCCTTGGGGCCCAGTGGCCTTCTCAACAACTCTACTCAGCTATTTACATATCACGGTGTAAAGAGAAAGAACTCACTGTTCCCACCTCTTCCCCAGACCTGCTCCTCCCTTGGTCTTCTCATCTCAGAAACATTGCCATAATCCATCAGCTCTCATGCCTGAAGCCTAGGAGTTAGGGTGTGTGTGTATGTGTATGTCTGTGAGTATGTGCCTGTGTGTATGTGTATGTGTGTCTATGTTAATATGTGTGTGTATGTATATGTATATCTGTGTGTATGTATATCTGTGTGTTTATTGTGTGTATATCTATGTATATATCTATGTGTATGTGTATATGCATATGTTTGTTATGTATGTATGTGTATATGTATGTCTATGTGTCTATAGTTGCTCCCTCCCCCCAAAAAACCCTTCATGTCTATTGCCTTGTCCATTCATGTCACATCCACTGTCTTAGTTAGATTTCTGTTGCTGTGATAAACACCATCGCCAAAGACAACTTGGGAAGGAAAGCATTTATTTCATCTGACATGTCCAGCCCAACGCTGAGCAAAGCCAAGGCAGGAAACTGGAGGCAGGAGTTTGCTAAAAACAAAACAAAACAAAACAAAACAACAACAACAACAAAACACACACAACCCCCAAAAAACAACCATGGAGGGCCACTGTGTCCTGGCTTGCTCCATATGCTCTTTTAGAGACCCCCAGGATCACCTGCCCAGGGACAGCACTGCCCACAGTGGGCAATCATCAATTAAGAAAACGCCTTCAGGCCAGTCTGACAGGCACTATCTAGATTGAGGTTCCCTCTTCTCAGATGACTCTAGCTTGTGTCAAGTTGATAAAAAACCAACCAGGCCACTGTCTACCACAAAGAACCTGCCATGATGTAAGAGTTCCATCTTCGAAGCCATATTCTGTGGGGTCAAGTGCAGTGGCTAACAGTGTGTGTCCTCTTGCATGAGTTTTGTGACTTTTGTCTACCTCAGTTTCTGCATCTCCAAGTTCAGGCTGGCAAGTATCATTAGTTATGTGAAGATTCAGGGTTGCTACAGATTCACTTGATGCACTGGTGTGCATACAGCTAGTGTGAATGTGGCTAGTGTGAATACAGCTAGTGTGAATGCGGCTGGTGTGAATGTGGCCAGTGTGAATGCAGCCCGTGTGAATACAGCTAGTGTAAATGCAGCTAGAGTGAATGCAGCTAGTGTGAATACAGCTAGTGTGAATGTGGCTAGTGTGAATACAGCTAGTGTGAATGCAGCTAGTGTGAATATAGCTAGTGTGAATACAGCTAGTGTGAATGCGGCTAGTGTGAATGTGACTAGTGTGAATATAACTAGTGTGAATATGACTAGTGTGAATTCAGCTAGTGTGAATGCGGCTAGTGTGAATATAGCTAGTGTGAATACAGCTAGTGTGAATGTGGCTAGTGTGAATGTGACTAGTGTGAATATGACTAGTGTGAATACAGCTAGTGTGAATGCAGCTAGTGTGAATATAGCTAGTGTGAATGCAGCTTCTGCTCCATAGAGCTGTGCTGTTGGTGTATTGTTGCTAGAGTAATATCTCTGGAGTAGATCTGGCCTTACTGCTGTGGCTTGAAGGATCTGGGTGCTGCTTCCTTCTCTGACTTGACTTTCTCCCCTCCTGCTCACTGTCTTCTGGAAATGTCTCCTCAGATCTCTGAGTAGAGAAATCCTTATCCTGCAGGTATCTGGTGACTAACAGCCCCACTTCCTGGCCCAGCTCCAACTCCTTTGCCTTGGGAGGTAGGGGTAGGCAGAGCTCTGTGAGTTCAAGGCCTGTCTGTTTTACATATCTCATTCCAGAACACACAGGGCTTCTTAATGAGACCCCCATCTAAAACAACAACAAAAAACCAAACCCCGAAACACACAGGTTTGACTCCCATCTCCTCCTCACGTTGTCATAGGGTAGACTTTGTACTAATCTGAGACATTAGTTATTATTTTTGTTTATTATTCATGCCTTCCCATGAAAAGCAAGCTGTAGAGACAGACCCCGTGTGTGCGCCCGTGTGCGCGTGTGCGCGCGCTCAGGTGCACACGTGCATACTCCTCAGCCCATTGACCATGTATAATGAGTGTCTGGCCATACCCGCTGAACCCCTGCCTCTCTTGATGCTCTGGAACAGGTATCCTTCCTCGCTTCCCAGGACCTGACCCACCTCCTTCCTGAAGAGTTCTCTGTTTTTCTTTCCACAGACCGTTACAGCTCAGAACAAGAATTCGTGGACGATTTGAAGAACATGTGGTTTGGGCTGTACTCGAGAGGCAATGATGAAGGGGACTCGAGTGGCTTTGAACATGTCTTCTCTGGTAGGCTTCTCTGCTTGGCGGGGAAGAGTGGGAGGGACAAAGATGTCTGCTTCGGGTCTGCACAGCCCTGAGCATTGGTTAACAGGCCACCAACCCACCGAGCAGGGAGGGACTCCCAGGCCAACTGTGAAGGCATCTGAGAAGTCATGCTGAGGAATGCCAATCGCTTTAGAATATCTAAGAGGGCAACACCAGCCTTGAGTTTCCAGGGTTCTGTCTAGTGTGAGCAAGTGTTTACTGGCTCATCTGCCTCTGAGCATTCTCTGGTTCTATCGTTTGCTTAGGGACTTCCTACAGAGACAATTGTGTCCCTTCATCCCTGAAAGTTCCTACAGAGCCTGGCTTGATCCTTCACAAACAGTCAGAGGAATATGCCAGGGAGGTGGATTGTCTAGGAGAAAGGAGTCTCCTGAGGTCATGAGCCAAAATAGAAAGGATAAGCATATGAGGGTGTCAGGCATGGTACCAAGTAAGCTGGTGAATATTCTAGAAGTCAGAGCCTGGACATTGAAGACAGGCTTGGTGTGGAGCAGTAGAAAGGGGATTGTGGAGGGGAGGATGGAAAGGGAGCCCACACCACCCACCCACCTTGGACTCTTCATTACAGGCGAGGTGAAGAAAGGCAAGGTCACTGGCTTTCATAACTGGATCCGCTTCTACCTGCAGGAGAAGGAGGGTCTGCTCGACTACTACAGTCACAACTACGACGGGCCTGTGAGTACCTGGGCTGGAGGAGTCTGGGTGGCGCCTGGGCTTCCTGCTCTTCCCCTGCCTTCCAAGCAGTCAGACCTGCTTCTCACTCTGGCCCTCACAACCTCCCAACAGGGGATAGGGACATCACGTCCTCATCTGGTAGAGAGCAGATTTCTACCCCAATACCAACAGTAAAGTCTCCAAACCTGCTGGAGACAGGAGGCAGAGGGCTCCAGCTCCTAGGGGAAGGTCAAGGTCAAGGGTCAAGGCTTTAAAGTAGAGAACAAAGACCTACACTCCCCCCCACTCCCATCCCCCTCCCACCCCCCACTCCCCCCGGCCTGGATGTCCTTGAAGGAAGACCGGAGTGTTCAGCCTGGCTAACTGAGCTAATCTGCATGTTTCATTTGAAACTTTTGCTGTCCTACACCAGAAGACGATTTGGGGGCAATGAACTGACCTCCTGCATGTGGAGGGCCATAGGGAACAGGTGTCCCTGTATTCTGGCTTGAGCCCGTGGATGTTACAGTGACCTTGCAGCTCGTAGTTTCAGACAGTGGGTCTGAGCGGGACTCAGACACTCTGTACAGTAGACTGTCCCTTCCGTCTTTTTAAGGAAGCCAATGTCTCCTCATAGACCTGCATACATACTAGCTGAGTGTTGGAGCCTGCCTGGTTCTGTCACGTAACCTTGGCTGTCCTTTCCTCTGCAGTGGGACTCCTACCCCGATGTCCTGGCCATGCAGTTCAATTGGGATGGCTACTACAAAGAAGTGGGTTCCGTCTTCATTGGCAGCAGCCCTGAGTTTGAGTTTGCCCTTTACTCTCTGTGCTTCATCACCAGGCCAGGCAAAAAGTGAGTGCTGGGTGACCAAGGGACTGTAGCAGGAGGGGTGTCTCTGACGGTTGCCATCCAGGATAGCATCAGGAGAATGTGAGTCTGCCCGGGCACTCGGAAACCACTGTTCTCCCCGTCAGTGGTTAAGTAGTTAGATTAGCCTGGTAGTGGCCAGTCTTCATCGAGCAGTGGAACCGTCTCCTGCCTTTTTCCCTCCTTAAGTGGAGCATTCGAGAAGCCAGCAGTGTGATTGCCCTGCCTCCCTGAGCCTCCCTGGGCCTCCCTGGTTGGCACATGAGGCTGTTTGGGAGAACCAGAGAGTCCCAAAGAAAACAGTTGATAATAACTGGTCTCTGTCATTTGAGAACTTGTTTTGGGTCCTAATACTTTTTGTTTTTTTTTTTTTGGGGGGGGGGCTCTGCTTCACCATGGACCCAGGGTTACAGATCTCTTGCCTCACAGCCTCTCAAGTGCTGGATGTGTGCCGCAGTGCCTTGCTCTAGTCCTATTACTCTTGAAGCAGAAAGCAAACACCTAATTTCCGAAGCATTCGGCTCGAGGCATGCAGAGTATTGCTCTGGGAGGGACAAGGGCATTGTCCCAGAGGCAGAGAGACACCAAGGTCTGGGCTTGGAAAGCTTGCTGAAAACAGGGAGTTGGAGCAGGGACTTTGGAATGCAGGTCACTCTGTCTGGGAGGCTGGGGCCCTTCTGCTGGGATGAGTAGATCTTCCCCGTCTGGAAGTAGTGAAGTTGTGGGCTCCACTAATTCAGTTCATGATCTTTCCCTACAGGTGCCATCTGAGCCTGGGTGGCTATCCTTTGTCCATCCAGACCTACACCTGGGATAAGACCACCTACGGAAATGGCAAGAAGTACATTGCCACAGCCTACGTGGTGTCTTCTTCCCAATAGAGCCTGCAGCCAGCTGGGGTCTGTGGGCAGAGGGCCAAGCAGGGTCCTGGTGCTATTTGCTCGTTACTGGGGAGGGGAGGGAGGAGTCTGGGAGGAATCCCAGAGCTCAGTTTTGTAAAAGGAATCTCGAATCTAGAAATGCCCACTTGTGAGAGAAAAAAAAAAAAAAAGAAAAAGAAAAAGAAAAAGATATAATTAGAAAAATGCAGAGAATCAGCCAAACCTTTGTCTCTCTGTATTTTGGCAACATGAACTGCGAAACAGAGCTCTCTCTGCCTAGAGAAAGGAGCGGCCCTCAAGATCTCTTTGCTGTGTAGTGGAGCCATGAGCAAGTCCTTGGCCCCACACTTCCCTCTAATGTGAAGGGGAGGGGTCTGCCCCTTTCCCTCCTTGGGGCTGGGGGTTGGGGGGAGGCTGAAGGTATTATGACTGCGAAGGTGTCTTCAGTTGTTTTTAGGGAGAACAGGTAGTAGAAATTCAGGATTACCAGTGGCCACCAGTGCACACACTCTGCAGCTGTGACTCAGCCTTGTGTAGGGTCCCAAAGAAGCAAGCCTTAGAACCAAGCAGGTGAATCTTAGAGAGTCAGCCAAGGACAGTGCAGAGTCACGGGTTGGGAGGTATGTGGGCTAGGGTATGTGGTTTCCTCAGTCCTAAACGTCTGTGTGGCCAACTCAGCATCTGCTTCCAGAAGTTTCCCACTTGGAGATGTTCAGTGCAGTTACAGACATGCATTTGATTCCATAGTTTTGTTTCATTTCAAAAGAATTCCCCTCACAGGAGGATGGCTGAGCATCAAAGGAGGACAACCATCTATAACTTGGTGTCATTGACAACTATATTAATGTTTATCCAGCTGCCATAGTTTGAAACATTCTGGGCTGGGAGAAGAGGGACCCCGGGGTTTCTAATTTCAACCCCAAATGACATGTTTATTTGCGCCTGATGCTCAGGAGCCAGATGCGGACCCCGCAGAGCCAGGCTTGTACCACAGCTCAGAGGCGTCAAGTTTCCAATTAAAGCCACTGGAGAAAACCTGAAATGTGTCTCATCCTTGTATTTATTGATCTTGATTGCCAGTCTCTGACCTCCTCCCCGGAGCAGGACTGGGATGCTTTGCAGTCTGGCTCGTGAATGTGCTATCTCGATGCAGCAGCTGAGGCTCAGCAAGTCTCTATCCTGGGGAGTAAGAAAAGAATTCTTCAGGTACACCTGTCACATGAGTTAAGACATGTGAGGGAGGGACGGAGGCTCAGGTACACCTGTCACACGACTTAAGACATGTGAGGGAGGGACGGAGGCTGGTGGCTTCAGCCCCAGTAATCTGTCCCCTGACCACATACGTGAGGCGCAGAAGGATGCTCAGAGCCAGCTTCTGTGGCTGCAGGGTTGATGGAGTGGAAGGAAGGCAGGGGCTGGACAGACAGATCAGACTGTTTAGGCCAAAGTGTGAGGAAGACGTCAGGCAGGACTAACTCCTTCGAGGCACAGAGCCAAAGATGGATGTAGCAGGGCCTTGTGCTGCCCTCCCTAGGAGTTGTCTCTGGTCCGGTGGGCAAGAGAAGGGTTAGGGGGACTTGATAGTCAAAGTATAGAAACTGAAGTTAGGTCGCCATGTGTCTAACCAGGGTCTGCCCACATGGATAGACTTCTTATTCAGATCAGTGTCTTTAACAGTAACACAAGGAAGCTACTAATTACCAGTGTGAAATTAGCAATGGGAAAACAACACGCCATTCTTTTCAGCTTTTTGTTATTCTTGGTTTATTTTATTTTAGTTTGGAGATGGGGGTAGCTGCAGCCCTGGCTATCCTGAAACTGACTAGGTAGACCAGGCTGGCCTTGAACTCACGGAGATCTGCTTGCCTCTGTTTCCCCCAGTGCTGGGATGAAAGTTGTTGGATACCACATTTTGAAAATTTTATTTTACATGTAAATATTTTTTTCTGCATGTACGCCCTTTCAGTGCCTGTGGAGGCCAGTGGAGGTGTTTGATCCTTTGGAACAGGAGGCCGTTGTGGGCTCCACCCCAACGTGGGTCCTGGGAACTTTACTCAGGACATTTGCAAAAGCAGCGAGTCCTCCTAACTGCTGCGCCATCGCTCCAGCCCAAGGCTGTCATTCCTATTTGTCTGATTTATGCAGATTTTCCTTAGAGGCAATCCACCTTTGCCAGATTAACTTTAACCTCTGCCCACTGGTCCCTCATCCTCTTGGTTCTTACTGGTCTCTTTAAAGTTCTCATTAGTTGATAACTGGGAAACAGAAAGACACAAAGATGCTACTGTATCCCAGGGTCTAGACCTAAGCTTTGCAGGAGACAGGGGTGAAGTAACCTTTGTTAAAGCTGGGCTAAGCAGCTGTTTTATATGCAATGCCTCATTTGGAAGGGATTTTTAAAAAAGATGTGTCTTATTCTTATATGTATGTGTTTGTATCGGTGTGAGTGATTGCCACTGTGTGCAAGTGAGTTGGAATTACAGATGGTTGTGAGTTGGTCAACGTGGGTGTGGGTGCTGGGAACAGAAAGCTGGCTCTCTCAAAGATCAGCAAGGCCTTCTAACTGCCACACCACCTCTCCATACCGTAGGGAAGACATTTATTATTTTTTTCAAGACAGGGTTTCTCTGTGTAGCCCTGGCTGTCCTGGAACTCACTCTGTAGACCAGGCTGGCCTTGAACTCAGAAATCCTCCTGCCTCTGCCTCCCGAGTGCCGGGATGAAAGGCGTGCACCACCACTGCCCAGCTAGGAAAGCCATCTTAACAAGCAGAGGGTTGTATTGTCCGATTCATGGTTTTGTCCCTCCCTGCTGGTTTGATTTTAGATAAGATTGCTGGAGCTTGAGGTTGTGTTGTGAGTAAAAACTATGAGGCCAGGAGGGGCGAGACTGAGACAGAGAAACAGAGAGACATAGACACACACACACACAGACACACAGAGACACACACACAGACACACACAGACACACACAGACACAGACACACACAGACACACGCACACATAGACACACACAGAGACACACACACAGACACAGACACACAAAGACACACACATACAGACACACACAGACACACGCACACACAGACACACACACACAGACACACACACACAGACACACGCACACATAGACACACACATAGACACACACACAGACACACGCACACACAGACACACACACACACACACGCACACACAGACACACACAGACACAGACACACACACACACACACACACACACACACACGTTACTAGGACCCTCTATCTGATTGATGCTGGCTATTATACCAGTCTGGATTGTTTATATTTGGTCTTATATAAGACACAAATAGCAGGGCTGCAGAGCTGGTTCAGCAGTTAAGAACTTTTGATACTCTTGCAGAGGACATGAGTCCAGTTCCCAGCATCCACACCAGGTGACTCACAATCGCCTGAAACTCCAGCTCCAACCTGATATCCTCTTCTGATGTCCACAGGTGCCAGGCACTCATATGGTAGACAGATATACATGCGGGCACTCACACAGACACTCTGAAAAATAAGTAAGTCTTTTTTTTTTTTTTTTAAAAAGAGAAACATCTCTTGTTTCAGTTTGACTTCAGGCTTCCTTTTACAATACAGCCAAATGATACAGAGTCTCAAGGCTCGCACCTTGTCTTTGTAGAGCACTTAGGAGCTGGTTATGGTCGTTCATCCCTATAACCCTAGTCCCCACAGGATTGAGTCTGTGTGAGTGAATGCCATGTGTGCACATCACGGAGGGAAGAAGATCGTGAGCTTAAGACTGAGATAAGCAAGCCTGGGCTACAAAGCAAGAGTCTTCCCGAGAAACAACAGCAACATCTGAAATCCCAAAAAGCAAAACAAAACACCAAACCCAACCAGGAAACAAGTTAATTAATAATCTTTTCCTAAGACTCAGAACACTGGTCAGACTCCTTCCCCACTTAACTGTTTAACGAGATCAGTAATTGCAACATGAAACCTCAGCAGCATTCTCAGTGGTCGCTGCAGCGTTTCACTTCTGCAGTGATAAATAAATATTTGTGGTTGCTTCCAGTGACCATTACAATTTCAACATAGACATCAAACAAAGAGACTATTTCCTTGAGAACAACTGTTGAAGAGATTACCAGTAAACTCAATGGAGATGACTACAGTTTATTCACAGGAGGGGGTGGGAAGACATGGTTTGCCTGTTGTACGGGAGCCTATGTAGAGATAATGGTCAACAGAAGCAGAGAGGCATGCCATCTACAGAGAAGATGGTCCAGTCTGAGCTCACAGAGGGGACGGCTGTCACAAGTGGGACAATAGTACCTCAAAGTTCGGAAGCAGTGGCCATGGAGATGGTTCCGTTACAATTGATTGTATTCGGCACACACATTGGGGGAGGGGGAAGGATTCACCACCCAAGGGTGCTATGGAGTTTCAGTGGAGCAGCTGGTTGGCCCCCTACTGTCTCCCTTCTCCATCAACCCTGCCTGAAAGTGAGACAGCAAATGCAGTTGCTTTCCTATGAATGTCAACGTCTGTTTTAAATAGAATTATGGTTAATTTAGACACATTAAGATTCTTTTAAATTTTTATTTATTTTTTTAAAAATTAAAAGTGTTTTAAACTTTATGTGTTTGAGTGTTTTGCTTTCATGTAGTCCTGTGCACCACATGTGTGCCCGGTGCCCCGGGATGTCAGTTCTCTGGGAACCAGAGTTACACACAGTTGTGATCCACCTCTGGGAATCAAATCCAGGTTCTCTGGAAGAACAGCCAGTGCTCTGAACTGGTGAGCCGTCTCTAGCCCTATTTCTATTTATTTTTATTTATTTCAGACTGGGTATCATCACAGGACTCTGGTTGGTGAGGAACTCACTATGTAGACCCTGAACTCGTAGAGATCCACCTGCTTCTGCCTCCGCAACGCTAAGATTAAAGCTGTACCCAAGCATCCACATTAAAAACATTTTTTTTTAAACCTAGTTTGTCTGCAATGGCACCTGCTGTGTGTGGTGGTGTACACAGAATAGGATTTGCTACAGAGACAGAGGCAGGGGAATTATGAGTTCAAGACCAGCCTTGGTTACACTTTGTTAAAAGCTAGTTTATCTACAATACCATCAGAAAATAATGCTCTTTTATTTTTATAACGTGTAAGAGTGCTTGCCTGCATATATGTATGTATGTATGCACACCACATGCATGCCTGGTGCTAAGAGGCCAGAAGAGGGCGTAAGATCCTCTGGAATTGTAGTTACAGAACTGTTAGCTGCCACCCAGGTGCTGGGAACCCAAGTTTTCTGCAACAGGGAACAGCATTCTTTCTTTTTCTTTTTTTTTTTTACGATTTATTTATTTATTTAATTATGTGAGTACACTGTAGTTGTACAGATGGTTGTGAGCCTTCATGTGGTTGTTGGATATTGAATTTAGGACCTCTGCTCAGGTCAGCCCACTCACTCTGGTCAACTCAGTCCCTGTTCGCTCTGGCTCAAAGATTTATTTATTATTATACATAAGTACACTGTAGCTGTCTTCCAATGCCACCAGAAGAGGGTATCAGGTCTCATTACAGATGGTTGTGAGCCACCATGTGGTTGCTGGGATTTGAACTCAGGACCTCTGGAGGAGCGGTCAGTGCTCTTACCCGTTGAGCCATCTTGACAGCCTGGGAACAGCATTCTTAACCATGGAGACTTCTCTCCAGTTTCTGATCTTTACTTTTAAATGAACTTAAAAGACAACCAGTCACACCATGAGGGAAAGAAAGATCCTAATGATATGACCTAGTGAGGAAAGACCAGGGGCGGTGTTTCGTTGACTGGCAGGTAGATTGGTGGTTTGCAGCTGCACAGCTGTACCCCATGCTTTGAAAATGACTGATGCTGAAGTTGGATCGAAGATTAATTATGTCAAACCTCTGGGATAAGATTTATAAATCAGCGTGTGTGGGATACACACCTGCACGCTGCCTCCCTTGTGTGATTCGAAGGTTCAGTTAAACTTGTGAATGAATAACTGATCTTGGAGATGATATGTTTTCCATTCAATTTGAAAAAGTTGGTTTGTGGACTTAAAAAATTATACCCATTGCATTGTACAACAGAGTTATTACATAGGAAACAGCTGCACTCACAAGGAAGCAGAAGCAAGCATTACAGGTTTCAGTCATTCTTTTAGATAAGCCAGGGTCTATCTAAAGATAGACACAAGCCGGAAATCTACAGATAATCTTAGAAAAGGAAAAAGATTAGTAGCAAAAAAGCACAAGAAAGACCAGCAGCCACATACATGACTCAGAGAAAACAGCAGAGTTCCAGCGTAGACAGTTGTTAGAAGTTACAGAAACGTTCTCCTAGGATTTTCAGAGGCTACAAACATCTCGTGAGTGGAAAGCAGGGCAGCTCTCAGAGACACAATCGAGCGGAGTCAAAGGCTTTATGCTTTGGAGGTCAATACGTCAAGATGGGTGCACTTTGGGGGATCCTCACGCTTAGTCTAGAAGAGGTTAGAGCATCAGTCTACGTCCGCCGCCAGCAAAGCCAGAGCAGCGGAGCGCGCGCGGGAGCCGAACCTTCTGCGCACGCTCGAGCGGCGCGCGGGGCCTTGTGGGAAGGCGCAGACCTCCGGCGGTGGAGTAGGTAGGACGCCGTGCGTCTCCCTGGAGCGGGTGAGGTTGGTGGCGGCCGTGGCGAGTGAGTTGGCTTTACGGTTCCCGCCGGCTGCAGGGGCGTGGGGAGGAAGAGCGGGGCTGGGCCCGGGCCGGGAGCAGCGGCGGGGCGCCAGGGCTGGTTCCCGAGTGCGCTCTCCGCGCGCTGCCCAGGGTTCGGCCTGAGCTGGCTCCGCGTCCGGGCTCGGGCGGTCTGCGATGGCCGGACCTCCGGAGCCACGGTCCCGCGAGGGCGGCGGACCTGACGGCGCCTTCAGGCCAGGGTGTGCAGGCTTGGCTTGATACGGGACGTGAACGTGGTTCCCCAGGCTCTGGAAGTTTCTGGTTGCCTGCGGAACGAACCCCGTCCTGGCAGCATGGGCTGCCCTAGGACCCGGGGGTGGGTGGAAGGAGAGCCGCCACCCTTACAGCATCTCATGGTCTGCTTGTTTGTTTAGAGACAGGGTTTCTCTGTAGCCCAGGCTGCCCTGCAGTTCGCTGTGTAGTAGACCATGCTGGCCTCGAACCGCGGGCCTCTGCCTCCCTCCTGAGTGCTGGGATTGAAGGCGTGCAGTGGTTAAGGGTCTCATTTTGCAGGTGTACTGGTTTGTGTCCAGCAAAGCGCTATGCTGGATTTGTTTATGAATGAAATGTATACGCATAACCAAATGTGGACACTGCTTGACGCTTAAACTGCCTCGTTGAGGCTGAGTCAGAAGATCCGTTTTACACTTTTTGTTTGTTTGTTTGTTTTGTTTTTCGAGACAGTGTTTCTCTGTGTAGACCTGGCTGGCCTTGAACTCAGAAATCCGCCTGCCTCTGCCTACCGAGTTCTGGGATTAAAGGCGTGCATCACCACTGCCGGGCCGTGCCATTTTAAACAGTCTCTTTTTACTGGGGGGAGGGGGGAGCTCTTATAACCTCCCTCCAAGTATTCCTATCTTAAGGTACCTAGTCCAGTCACTTTACCCATTTTATCTGTCTGCCTGTCTGTCTTCTGTCTCTCTTGCAGTCTTCAGCATCTTTCACATGTCAGCAAATGCTATGTCCTAGCCCTTTAAAACTTACTCTTAAGGTCTGCTAAGGTGTCATGTTGAGTTTAATTTGTGAGGCCCCCTCTGCCTCCTGACTAGCTGGAACCAGAAGCAGTGGTCTACTGTGCCCCTCTGTGTGCTTCATGTGCTTCCGATGGAGTTATATTAGGAAAGACAACGTTAACCCCTGTCCCATGTAACGTGATTCATTTAACTAATTTCTATCCGTAAAAATCCTGCGACTATCTCAGTCTTTTTATGACCTAACGCCATGAACATACGAGCACGTGTGTGCGCTGCTAACCTTTCCTACTTAACTTGTTAATTTTCTCAGGCAGCTCTCATATGGGCCCAGCTCCCTAGGTACTGCCACCTGCTTTTTCTGATCTTCCTGTTCCCTAAGGCTGCCACTCTTCAGGCCCTGCCGAGCTTCCGTCAGTACAGTCTCTGAGCACGTTCAAGAGTTTCTACCTTATTAATGGTGTCACCCACATTTCTCTCTAGTCCTTTCTGTCTACTCGATACCTTCTGATGGCCCCTAAGTGCTCACATTCAACATATTCCAGACTGAAGCAGTCCTCTTAGTCATCTGCCCCCTCCCCCAACGTGCGAGTTTTCCTTTTACAATTGCATTGCTTTTCCAAAGTTTTATTTTCACGCTATGCGTATGTGACGTGCGACGGTGCATGCATGTGCCATGGCACACACATCAGACGACAACTTTGTGGAGTCAGTTTTCCCTTTGCACCTGTGTGTGGGGTACCAGGGATCGTGTGGGTACCACTAGGTATCACCAAGCCTTAACGTTGTTAGGCTCGAGTGTTGAGTGCTCTAGTCAGGAGCCACCTTTCCAGTCCCTCAGAGCTAGATTTCTTGACTTAAAAAGATATTACCAGTTTCTACCAAGCAGAAATCTAGAACATCGTTTAAATCTTTCTCTTCTTCCCAACGTCTCGATCTAATCAGGCATCAGGTTATTTTTATATTACCAGTCAATTACTTTTATGTGGCTTTTAGAATGTTGGCTAACACCCCCCAGGCCTGGTGTGTTACTGTCTGCCCCGTGTCGACTTTTCACCTCTTCTTTGTCCCTCAGCTTTTCTCTGCTGCCTGGTCCTCCCTGCTCCTCACTTGACTGGCCCACTCTGACCTTGAGTCTTTTGTTACTAGTGGGCTCTCAGGCATGCACCATCACACCAGGTGTAAATGCAGTTTTCTACTTAACAGTATGATGAAGTGATGACGGTTTTATGGGGATGCACACCCCCCCTCCCCCATCGTAAATAGAAGCATCTGCTGCTCTGATTTTCAAAACTTTGTGTGCTCAAGACTTGGCAGGACACGATGACTTCGGCGAGTAAGGCCGTTGAGTTGCAGCTCCAGGTGAAGCACAACGCAGAGGAGCTGCAGGACTTCATGAGGGACTTGGAGCACTGGGAGAAGGACATGAAGGAGAAGGACCTGGAGCTGAGAAGACAGGGTGGCGTTGCCGAGGAGGTGAGCGAAGGGTCTCTGCTCATGTGCAGCGGAACCTACTTATCAGTGTGTGTACCACGTGGGTGTGCATGCACAAACACACGCACACACAGGCACACACACACACACCAGCATGCCACAGCACAGGATTACAAGTCAAAGGATAACTCCCTGGGGTTGGTTCTCTCTTGTGGGCTCCAGGAATCGAACTTGAGTCGACAGGCTTGCAACAAGCACTTAGACGTGCCCAGCCATGTTATCGTTAAATTTAAATTATAGAAACATTTACAAATAAAGCATGGCCCTGTAAAATGTGCTGTCAAGTCCCGAGGTTGCCTGGAATCCTAGTAGTCGGGCAGTGGAGGCAGAAGGATCTAGAGTTTAAGTTAGGTGGTGGTGGTGGTGCACACTTTATCCTACCCAGCACTTGGGAGGCAGAAGCAGGCAGATCTCTGTAAGTTTGAGGCCAGCCTGGTTTATAGAGCAAATGCCTGGACAGCCAAGACTACAAGGAGGAACCCTGTCTAGCCTGGGCAATATAAGATCTTGTTACATAAAAATGCTGAGATCAGCCAGGTAGTGGTGGCGCACGCCTTTAATCCCAGCACTTGGGAGGCAGAGGCAGGCAGATTTCTGAGTTCGAGGCAGCCTGGTCTACAGAGTGAGTTCCAGGACAGCCAGGGCTACACAGAGAAACCCTGTCTCGAAAACAAAAACAAAAAACGCTGAGATTATAGTGGTTTGCATCATTGGAGACATTTTCAGAGATTCTGCTTCCTAACGAAGCTTTGAATAATTGTGTGTTAACCTATCAAAGATATTCTAAGTCTTGGTATTTAGTGAGAGGATGGTCATGTGATAGTACTTAAATAATCTCAAAATATGTAGGGGTGTGTCTGTATCTGAAAATAATATAATCATATATTTAATAATTTATAAACAGCATTGTCATTAAAATGCAGATAAGACTCATGTTAAGCCAGTGTGTTGAAATCTGGCTAGGTTTTTGTGTCGTGTGTAGCCAGTGGAGGCACCAGGTTGCCTTTGAGCATCTGCTCATTCGCCGTGCTAAGTGAAAATCAGGTAGTTTT
Source organism: Mus caroli (assembly GCF_978045245.1). Classification (NCBI taxonomy): domain Eukaryota; kingdom Metazoa; phylum Chordata; class Mammalia; order Rodentia; family Muridae; genus Mus; species Mus caroli. The sequence continues at coordinate 6,467,666 of NW_028227271.1, forward strand.
TGAGCTTTGGATTTATGGTTGTGAATTTAAAGGCATAATTCAGATTTCATGTTAATACCTTTCTTGTGACTGAACAGTGTGCAGCATTCATCAGTAGTGAGCTGAACTTATAAACATAATTACTCCTTTTTGTGGGGTGTGGGGTGGGGAGGCGTATGCCCACATGTGTGCACTTGTGTGTGTGTGTGTGCCCATGTGGTGCACACGGAGGTGCCTTCCTCCATTGCTCCGCACCTTATGTTTGTTGAGAAGGTCTTTCAGTGAATTGACATACCCTGAAGGCTGACTGGCTCCAGAGCTCCTGGGATCTGCTTGTCTGTTTCCCACGGGATTACAGGGTGTGTGGCCATGCCTGGCTTTTACCTGGGCGCTGGGGATTCAAACTCAGGTCCTTTTGCTTGCACAGCCAGAGCTCTTATCCACTGAGCTGTGTCTCTAGTCCACATCATCAGTAGTATAAAATGAACTTGAAAATTAAATTGAAAGAAGAACTTCTTATTTGAAAATATTATTTAGTGCCAGGCAGTGGTGGCATACGCCTTTAATCCTAGCGCTCAAGAGGCAAAGGCAGGCTGATCTTTTTTTGTTTGTTTGTTTTTTTGAGGCAGGGTTTCTCTGTGTAGCCCTGGCTGTCCTAGAACTCACTCAGTAGACCAGACTGGCCTTGAACTCATAAATTCGATGCTTCCCAAGTGCTGGGATTAAAGGCGTGTGCCACCACGCCCAGCTGGCAGACTGATCTTTGAGTTTGGAGGCCAGCCTGGACTACACAGTGAGTTCCAGGGCATCCAGAGAGAAACCCTGTCTCAGAAAACCAAAAGAAACAAAAGAAACTATCATTTCCAACATTGTTAGTTATATAGAAGCAACAGAGCAAAATGCCAAAGCTTTCTTCTTTCTTCTTTTCCTTCTGTTCTCCTGTCTAGAATTTACCTCCTATTCGAAATGGGAATTTTAGAAAGAAGAAGAAGAAGAAGAAAGGCAAAGCTAAAGAGTCATCCAGAAAAACCAAAGAAGAAAACACGAAAAACAGAATAAAATCTTACGACTATGATGCCTGGGCAAAACTTGATGTGGTAAGTTTATCTAGTTATGTACTTTTTAGTACTTAGATAAGCATTTCTTGGAGTCAACTACTAGTCACAGGTGACATAAAAAGTAACAATGTCCTTAGGACCTGTGCGTTCTCCCCCCCCCCCCTTTTTTTTAAATGTTGGGAAAGGGGTTCATATGTAGTCATACGTAGGCTAGCTTTGAACTTGAGATCCTCTTGTGTCAGCCTCAGGAGTGCCGCATTACAGACGGGTATATACCGCCATATCATCTGAAAGTGGGTGTCCTAAGGTGCTTCCCCATCACCGTAATAAAACATTGACCAAAAGCTATTCAAGGAGAAGGACTTACTCCGTCATCCAGGTTAGAGAGTCTGTCGTCAGAGGAAGCCAGAGCAGGAGCTCAGCCAGAACCTGGAGGGGGAAACGGAAGCAGAGAGGAGCTCAGGAGAGCCTGCTTAGGCTGCTGTCTCACCCGCCCAGGAGTGGGATCGCCCATGGTGGGCTGGGCCCTCGAGGTTGATAAGAATGATTACCTCCGCAGAATTGTGTACAGGCCAATCTGATGGAGGCAGTTTCTCAAATGAGGTCCCTTCTTTCCAGATGACCCCAGCCTGTGTCTAGCTGACAGAGCCCAGCCAGCACAAGTAGACCAGTAGAAGGCTCTGCTTTCCTAGATCTGAGATAGATCCTGTTACTATGCAAGTCTCATCTCCCACCTGACGCTTGCTGTGATTAGTCAGCCTCTGCCTCAGAACCTTCCCCAAAGCTCCAGAGAGCTACTGGCACGTTAGCCCGTGAAGGCGACCTACTGGCCGATCCTGCCTGATTCTGGATGCCTACTTCTTAAAGTGTGTGGTTAGGGTGTGCGTGCTCCATGCTGTGTGGTTAGAGGTGTGCAAGCTGTGTGGCTGGAATAAACATTTCTTCCGTGTTTTGTTTTAAGAAGATTTATCTAGTTTTAAGTTATGAGTGAGTGTCCTGCCTGCTTATATGTAAGAACGCCCACCTGTGTGCAAAGGCCAGAAGAGGGGGTCGAATCTGGAACTGGAGTTACCGGTAGTTGTAACCTCTGGGTGCTGGGAACCGATCCTGGTTGGATCCCCTGCAGGAGCAGCACGACTCTTGAGAGCAGAAACTCCTCTCCAACCCGTCGGTTTATTTGCTTGCTCGCCTTTTCTTTTTTCCTCTTTCCTTCTCTTTTCTCTCCTCTCATTTTTTTAGACCAGGCTGGCCTGTAACTCACAGAGACATGCCTATTGCTACCTCTCGAGTATTGGGTTTGAAAGCACACACTCCCATGCCTGGTCTTTTTGTCTGTTTTTAAAAAAGATTTATTTACTGTGTTGTTAAAATTCTTTCTTTGGGGGAAGGTGTAAAACAAGGTCCAGATGGTAAACTGAGGCACAGTTCTACCAGAGGGTGCTCGGGGGCGTCCCTTAGAGAGCCTCGGAGAGGGGTTCCTAACAGGGCTGTAGAACACTCTCCAAACGAGCTGTATCCAGCAGTGAAGATGTCCCCATAGCCACATAGTCTCTTACCTCTGTGCACTCTAGTCCCTTCCCCGTGTGCAGCCTAGCCAGGTGGTAGGGAGCAAGCACTCAGGTAAAACCCTTCTGTCCTACTCTGTGGAGATGAGGGGTGGACACCATCAACTAATCCAGCGGTGCAGTCTGTGTGTCAGGGGCAGGGGCAGATGAGTGCCCCACAATGGCGGTTGCTTGATTTTGGGAGGGCAGTCACTCACAGTGTAATCTTTTAAACAGTAGTGGGTGGGGCTGGAGGGCTGGCTTGGCCATTGTGGGCACTGGCTGCTCATGCGGAGGGCATGATTGCCTACCTAGCACTCACCTGGCAGCTCACAACTATAATTCCAGATGCAGGGGATCTGATTCCCCCTCTGGCTTCCACAGCCATCTGCAGATGTGTATAATGCGTGTGCGCTCTCTCTTTCTCCTCCTCCCCCCTGCCCCCTCCCTCTTCCTCCCCCTCTTCTCCTCTGTCTGTCTCACTGCCTCGTCCTCGCACACTCCACCACTGAAATCTTTTTATAAAAGGCATTGTGTAAGAGCTAGATGTGGTGACTGTGGCACCCGACTGCAGGAGGTGCTTTGGGCTCCCATCCGTGTCCTAACAGCTTCGGCCCCATGAGGTGATGGACGCACACTCATCTGCTTATGCTTGCAGGACAGGATTCTCAACGAGCTTGACAAAGAAGACAGCACCCACGATTCTCTGTCCCAGGAGTCAGAGTCGGAGGAAGATGGCATTCGTGTGGATTCCCAGAAAGCTCTTGCTCTAAAAGAACAGGTACTCTAGGTTAGTTGTGGGCTCCTTTAGGGAGACAGGCTGTGCATGAAGACGAGTGAGTCCTAAAGTTCTCAGCCTTGTTCAGGAGATCTTCATACTTAAGTCGTATTGGCTGTCTCCTTACTGGGGGGGAGCCAGGAGCCTGTTCTAGAGCCACGTTAATTACCTGGTTCTAATCTGTGATGAGCTCTTTAAGCTTTTTGTAGCTCACTTTCTTAGCTGTTCAAAGGGAACAGAACTTTGCTAAACCTCAGCAGTTGATGTGTTAGGTGACCCAAGTGCTTGGACGGCACCCGAGATTAGTCTTGCTTTTAGTAGTAGGCAGAAGTAACGGAGTGAGTGTGAGATTGTTGGTTTAAACATTATCCCACTTCTCTGTATCCTGCACCATCTCTGGTTACCTTTTGAGATGTTCAGGATCTATCATTTCTTCTTTAGAGAGGGAGGTTTTAGTACATACATTTTAACACAGGCTTAAGCAAACACATAGGAAGAAGAGGGGTACTCAGGAGGAGAGAGACAGTCCAGAGCTTGGATGTGTGCCTGACAGTCAGATGCAGACACAGTCCAGAGCTTGGCTGTGTGCCTGACAGTTAGATGCAGACACAGTCCAGAGCTTGGATGTGTGCCTGACAGTCAGATGCAGACACAGTCCAGAGCTTGGATGTGTGCCTAACAGTCAGATGCAGACACAGTCCAGAGCTTGGATGTGTGCCTAACAGTCAGATGCAGACACAGTCCAGAGCTTGGATGTGTGCCTAACAGTCAGATGCAGACACAGTCCAGAGCTTGGCTGTGTGCCTAACAGTCAGATGCAGACACAGTCCAGAGCTTGGCTGTGTGCCTGACAGTCAGATGCAGACACAGTCCAGAGCTTGGATGTGTGCCTAACAGTCAGATGCAGACACAGTCCAGAGCTTGGATGTGTGCCTGACAGTCAGATGCAGACACAGTCCAGAGCTTGGATGTGTGCCTAACAGTCAGATGCAGACACAGTCCAGAGCTTGGCTGTGTGCCTGACAGTTAGATGCAGACACAGTCCAGAGCTTGGCTGTGTGCCTAACAGTCAGATGCAGACACAGTCCAGAGCTTGGCTGTGTGCCTGACAGTCAGATGCAGACACAGTCCAGAGCTTGGCTGTGTGCCTGACAGTTAGATGCAGACACAGTCCAGAGCTTGGCTGTGTGCCTGACAGTTAGATGCAGACACAGTCCAGAGCTTGGATGTGTGCCTGACAGTCAGATGCAGACACAGTCCAGAGCTTGGATGTGTGCCTGACAGTCAGATGCAGACACAGTCCAGAGCTTGGATGTGTGCCTGACAGTCAGATGCTGACACAGTCCAGAGCTTGGATGTGTGCCTGACAGTCAGATGCTGACACAGTCCAGAGCTTGGATGTGTGTCTAACAGTCAGATGCAAACACAGTCCAGAGCTTGGCTCTGTGCCTAACAGTCAGATGCAGACACAGTCCAGAGCTTGGATGTGTGCCTAACAGTCAGATGCAGACACAGTCCAGAGCTTGGATGTGTGCCTGACAGTCAGATGCAGACACAGTCCAGAGCTTGGATGTGTGCCTGACAGTCAGAGGCAGACACAGTCCAGAGCTTGGCTGTGTGCCTGACAGTCAGATGCAGACACAGTCCAGAGCTTGGCTGTGTGCCTGACAGTCAGATGCAGACACAGTCCAGAGCTTGGCTGTGTGCCTGACAGTCAGATGCAGGATTTTGGTGGGGTTGAAGGTGCTGTTGAAGGATTGCGAAGAACCGGAAATGAGGTGGCGGCCCCTGACAGAAGTGGTATTGACGAGGGAGAGAATGAACCACACAGCGATGCAGGAAGGTGGCCATCTCCACTGTAAGCAGAGTGGAGGTCGGTAACACTGTAGGAGTTTACTGCTAGTGGATCCTCAGGAAATCCTGTCTAGGGAAGAAATCAGACCCCACCCAAGGTCATATACATTCAGGCTTTAAGTGTGGGACATTGCTATTTTAACGTAAGAGAATATTATATTTATGTTAGCCACCTTCACAGCAAACGTTAATTGTCCTAGAATTTTTGCCTCTCAGCTAGCAAAAATATCTCTTAATCAGAGACTCTGGGGTGAAAGGTTCCGTCCCATCTCATGTATCAATAATTTTCCATCTTTCTGTCCTGCCTTATTTGCTGTGAGAGGTCAATTCCTTGATCTTCAGGGTCTGATGCTGAACTGGGACATGGAGATATTTTTTTTTTTTATGCTGGGACCAGAAGTGTTACCTGTGTTTCCCAAGTGGGACATGAGAGGACCTGAGCTTATCGCTTGGTGGGTTGTCATTTGAAGGCAGTCTGGAGGAGGGATGTCATTATTTGAGACATCAAACCGTATGAAATTAATAAAATGCATAGAGGATTGCTGTTCCTGCGATGGGGACTCACAGTAGCCAGGCCTGTGGTCCTGAGAGCTGTGATGTTGGTGAATCATTAAAGCGATGGCAGCGCCTGGCAGTGGCAGAGGACTAGGACCCACTGTCTGTCCTGGTTGTGGGGTAAGCTCACGGCCGCCTTTAATAACGCGTCAGAGCCACAGGTTGCCAGTACATGTGGTTTTATCATCTTTATCTGAGAGCCCGTGGACTGAAAGGAAGGTGGTGATAGTCACACATCAACACTCTGGCAGAGCCCAAGAACAGTCCTGGAAAGTGGAATAAATGAAAAGGAAAACAGCTTGGGATTATAGTCGCTGATAGATGCCCACAGTGCCTTGAAGAGAGATGGTAGAACAAGCCCAGATGTGAAGGAAGGCTGTGAGCACTGAGAGGCAGAAGTGGAGGGGGTGGTTCTAGTACGGCAGTGTTGCTGTGAGTGTCCTGCTGGCTTGTTGGTAGCTCACACTCAGGGCTAAGGCTAAGGGGGCAGCTGTAAGACCCCGGCTTGCTGTCTGTCTGTCTGTCTAAGAGTCTATCCCGTTGGTCCTTATTATTACCAATCATACTGACTTTTGGATGAACTTCCTGCTGGGTGTGTGGCCACCCAAACAGGTGGACAGAAATAAAAATCAGTGTTTTTTCTTTAAGTTATGGTCTCCCGATTCTCTGTGTTCTATCACTGTGGCATCTTGTCACACATCAAGGACTTGTTGAAGACGTGACTCTCCTCACTGTAGAGTGAATGGCTTACAGGCCGGCCTCTGATCTCTGTGACCTCTTTCTGAAATCAGCTTTAGGACACTTAGCAGGTGTCCTGTTGTCCCCTGGTCCCCTGAACGTGCCAACCTGGGAGCAGAATCTAAAGTACTGGGTGTTTAGTCCTGCATCCTCAGGGCTCTGAAAGGCTCCGGTTCCTTTTCAGGTTACACTGTAGCGCTGCCTTTGTTAGGTTTCCCTGAGCTGACTGTCTGGGAACTGGTGGCGCTGAGCTGACCACCTCAGTCTTCTAGCAGAGTGCTGGGATTGTACCCTATTGCTTGATTCTCTTTTCTTGCAGGGCAATAAGTACTTCAAGCAAGGAAAATACGATGAAGCCATTGAATGCTACACGAAAGGCATGGATGCTGACCCCTACAATCCCGTGCTGCCAACAAACAGAGCGTCAGCTTACTTCAGACTGAAAAAGTGAGGGCTCTGTGTGTGCAGTGGGCTTCTCTCTGCTTGCTTTGCTTTCTCTTCTCTTCTCTTCTCTTCTCTTCTCTTCTCTTCTCTTCTCTTCTCTCTCTCTTCTCTATTTCTTTCTTTTTTTCTTCTTCGAGACAAGGTTTCATTCTGTAACAGTCTGGAACTCTGTGTAGACCTGAGATCCACTGGCCTCTGCCTCCCTATTGTGATCAAAGGCAGCACCAGCCTGCCTGCCTGGAGGTTTCCAAGAGGCTTTTCATAAACTGCAGAAGAGATTGAAAGAAAGCACACCGCCGCATTTCTCTCACCCTGCAAATTCCTGTAGGCCACTCCCTTATGGAGTAATGTATTTCATTCATTGTAAACATTTGGGTCTTAACCAAGCGCTCTGAGTTGGTGTACCAAGGAGTCTCTCCCACGGAAGTCAAGTAGTGATGTTCTTTACCTAATTCATTTTTAAAAAGTTGTTGTGGCGGAGGGCTGGAGACTCCTGACTATCCCGTTTGAAGCCTGTGTTCACTCGCTCCCAGCACTAGCAAGGGGCCGAGAGGGAGAGGCAGAGAGAGAGGGAGGCAGAAAAGAGAAGAAAAACTAATTTGTTAAGTTCTTAGGTGTTAATTTCTTCGTATTATTTGAAAAACTGTCTTTGCTATTTACTCTGCAGACCTTTCTATGGTAAACTTAAATTATATTGCAATAGTTGCTTATCTTTACATTCTGCCGGCTCTGAAGTGCACAGTTAATGTTGGGGACATTACATGCACGTAAACTGACCTAGTGCGGGCGTTTCTAAAGACAAGCATTCAGCAGGAAGACATTTCCACTGCTGTAGTTATTTGGAAATAGAAATGACATTGCTCTCTCTTCTCTTTTTAATTCTTTCCTTTTCTTTTTATTCTTTTCTTTTTTTTTTTTCTTTTTGAGACAAGGTTTTATTCTGTGCCCCTAACTGGCATGGAACTCACTGTAGACCAGGCTGGCCTCACAGAGATCTTCCTGCCCTGTCTCCTGAGTGCTGGGATTAAAGGTATTTATCACCATGCTAGCTAGGCTTTGAGATCTTTCTGTTGTTACTATAATACATATATCACATTTTTAAGTTATGGAGGGTAATACAGGCCTGCTGACAGGCCTGTAATTCCAGATACTCAGAAGCAGATGCAGAGAAGGACCCTAGATTTAAGGCCTGCCTGGGCAACTCAGAAGGGTCTGCCTGCCTCAACACACAAAGCCAGGAGTGCTGCGAGTCGCTCATTCATGCTGAGCACTTTGCACACCGTAGTAGGTGGAAAAGGTGGCGAAAGCCCACGTAGCCTTCTGGGCTGCTTCCTGTTTCCATTGGCATTACAGAGAGTGTCTGTTCTGACTCCTTAGCAGCATGGGCGCAGATCGGGCTTCTTAGGTGTTTACTGGGTATAAAATGGTTTTTCTCTTCTCTTCTCTTCTCTTCTCTTCTCTTCTCTTCTCTTCTCTTCTCTTCTCTTCTCTTCTCTTCTCTTCTCTTCTCTTCTCTTCTCCTTTCTTTTTAAAGATAGGGATTCTAACCCAGGTTGGCCTCTAACCTTCTGTGTAGCTGAGGATAGCCTTGCACCTCTGGTCCTCTCCCTGCTACCTCCCCCCCCCCCCCCCCCCCCCCCGCCAATCCCCCAGGGTTTCTCTGTGTAGCCCCTGGAACTCCCTCTGTAGAGCAGCCTAGCCTGGAACTCAGAGATCCGCCTGCCTTCCTCCACCTTTCTTTACCGGTGTGCCTCATCATGCCCAGTTGTGGGGCTGGGATTGAACCCAGGTTTCGTGTTTGCTAGGCAGGCACTCTGCAGATGAGCCACAGTCCTGTGTCTGATTCCCTCCCGTCCTCTGAAGCAATCAGATGTAGGGTCTCATGCAGTCTCATTAGGCGAGCACTTTGTTGTTGAGCTGTATGTCAAGCCTATGTTTTGTTTTGTTTTTGTTTGTTTTTGTTTTTGTTTTTCCTTTTTGGTGGGAGAAGTAGTTTCCTTTTCTGTTGTGGGTTGAGATAAGTTCCTATTATGCAGTGATGGCTGGCCTGGGATTTATTATACAGAGCAGACTGACCTTGAACTCCAGCCTTGCCTCTGCCTCCCGAGCTGGCATTGAAGGTGTGCATGCATCATCATGACTAGCAGCCTGTGTATTCTTTAAGCTATTAATGACATTGGACATCTTTTTTATATAAGTAGTCATGTTTAAAATTTTTCTTTCCTGTGGAATGCTGTTTTGTATTTTGCCCATTTCCTATTAGATGTATATTGATTTTTTAAAAGTTCTTTACTCTGGAAGCATAACTCTTTGACATTTGTTTGTTTGTTTGTTTGTTTGTTTATTTCTTTAGCGACAGGGTTTCTCTGTGTAGTCCTGGTTATCCTAGCTTTATTGACCAGGCTGGTCTCGAACTTAGAAATCCCCTTGCATCTGCTTCCCGAGTGCTGCCCCACAAGCAGCTCAGCAGCTGTCTTATGACATTTCTGTAGCTTGTCTCTTTTTTTCTTATAGAGTCTTGAAATCCCACAAAAACACAGAACTTGCCTGGCGTGGTGGCACACACCTTTAATCCCAGCACTCAGGAGGCAGAGGCAGGCAGATCTCTAAGTTTGGGAATTCAGGGCAGGCCTGGTCTACATGTTGAATTTCAGGTTAGGCCACCTAGGGTTACATAGTGAGAACTTGTCTCAAAAAAACCCCAAATCACTGCTTCTATAGATGGGTGTGTTGAGTAGTAGTGTACTATAGTGAATATACATAGTATCACATACAATAGTGGACATATATAATATTGTATACAGTAGTGACTATAGTAGAGTATATAGTAGCATATATAGTAGTGCATATGCAAAGTCCTGAGTTTTGTTCCCTGCACTGGGGTAGGGTGAGGGAAGAGATCTTTTTTGAGTTTAATTAAATAAAAGAAGGGGCAGAAGTGCGTGTACCTGGGAAGTAAATCGGCTTTTAATTGTTTTGCATTTCAGGTTTGCTGTGGCTGAGTCTGACTGTAACTTGGCAATCGCCTTGAGCAGGACTTACACCAAGGCTTACGGCAGGCGAGGTGCAGCTCGGTTTGCTCTGCAGAAGTTGGAGGACGCCAGAAAAGGTATTCCTCTCCGAGGGTCCTCCTCACGTATTTCTTTAGTGATTTAGCTCTCAGTACACAGAGAACACCACGTCAGCACAGTGCTCTTTTTACGGAACGTTTTGAACAAAGCTTGCTGTTTTGGCAATTTTAATTTTTTTCTTTTTATAATTAAAAACCATACAGGTGCGAGTAAATTCATGGCGGGTGCCACAGTGTGAGTGGAAGCCAGGGACACCTGGAGGGAGTTGGTTCTCTCCTTCCACTGGTGGAAGAGGCCCAGGCTTGACAGGTGATGCCTCGACCTGCTAAGCCCCCAGCCCACCCCCTTTTTTTATTTGAAATTTAAAAGCTATCTTATTTTGGAGAAGAACGTCTGTTTGGCACTGGTCAGACTTTGTTTCATTTTTACGTAATTGGACATTGCCACAGCAATGACTCATGCCTCTGACCTTCAGTTCTCATCTGCAAAGAGCGATGAAGTCATCTTGGCTGTAGTGAGTCAGGAGGCAAGCACAGCACGGTTGTTTATAGTAAATTCTGTCTTGTTATTCCATAACAAGACCTGCGTAATAATGACAAAGTAGGGCTAGAACTTATGTGCGTGGGTTTTGCTCTGTGCTTCCTGATGGCATAACCCCCTGGGGCTGGTGGGCCATGGCTTGTGAAAGGACTTCCTTAGGGTTTTGTCTGCCCTGGGAGAGAATTAAAAGTGATTAGGAGCGCAATAGTTGTCATTGGTCATTTAACCGTAGAGTGACTGCTTGGGTGTCACCTGTGGCTGGTGGCTGTGGCTTGCACAGGTTGTAAAACCGTCCTCTTCCAAACGCCCTCTCTCCTGTCTTACTTAGATTATGAGAAAGTGTTAGAACTGGAGCCAGATAACTTTGAAGCAACAAATGAACTCAGGAAGATTAATCAGGTAAATTATAACCGTGTAAGTGCATTAGGTTTGAGTTTTATGTCATGGCAGTGAACGGTCCTTAGATTTTGTATATTCTTGAGATTTAAAAAAAAATATATTATTTTTCTGTGTATGAGTATTTTGCCTGTGTGCATGTGAGCCTGGTGCCTGTGGTAATCAAAAGAATATTGGATTTCCTGATACTGGAGCTATAGCCAGTTGAGGGCTGCCGTGTAAGTGCTGGGAATTGAACTTGGGTCCTGGAAGAACGGCCAGTACTCTTAACCACTGAGCTGTTTCATCAGCTCCCTGCCTCCAAATAGATTTCTTTTTTTATGATTTCACCATATTTAGCCCAGGCTAGCTTCAAACTTGAAGCAGTCATCCTGCCTCAGTCACCCAGGTATTGGAATTAGACATAAATATTATGATTTTATTTCATGTACTATTCAGTTTAACCAGACCGGTAAGGCAGAGGCGATACAGTGATACAGTGATGCAGTGATGTAGCGACACAGTGATGCAGTGATGCAGACCCCTCGAGGGGAAATATCTTTACAGGTTAGCTTGTTGACCCACTTAGAGAAAGTGATTCTTTAAATTTTTATTTTCCTTGAATTCTACCTACAACTCCATCAAGGCATTTTATTATATGTAAATTGTAATGCTATATAAAATAAAAATAAAATATGGTTTTTAAGAAAAGAGTTGGCTGAGATTTCCAAGGCTGTTGCTTGCTTTTCCTCCAAGGACAGTTTTAAATTGTTTTCCTTCTTTTTTTAGAAATATTTTTTAGTTGAAATAATTTTAAGATTTATGTTATTTTCAGTTATGTGCATGTCTGTGTTCATTAAAGGGCATAAAATTCTTTGGGAACTGGTGGTATGTAAAATTGTTTACATACAGGTGGTTGTGGACCACTGATGTGGGTCCTGGGACCTGGACCTGGGTCTTCTGTAAAAGCAGCGGTGCCTCTGACCACTGAAGCGTCTCCAGCCCAGCTTTGGGTTACGCCCTGACCAGTGTGTGTGTGTGTGTGTGTGTGTGTGTGTGTGTGTGTGTGTGTGTATGCTTTATCTCTGTGATCCATGCCTGCATATTCCGTCACTCTGTGTTGAGTGAGCTGCATGTTAGTGAGGGCCTAACCTCCTAGCAGTAGGAGCACAGCGGACACGGGTTTCCGGATGGCTCCAGTAATCCCAGCCCAGGTGGAGGGAGGCAGCAGAGCCTGAGTTTGAGGCCAGCTTGTGCTCCATAATGAACTTGAGGCCAGTCTGAGAGCACGTCTCAAAAAGAAAGGGGTGGTAGCCAGTACTCAGCTGTGAAGTGAGTGTCTGACAGTGCAGGGCCTGGCAGGCTTCTGTCACTTGGCCTTCCCTTAAAGCTGTAGCTGTTCTGCCATCTTGGCATGTTAGGAGAGAAGTGTCCGTGACCGAGGAAATCTGATTTAAATATCATTTACTGCACATAAATTGTTGATTAGAATCTCATCTTCATTATAGTTGCCAAGTGTACTTTCTTATCTATTAGGTCAAATAATAACTGAACAATAAATTTGGGAAATGTAGTAATGTGATCTCAGTTATTTCATGTTTGAAAAACAGCACCTAGAACAGTGCCTGGACTGTGTAGCGATTTGGCAAATATTTGTAGATTAGTAAATGCCAACTATATTTGCTGGATACTGCTTATTTTAGCTCAAATGTGGAGAATATTACATTTGTTTTATGTACATATATATGTATTGCTTTTACTTTAGTAAGTAGTAAGAATGAGTTAGAATACAAAGTATTCCAATTATCTGAGTATAAAGAAATTGTAACATGTTTTAGCAGTTTACATTTCAAGTCTAATATGGACGCGTCTTGCGTTACTTGTTTTATTTTAGTTGAGTGCTGTGTCTCCTAGGCTTTGACGTCCAAGGAAAACTCAGGTCCTAAAGAAGCTGCTGCCGCCGAGAGTAAGCCAGCTGCAGCAGAGAGCAAACCAAAGGGCGATCAGCAGGGCAGGCAGAAGGCCATCGCGGAGAAAGACCTGGTAAGCGATGGGGCTCTTTGCCGTGGGTCTGCCCTGCCCATGGCGACTCCTACTTTCTTGTATTTAATTAAATTTCTGTCTCTAACCTCAATTTTTTTTTTTTTTTTTTTTTGAGTAGGAAGTGGAAATTAAGTATACTAAAATATCTGGAGGCTACTTATTCAACATCTGAGTTACTGATGCCTTAATACATAAGAATAATCACATGCAAAATAGCTATAAGCGTGTTTAGGTTTAGGGATCAAACTATATGTATTTATATGTAGGTAATTATAAATCTAATAGAGACAAGTTATAGTTTATTTTTATAATGTGCTTATAATTCATGCAGAACTTTCTGACTGAAATTTATATATTTTCAATTGAGAAGATTTAGTGAATTTTTAAGGAGGAAATGACCTAATTATACTTCAGTGTAATTTAATTTCATAGTCAGGCATGGTGGCACACGCTGCTAATCCTGTTACTCTGGAGGCAGAAGAAGTCAAATCTCTGAGGCCAGTCGGTCTACAGAGTGAGTTCCAGGACAGCCAGTGCTATGCAGAGAAACCCTGTCTCAAAAAACAAAAGTAAATAAATGAAGTTTAAAGATAGATATTTATTTTATATTCGATAAACATAAAGTACACATTTGTTTGCGCACATGCACGCACACTTGCGCACGCGCCTGGTGCCCTCAGAAGACTGAGGGGTTGCAGGTCCTCCACAAAGTGTCACTAACTGCTGAGCCGTCTCTCTAGTCCCTAATTTAATGAACTTACTGCCTTTTGTGGGTCCACAGAGGTCCCTAAAATGCACATACGAGGTTACTGGTTGTAATTTATTTTCAATCTAGTTTAACTTACATTGGAGCTGGGAGATGGCTCACTTGGTAAGAGCATAGGACCTGGGTTCGAGTCCCAGCACCCGCATCACGGCTCACAGCCATTTTTGTAATTCCAAGTTCAGGGGACCTCATACCCTCTCATGGCCTTGGACATCAGGCACACACAGGATACGTAGATAGATAGGCATGCAGCAAAACACTCGTACACATAAAATAAATAAAAATTAATAAATCTCAGCACTGAAAAAAATGTGTGCTGGGTGTGGTGGCACTTGGGAGGCAGAGGCAGGCGGATTTCTGAGTTCAAGGCCAGCCTGGTCTACAGAGTGAGTTCCAGGACAGCCAGGGCTACACAGAGAAACCCTGTCTCAGAAAACCAACCAACAAACAAAATGTACATTATATTTAGGTGTATTGATGCTGCTTAAGAGAGGGCTGTGTAATCTGGTACTGTGTTCTTTCACAAAGACTGACTTCGGAGCTGGGTATGTCAGTGCACGCCTGTAATCTCAGCTCTTCGAAGGTGCGGGTTGGAGGACCATGGGTGCTGTCTTCAGCCACCTAGTGAGCTTCTAGATGCTCTAGTTATGGGAGACCTTGTCTCAGAAAACCACCGTCCTGGGGGGATTGCATATGTAATTGTTTTGTACAGTTTCCCCCTCTCTCTATTTCCTGCTTCTTCTTTCCCCTCCTCTCCCTTCCTCCCCTTCTCCCCTCTCCTTTCCTCCTCTCCCTTCCTCCCCTTTTCCCCTCTCCCTTCCTCCCCTCCCCTCCCCTCCCCTCTCCTCTCTTTTGAGTGCTGGACTCAAAACCAGGGCCTTATACCTGATAGTAAGCTCTCTACCTGTAAGCCATGCTCTCCAGCAAGCTCAGCAGGCATTTTTGTTGTTACTGTTTTCCATTTTTTTAAAAAATTTTCTGAGACAGGGTTTCTCTGTATAGCCCTGGCTGTCCTGGAACTCACTCTGTAGACCAGGCTGGCCTCGAACTCAGAAATCCGCCTGCCTCTGCCTCCCGAGTGCTGGGATAAAAGGCGTGCACTGCCACTGCCTGGCTCAGCAAGCGTTTTTGATTAGTTTTTGATGTCAGTAATGACTTGGTGTAATGTTTAGGCCTTTCCTGTTTAATTAGTAGATGACTGATGAAGTTGTAGTAATTGCAGTGTTTTTGTGCTGAAAAGAGAATACTGTCATTTAAGAGAACTCATGATAGTGTATTCTAGATATCTCGTAAACTAGACTTTAGTTATTACTGTATTTTTAAGTGTGTGTGCTTGTGTATGTGTGGTATGTGTGTGTACATGTATGTGAGGTTGGGTTTAATTGTGTGAAGGCCAGAGATCGTCTTTCTCTGTTACTCTGTGTTGTATTACTACTCTAGAGACATCTCTTTGGCACTTGGAGGTTAATTGGCTAGACCTGCTGGGTAGGCAAGCCTGAGCTCCTGGCTTCTTCGCTGGTTCTGGAAGCCAGAATTCAAGTCCCCATGCTTGCTTGGGCAGCACTGCACACACTGGCTGTCTCCTTCTCTAGATTCCATTAGAGTGAGAATATAGTATAATCACTGACTTAATATGAGTGTTTTCTCAAGATCTGAATTGAGGTAATGTTCAGCACGTTTTGACTTTCATACCTCTCTCCAAAATAACAGGGCAACGGATTTTTCAAAGAGGGGAAATACGAGCAAGCAATTGAATGCTACACCCGCGGGATAGCAGCGGACCGCACCAACGCCCTGCTCCCAGCTAACAGAGCCATGGCCTATCTCAAGATTCAGAGGTAAGTTCTGCCTACATTTTGCTTTCAGGATGGACATTGACTGTAGATAAGCTAGCTTTAGTTGATTTAGTATTTTTGCATCTATCTTCTGTGTTTGAATCCTTCTTCTTTCTTCTAGTTTCTTTTTTGCAGCAGTGCTTGGTTAGAGTTCAGGACCTCTTGTATACTAGCGAAGTGCTTCAGTGCTGAGCCGAGCCCCAGCAGGGATTTATTAACTGTAATTTCCTCACAGTTAATGAGAGAGTGAAACGCAGAGAGAAGGAATGTGTGTACATTGGTTCTGTATGTATCATGTGAGTGTTGTTATCTTTACATTCTTAATAGAATTGTACAGTGTGGAGTATATTGTGTGTTATTAAAAATTATTACATTTATTTGTGTGGGTGGTATGTGTGGAAGGCAGAGGACAGGTTGCAGAAATTGGTTCTCTTTCTCCCACATTGGTTTGGGGATCAAACCTGGGTCATTATGTTTGCGGCAAGGACCTGTACTTGCTGAGTCACCTTACTTTTGAGGTAGGGTCATATGTAGAGACATAGCAGGATATACTGCTCTTACTTGTATTTTGTGTTTATTTTTCTGGTATTTGCTTTAGGGTCACACGGAGTATCACAAGCCTTCTGTACTTGGAGGGCAGTTTTACATATTAGAGGCTGATGTAGACCATAAAGTGCATGATCAACTTTTGTTGAGGGAGCAGTCTTGTGGTTTGAGTTCCATAACTGTGTCTCGTTAGATGGATGGAGTGGGGTGGGGTGGGGAGGGAGGCATGAGAGCCTCGCTTTGTATCCTACAACCCACATGAACGCACCTGCTGCGGGGCGTGGCATCCCAGCGAGTAATGCCAGCCCTGGGAGGGGGTCTCAGGCTTGCCAGGCCAGGAGGTCAATCGGTTGGTGACCTCCACACTGAGCCAAAGACTCCTTCTCATAAAGGTGGAGAGTGGTCACAGACAGACACTTCCTGCTGACCTCACACTTAGGAACATTTACCACACCCAGCAGAGAAAGAAAAAGAAAGACATCCAGGTTGTTAGTGTCGCTACTGTATGTGAGAAACATTGTACTCCTAGGTGGTTTCAGGGAGATGAGCGAGGCAAGCCTGAGTTACAGAGAGGAAGGGCCGGGGGGGGGGGGGGGGAGTTGTGGGGCGTGGTTTGCTAAGTGGTCAGCTTCAGAAGGCGATGAGGTGCTGAGATAATAAAAGTGACAGACCTTGGAGGCAGGACTTTAGTATTGGAAGAGGGTGGATCCTGAACAAACTGGGTCCTCTTCTTGAGGTACCACACTGCAGTAAAACATACAAAAAGAACTCAGTAGTATGTTGGCTGTGGTGGTGTGTACCTTTAGCCCCAGCACTTGAGAGGAGGCATGGGAGGTGGAGGTCAGAGGTCAACTTTGACAACTTGGTTCTTTCCTTCCACCATGTGGGTCCCAGCAATGGATTCAGGTAGTCAAGCTTGGTAACAAGCCGTCTTGCCACTGAGCCGTCTCGCCAGTCCCAGGGTTCTGTTGTCTGTAAGCTTCATGTTGTTCAGTTAGTAATTGTATTGTGTTCAATAGATATGAAGAAGCTGAGAGAGACTGCACACAAGCTATTGTACTAGATGGCTCATACTCAAAAGCGTTTGCCAGAAGAGGAACAGCAAGGACATTTTTGGGAAAGATCAATGAGGCCAAGCAAGGTAAGACTAGAAAATCTGACACACTCACCTGCTCACACTGCAGAATAACTGACACACTCACCTGAGGAAAAACTTGAATTGTAGGTGAACAGGAAAAACAAGACATAGGAAGAGAGGGCGTCAGCAGCTGGGCATCAAGGTTAACGTGAGGGCTACAGTGATTCCTTTCTTATTCTTTTTGTTTTGGTTTGGTTTTGGGACAGGATCGCTTACATAGCCCTGGAACTTAGTGTGCAGACCAGGCTGTCCTCAAACCCTGTCTTCTCTTCTGAGCGCTGGATTACATGCTTGCTCCAGCGCCCCTGCCTGGCCTTTCTCATTCCTGCTGTGTGTGTGTGTGTGTATGTCTTTGTGTGTCTGTGTGTGTGTGTTTGGTTGCTTTCCCTCCTGCCCTTTGACCTTGTGCTGTAGGTTCCTTTTGTCAGTCTTCAGAGAACTGGCCTGGCCCTACCTGTGTTTCCCTCATTGCTTTCATTTCTTCTTCCTTCATCTTTGGTCTCACTTGCTGTTTTTTTCTCTTTTTTTGTTTCCTTTGAAATCTGTGCTGGGGGGGGTGGGGTGGGGAATATAAGACAAGAACCTATGCTGTCAAGTTTTATCTAATTAGCGTCATTTGGGAAGAGGAAACTCCAACCGAGAAAGCTCCCCTAACCGTTCGGCCTATAGGCAATTCTGGGAAGCACTTTCTTGATTGTTAATTGATACGTGAGAGCCCAGCTTACTGTGGGCAGTGCCGCCCTGTTGGCCTGGAGGTCCTGGGTGCTCTGTGAAAGCAACTGCAATCCGGGAGCAAGCCACTGAGCAGCAGCCCTGGTGGCCCTGCACCACTGCCTGCCCAGGGTTTGAGTCCCTGCCCTGACTTGGTCAGTGCTGGAGTGTGACCTGAGAGCCGTGAGCTGAAATGAGCCCTGGCTTTCCTGTGCTGCATTTGGCCATGGTGTTTATCACAGTGACAGAGACGCTAAGACAGAGTCCTGGGTCTAAACCCAGGTCCTGGGCCAGTTTTCTCCCAACTCCTCGATGTCACTAGGTATAGCAGATCTCAGGCTTCTCTTTTCTGATGTGGACATTTAAATCTGTCAGTTGCTTTCCAAGCCAGGCATAGCTGTAGCCCGTTGCTTTTTGTTTTATCAAGTTCTGGTAAGATTGCACAGCAGTAATTTGATATATATATATATTTTTTTTTTGGTTTTTTTTTGAGACAGGGTTTCTCTGTGCAGTCCTGGCTGTCCTGGACTCACTCTGTAGACCAGGCTGGCCTCAAACTCAGAAATCCACCTGCCTCTGCCTCCCGAGTGCTGGGATTAAAGGCGTGCGCCACCACGCCCGGCTTTGATATTTTTTTTTACCATCTCAAGTGTATATTTTCAGTGTTGTGCAACCCTGTTGGTCTTTATTCTAAATTGTGTATCAGATATTAATTGTTCATCTTCCTCTTCCCTTAGCCCCTGGCAGCCTCTGTTTTCTATTAACCTGATTATTTTAATAGTCATTACTTTTTTTTTTGAGACAAGGTCTTACTGCTTAGCCTGGCTGGACTTGAACTCAGCCCCCTGAGTCATGTCAGCTTTGCCGATTGGTAGGCTCCTGGCCGTCTCCCGGCTGTGTTGCTGCGTCTGCTCCTGTTAACTTAGCTGCTTCTAAGCTTTCCGTGTGCTCAGGCGCCATCATCATCACAGTTTCTTCTTCGAGTCGTTTTTACATTTTCTTTTTTCATTTACTGAACATGTGCGTGTACGTGCATGCATGTCACAGACACACATGTGGAAGTCAGAGGCCAACTTGCAGGGAGTTAATTCTTTCCTCCTACCCTGTGGGTCCTGGAGGTAGAACTCAGATCCGTCAGGCCTGTGGCAGGTGCCTTTACCAGCTTCAGGGTTTTGAGAGAGAGGGAGAGAGGGAGAGAGGGAGAGAGAGAGAGAGAGAGAGAGAGAGAGAGAGAGAGAGAGAGAGAGAGAGAGAGAGCCCTGACTGGCCTAGCATTTGCTTTGTTGGCCAAGCTAGGTTTGACCTCACAGCAGTCCTGCCAGTGCCTCCCAAGTACTAGGATTTCAGGTGTGTGTGACCACACCTGGTTTCATTGCCTTTTAGAAACTAATATTCCTGGGTGTGGCGTTCTCATCTTAGGGGAGTTAGGTGTGAGTATGCAGTGCTTCCTAAGTTGCTCTGTGTCATCTGAAAATCAAGGGCGCAGTAAGAGGTCCAAGAAAGTCTGTGTGAAAGCTTAACAAACCCTGTTCTCACTATTGCTCCCCTCCCAGGGTCCCAAGCAAACCTCACTGAGAGATAGGAGTTGTCTGTTGGGTGTGGTGGTGTGCTTCAACCCCAGCACTTGGGTGGTAGAGACAAGATGAATAGGGTTTAGGTTATCGTAAATAGCCGGCTCAGGACAACCTGGGCTACAGAAGAACCTGTAGCAAACAGCCAAAGTACGTAAATAAACTAAAGGGATTATTAACTGATGATGATGTCGTGATTTGATCATTTCACTGTTATCTCTTAACGTTCTCTCTCGTTAGACTTTGAGACTGTTTTACTTCTGGAACCTGGAAATAAGCAAGCGGCGACCGAGCTTTCCAGAATCAAAAAGGTAGTGTTTTCTTCACCAAAATACCATCGTATTATTGGACATGTAAACTTATTGGTTAATATAATTAACTCAAGTATTTTGATAGTTGTTTCAAATTTCTTTTCAAGGAACTAATAGAGAAAGGCCGCTGGGATGATGTCTTCCTTGACTCCACACAGAGACACCACGTGGTGAAAGCTGTGGATAATCCGCCTCCCCGGGGGTCCCCTGTAAGTCAGCGCTCTCATTCCCTTGCCATTGGTTACCGCTGCTATGTTAGTAGAACTGGAAACAAACGTTGAATTAGAAAGCTTAAAACATTGAAAACTCTTGACATACCTATTTAACACTCTTTTAATAAATCCCATAGAATTCATTGACAATATTAGGGAGAATTACCAGTTTTGATTTCTAGAGTAACTTATGTTTCAGTTACAGTTTAGCATCCTGATCTTACATAGTGGAATTTGAGTCAGTTTGACATTTTGTTATCAGCTCAACTTTGTGCTCCGTCTCTGGAGTCCTGTTAGATATTGGCGATTGGTGATGCTTTCTGACGGGTTTTGTTCTGCTGGTCCTTCGATTTCTGCGCTCTCTGTTGGTTCCTTGTTGGTGTCAGTTTCCTGGCGAATCTCTCCTTAAAGTGACTGACTACTTCCTCCACTTTGGAGACTTCTTGTCCGTGCCTGAGCTGACGTCCTTGTTTATTTGGGTCCCTTTTATGGTCCTTGATCCTTCTGGGTAGAGCTCAGGTTCTTTCTGCTCTTTCAGGCACCTCATCATCTTTGTTCTCCTTATTGAGAGGGTGTCAGCCCTGCCGGGAGCGGGTGTAGTGCATGCTCCCGTGGTTTCAGTGTTTATTTTACTGTGTCTGTGTGTCCTTTGGATTTTAGTTTCCCCAACTACTGACAGCAAGAGAAGACGTGCTTTGGGTTAGGAAGGCCACTGGGGCTTTAGTTGGGGAAAATGTAGTTTATAGCAATTTTGTCTCAGAGTTGAGAATATCAGCATTTAAGTAGTAAACGAGGGAGATAGGGAAGCAGAAAAGTGGGGGTAAAGAATGAGAAGGAGGCTGGAGGTCTGGACAGCAGGAGAGAGAACAATGCATTTAGCTTTAGAGAAAGGAAGGACAGACAGCAGTGCCTTTTCCAACGAGACACACAACACAGTGGACGTAGTACAGAAGTATAAATGCTAAAATTAAAGACAAAACAAAAACAGTTAAAAGATTAAAGTAGCGGCCAGCGAGATGGCCCCCGGGTGAAGGTGTTTGTCATCAGACTGACACTCTGAGTCCATTCTCCGGGGTCCGTGCAGTGGGAGGCGAGAACTGACTGAGAACTTCTTCTGACCTCCATGACCCCTCCCAACAAGTAGACGTAATAAGAGATTAAAGTAATACAGACAGAAGCGGACAGTTGACCAGGGAGAGGGCAGGCGGCGGCAAAAGCGCCAGCCGTGCAGGCTTGCTGACCTGAGGTTAGTCCCTGCAACCCACGTAGAGCAGGATTCGGTGCTGCAGGTGTGAGCCCAGCCCTCTGACAGAAGCTTGTCTGACAGTTACAGCAGCAGCAGCAAGCGAGGCTGCTGCCTGTTGGGTGCTTACTTGATAATAGGGAAGGTTACTTATGAAACTGGAGAACCGCTCTGGACAGCCCCTACCAACTTCCTAAATGCGAGTTGGCAAATCTGTAGCCTGGACTGGGTTATCCAGCTGTTGCACGCCTGGAGGGTGCGTAGAGTTTCACGTTGGACTCTCGTGCAGTGCTGGCCCCTGTCTTCCCATGCTGTACTTTTCCCCACCCACAGAACGCATTCTGTTAGGAGGGTCCTGTCTGTCTGTCAGGAGGGCCCTGTCCTGGCTGTCTGCACTCCCCCTCCCTCCCCCCATGGGCTGCCGGCAGCCTGCCTGTCCTGCCCTTCCTGCTCTTGGCAGTTGACCTTTCACCTTTGTAACTGTTACCGTGCGCGTCCCTGATTCCCACCTTTAGGTACCTGGGAAGGCAAAGAGTTTTATTGTTTGTGTTCTCAGACATAGTATGTTCCTAAGTCTGTCTGGCTGACAAATTGAAATTTTAACTTTTAACTGGGATGTTAGCTGGAAGAACATAGCAGTCTTTTTAAATTTGTGACCTTAAGATGGGAAAACTTTTAATATGTTGATTAAAGAATCAATTTTAATTGTTTTAGAAAGCACTCAAGAAGGTTTTTATTGAAGAAACTGGCAATTTGATAGAGACTGTTGATGCACCAGATAGTTCTTCCACTGTCCCTGAGAGTGATCGAGCAACGGCGGCTGTGGGCACCGGAAGCAAGAAGAATCCAAGCCAGGGTGTCTCTCTGCCCGCAGGGGATAGGCCAAGAGCTAAAGTGTTGAAAATAGAAGCAGTCAGTGACACTTCAGCCCCACAGTGAGTATAGTCCCTGTCCCTGTCTCTATAACGACGGTCACCGCACTGGCAGTCTGCTTACTGAGAAGAGCTCTGACGCTGTTAGAGCTGCCAACTAACTGAACGGTTTAGTGAGCGACTGAGACTGTGCTTACGGGACATCCTAGTTCCTTTACCCAGGAAGGTCACAGGCGAGTCAGAGACGACGAGCAAAGGGTTGACGTGGCTCATTCTCTCCTCTAGAACTTAGTATGTATCTACTTCACTGCTGAGAGGAGAGAGAATTTGATAGAAGGAAGCGTAAGAAGGAAGCATAAGAAATTCAGAATTTAAGTGTTACCACTATTATGTCCATCAATACTGAAGACTGTCGAACAGTCTTTAAATACAGTTTAGAGTTGAGAGCCAAGAACAAAGAAGAGAGACTGTTTTAGGGAGGAGGGGCCCTATCCAGGGATACAGGCACAGGGCCATGGTGAGAGTGGGGTGTGATGATGTCTGTGGAAAGCCTTGAGTGAAACATTCGCACTTGTCGTCCAACTCAATTATTATTAATTATTGTTATTAACAATAACAATATAGTTCACACAGTGTCCTTACTGATGGCTGTGGAGGAGGTGTGGACCCACTGGGTGGGTTCCGGCTTCTGATTAATCTTCTATCACCACTCAGTAAACACGAAGTTTGTATTTAAACACTAGCCTATAGTAGAAGTTTATTTAAGGTATTGTATGGATTATTCAGAAATGCTGAATAAAGGGAAGTATTTCTTCCTTCTTGAAATATCTTGAAGCTGTGATAATTCAGATTTCTGAAAGGCTGGGTTATACCAGATAGAGATGATCCTCTCAGAGTGGGCCAGCTCATCCACTAGCCAGCAGGCGACTGCAGCCATTGCATAGCCAGACGCGCACGCACGTGTACGCACACTGAAAGAACTGGACACTGTCAGGATGCACATAGCAAACACACTGTCAGCGAGGTCCGATGTTAGGATTCCCGTTGTTCTCTCCTTTATTGGTTTTGGCTGCTCGTTCTGCTGCTGGTTGGCTAATGCTCGGAAATCCTCCAGAGCACAGGTGGAGGTGAAGCCGGATGCACGTCAGCCTGTGAGTGAGAAGGCCTCCGTGAGGGCAGAGCAGAAGCCGGGTCAGCTGGCCACTGCTGTTCTGCCTCCAGTTCCTGCCAACTCCTTCCAGCTCGAGTCTGATTTCAGACAGTTGAGAAGTTCCCCAGAGATGCTGTATCAGTATGTAAAGGTGAGCAGGGCTGGGGGGTGGGGGGGGGGGCAGTGCGCCTGCACGTAGGTCAGAGAGTAGCTGCTGGCTGCTGCAGCAGTGCCGAGCTTGCCTTTTGTGTAGACAACAGAACGTGCCTCTCCCTGCTGGCTGTGCTCTGTCTCGGACAGACTGTAATCAGGAGCCCTGGTTTTCTATCTGGGAAGTGAGCTGTGTATGAAATGGTTTAAAGCCTAATTTCGTAGTCTATGCCTAACTAAGCTTTAGCTTTAATATTTAATATTTAATCTTCCTCCGGGGGAAGGAACCCCGAAATCCTTGGTCTTCTGTGTGCCAGGCAGTGTTAGTAGTATCTGGGCATTTATTTCCTGAAAGTGAACTCAAGAAAATAAGCTAGGTCATGTGAATTTAGCAAATCATAGATTAGTATAGTCTTCTTCAAGTGTAGTAATAGTGTCTTACACTTTTGTAATTAACAATCATTTCAAGTAATATCTCAGGCAAGTCTCCTTTTATCTCTGTTTGTCATTATAATTTGGGAGCTCTCTCATGAGGGTCCCTCTCTTCTTTTCATGGAATTTTCTAACTATTATAATTATTTGTTATTTTAAATTATGCATATGTGTGTATGTATATGTATGAATGTGTGTGTTGTATATATATATATGTGTGTGTGAGTGTGTGTGTGTGTGTGTGTGTGTGTGAATGGCTGTCTTAGGTCCCCATCGCTCCATCCTTCTTTGACTTGTGTCTAAGTAAAACCTCACTGTCTCATCAAGTATTAGTGTTATTAATTATTCATAATATTTTTATTTGCGCAATTATTATACAACACATGTAATATAAATATTGTCCAATTCAACTTTCTCCTTTTTTTTCCAAGAATATTGAACCATCTTTGTATCCGAAGTTGTTTCAGAAAAACCTAGATCCAGATGTATTCAATCAAATCATTAAGATTCTACACGACTTTTACATTGAGTAAGTTGAAATTTTTAGTTGTATTCTCCCATTGTAATATTATGTCCAAGGATTTAGAAAATATATTCTTTTTTTTAAAAAGACTTTTTTGTTTTATATGTATGAGTACACTATAGCTATCTTCAGACACCAGAAGAAGGCATCGGATCCCATTACAGATGGTTATGAGCCACCATGTGGTTGCTGGGAATTGAACTCAGGACCCCTGGAAGAGCAGTCAGTGCTCTTAACCCCTGAGCCATCTCTCCAGGTCCAGAAAATTAATTCTTTAATCTTAATATTTGGTACGTGGCAACATCAGCTTTCTGGTAAGGTTCACTGCTGTAGAGACACTGATGTGGGAATGTGTAAGTGAGGGAAGACTTCTTAGAGGAAGTGTGTGGAGACCTCTGTGAGAGCAGCGCCATAGGGCGCTGGGCTCCTAAAGAGGAGCCTGTGATGTCTTCATTGGGCTGGTCCGTTTATTTATGCTGTGATGACACAGTCTTCCCATGGGGAAATGAAGACTTTGTTGTTACTGCCTGTACCTGACCACTCCTGTTTATGTTTGGACTGTTTCAGGAGGGAAAAGCCAGCTCTCACCTTTGAAGTCTTAGAACGACTTTCTCAGCTGAGAAGGTTTGACATGGCGGTGATGTTTATGTCAGGACCTGAGAGAAAGCGTAAGTTCTGAGAAAGCAGCCTTTCTGGTTCCTCCCTCATCCTCCTGCGCTGATCTCTGACTGCTTGACCACGCACAAGATGTGTACAGTCAAACAAGTCATGTCCATTGCAGAGAAGCAGCCTGCGCAGTTGGGTCCCTTGCAGTTAGGCTCGTGTTGTAGTTCCTGGCAGGATTTCAGGTGTAGGCGCTGCTGTATCCTCCCACGCAGGAGGCAGCCACGGTGTGGGGGTCACTGTGAGGCCACACAGGTAGGAAACAGCTGTGCTCTGGGTCCTTTTTGGATGTCATCAGTGGTACAAAGGCACTGTTGTTTGAATTCTGCCATTGTGGAGCAAGCAAAGGGTCCCGCCGCAGCGCTGGGTTCAGGGTGTGTGTGATCCCTTCTGAGAGGCTGCCCTGAGTCTCTTTCAGCTGAATTCTGAAGTGCAGAAGTCAGTTAGACAAAGGGTGGGGAACAGGACCTTCCAGGATCAGCAGGAGCTGGAGGCTCCGCATGGTCTCAGCAATAGCACTGAGAGCGTTACCAGTGCAGTGCGCCTGGCATCTAGGGCTGGGGCCAGGAGTGCCGATGGTGACCCTCAGATCGCTCCTTACCACACTACGGTCTGGCAGAACATCAAACTCTGAACACTTCAGTTAGTCAGAGTTCTGGGGCTGACTTAGTCAGGGTCTCACTGCTGCGAGGAGATAACTCTTATAAAGGAGACATTTAATTAGGGCTGGCTTACAGGTTCAGAGGTTCCATCCATTATCACCAAGGAGGGAACATGGCAGCGTCCAGGCAGATATGGCCCTGGAGCAGGAGCTGAGAGTTCTCCATCTTGATCTGAAGGCACTAAGGTGAAGACTGGATCCCACATGGTTAGGAGCAGGGTCTCATTGCCCACCCCCATGGTGACACTTCCTCCAACAAGGCCACACCTCCTAATAGTGCCACTCTCTGGGCCAAGCATATTCAAACCACCACAGAGGTCTGTTTCTGTATTTAGGCAGAAGATAAGTCATCCAGTTATAAGTATGCTAATTATTATTTTGCAAGATTTCTTTAAAGTATTTTTTATTTTATATGTGTGTGCACTGTGTGTGCCCTGTGATGCTAGAGAGGCTAGAGCTATGGTTGTGAGCCTGTGTGTGTGCACCATGTGTACACCTGGGCTACAGCTAGAGTTGGTCAGTCGTGAGCCAACTTTTAAGCATTGGGAACCAAATCTGTGTCCTAGCCAGGCCTTGTTTGTGTTTTTTGAAACATGGTCTTACTGGTAGCTCTGGCTGGCCTAGAACTTACCAACTTACAGCAGTCCTCCTGAGGGCCAAGTGCTAACATGGCAGGCATGTGCCACCGTGCATAGCTGGAAATGCACGGAGACATTTGAAGACAGAATATATAGGAAACAGAAAAACCTTTGGAGACATTCAGAGCTCACCCAGGACTATGAAGAGAAAGTGTGTCAAAACCAAATGGCCTTACAGCTTCATGGAGCCTGGTAAATAAATAGTGATGTAAATTCACTGAGAGCACAAATCAGGGACCACGCAGGCCCCATGGCTTAGCTTCTGAGTGTCTCCTTTCCTTTCCTTTGTGTGGAGACATGGTCTCCACATCTCAGGCCAGCCTCGAGTTCCCTTGTGGAGACAGGAGACATGGTCTTACACATCTCAGGCCAGCCTGGAGTTCCCTTGGAGCTAAGGGTGACCTTGAGCTTCCTCCTGTTATGCCTGGGAGTGTTGGATTTTAGGTGCTGCCACCACAACCGTTGGTGTAGTATTCTAGGTGTTGAACCCAAAAGCATGAGGCACTGAACCAGATGAGACCTATCCCTAGCCTTCAGCCTTATCTTTACCTGATCAAAAACATCTCCCCAAACTCCCAGTCAGTATTACTGTTATTAATATTCTGACTTCATTTTCTGTCATTTTTAAAATCACCACACTAGCTTTGCATTTTAAAATCATCATCAGTATTGTGTGTGTGTGTGTGTGTGTGTGTGTGTAGGTAGGTGGACAGCTTTTGGGAGTGCCTTCTTCAGTCTTGATGTGGGTCCTGGGGCTTAAACTCAGGTCATCAGACTGCTGAGCTATCTTGCCAAACTCCTTTTCCCTCAGGGCCTTTCTTCTTCCCTCTTGAATATCTGCTCCTGTGTCTTCACTCCTTCAGTTCTCGCTCATGGCCGACAATTCTCTGGTTAGAGTGCCTGCCTGCCTCCCACGCCCCCGTCCCTCACCCTGCTTCCGTTTTCTTTCTGATGAATAGGTGTGGCACTTTTGCGAATATGTGTTTTTTTTTTTTTCTCAGAAGGGATGCAAGCTCTTGAGAGCAGGAGCCCTGCCTTCTGCACTGGGCCCTGATGTGTGAGGGTGCACAGTACACGAGAGTCCTCGCTCTCCAGGGGGCACGTGGAGAGCGTGAGCTGGTTCCTCCCATCACCCTGGCAGCAGGATCTTGGCCTGGTCTCTCCGTCTGCTGAGAACATGGGGAGTGTGTGGACTCGGTCACCAAGCGCTCAGAGCCGTTCGCTGTGGTGACCAGTTTTACTGCTGCCGATAGGGACGGCTCACTCCAGCTCAGCGCGGAGAAGCCGGCAGTGTCAGTGTTTCCCGGGACTGCTTAGATTGCTGTCATTGAGGGTAGAGGAGAAGGTTATACTGGCCACAAGATGGTCGGTCGGGAAAGAAAAACTTCTTCTTCTTAGATTACTCTTTAAATGTACAGACTAGCTGGACATGGTGGACAGACTTGCTTTTAATTCTGTCTAGCACTGCAGAGGCAGAGAGGCAGAGGTGGCAGGCAGATCTGAATTCAAGGCCAGACTGCTCTACAGAGCAAGTTCCAGGACAGCCAGGGCTACGCAAACAAACAAACAAATATCCATAAGTACACAATCAAGAATTTATGAAAAATGGTAATTACTAGTAAAAGATGGTAAAAATTTTATTTGATGGGTCAAATTAATCTCTTGAATTTATGTTTTGCATAGTGTCTTAAAATGAGTGACATATAATCTATTTTTTTTTCTTTTTTAGTTACAAATGTATTATTTAATCACTTAGAAAAATCAGACCTGAAGGAAGATTCTGTTGAAGAACTCAAGAAAAGATACGGCGGCTGACCTCCATATATCGGACGTTGCCGCTTCTGTGTACATTATTTTCCTTACTGAAATCAAGTGTTTGACTTTTTACAAAAGTGAAACCTTACCCGAGAGGAGTTCCCTCTCTCTGGATGGCAGTTGATTCACTGTAAGTGTTCTGTGGCCAACTAGTGAGAGATGCTCCAAATAAACTAAGTTTTTATGAGTTATATCTATAAGGGTCGATATTTCATTTTATAAATAACTAAATGCTATATTAGTCACATTCCTCAATGTCTCAATTAACATTTTTATATTTTCATGAATTTTTATAATTATAACACACAGCTACTTCATGTCCACATTAATAAAGTGATTTCTGTGGAGAGGGTATTATTGACTAGATAGCACAGTTGTCTCCCTCCCTTCCCATGCACCTAAACAAAGCAACCATTTTACCAACAATGGGACCAAGACAGTGTCTTCAGCTCCTGCTGCGGGCTGTTTGGGATGCTCACAGCTGTCTAGACTTGGCACTCACTGCCCAGTCCTCACTCTGGCGTCAGACCTGGTCCAGCTTCCATGAGTGTTGGTGGTGAGTCCTGTAGCAAGCGTGTTAGAGGTTACAGGCTATAACCTGTGCCTACTTGCAAAACCTTTTCTCCGTGAGGTTCTGGGTTAGTGTTGACTTTGCTTTTAGAAGTTTAATGACTCTGGGGGAGGGATGGCCCTAAGCCTCCGCTTACCATGAGATCTTGTGGGTGGTGCAGAAGGGATCCATGGGAAATGCTTAGGAAAGACCCCAGAGGCAGGAACGATGAGTGCCAAAGCATTAGGACTTTGTATGCCTGGGTTCTGAGCGGGGGTTTACCGCTGTGAACAGACACCACGACCAAGGCTACTCTTACACAAACAACATTTAATTGGGGCTGGCTTACAGGTTCAGAGGTTCAGTCCATTCTCATCAATGTGGGAACATGGCAGCATCCAGGCAGGCATGGTGCAGAAGCTGAGAGTCCTACATTATCTAAAGACCACTAGGCGAAGACTGGCTCCCACGTGGTTAGGAACAGGGTCTCATTGCCCACCCCCACAGTGACATACTTCGTCCAATAAGGCCACACCTCCTAATAGTGCCATTCCCTGGGCCAAGCCATTCAAACCACCACAGCAGGCCTAAGCAGTGCTCTCACGTGGGGTCTTCCCACCTGTCTTACGGTCAGCAGAAATTAGAAGGAAGCCAGGAGAAGCTGTTCTCTTAGAACTGGCTGTTTTATAGCTAAGATTTAAACTGAGCCCCTGGCCACCAGTGATCATGGTCCTAAGTACGAACATGGAGGAGACATTAGGCTCAGACAGAAAAGATTCTGAAGAACCATCAAGGCTAGGGAGGAAGCATAGTGTAGGGAGGGGATCAGCACCTGGCAGGGAGGAGTGTGAGCCCGGGACCCGCTGGGAGACTTGTTGGGTCAGATCCAAGCCATGACAGTTTTCTGTACAGTGACAAAGAGGCCAGGTTTCTAAAGTGAATCACGAGCCACAGATTTTGTCTCAAGGGGATGGAAACGTGTGGGTCGTTCAACTTGCCTAGTGTTACCTGCTAAATAAGTGAGAGCAGAGATGCTGTACGAGGTTGCCTGACACTCCGCGTGCCTGGTGGCTTTGTGTACTGTAGTCTTTCCTTGAGGTGAAGAAGAAAGGTAATGCTGAGGGGGCCGACTTCTTAGGGTTGATGCCGTCCATAGAGAGATCCAGTCAGTGAGGGGACTAAGACTATCGGACAGCAATCAGCTAGCCTCGAACTCCTGACCTTCCTGCCCCTGCCTCCCAACTGCAGGATTGTGGGTCTACACCACCTGTGCCCATCTAATTTACTTTCCATTTGTTATTGTTCATCTGTAATATGTTGGCTACGTGCCAGACTTTAAGCTGCTTGTATATCAAAAGAGTTTTTTTTTTTTTTTTAAAACATGTCATTAGTGCTAATATTCACCTTGTCATGACAGGAGTCCAGTTAATGTTGATAAACTGATCAGTCTAGAGTATCACCACTTGTGTGGGAGGCTAGAATCAGTGGGTTCCTTTTCTCACGCCGGGTATTTATTGTAGGATCCTCAAGTCAATCCACTTTAGAATGGTACCCAGGACTTCTTAAGGAGAAGTCACTTAGAAAAAGGAAGCTATCTATAGTGGAACTCCACTCACTTCCTTATACTGATTGTTGAATCATTTGGGGCAATAAAAAGGACTTCTTTTCCACATGACTGTTTTGTGTGTTCTGTTAAGCTTTTATAAAGTTTAGACACACACAGCCTTGGCGCGGGTACCTTATGTGCTTGCCCAAGGTTGGGGTGAGACAGAGCAAGGACCCACCTGTGTCTGGGCACTCAGCCTGTCTGAAGCACTGTTGGTACTAAGCTCTTTCCGTTTATATTTGCAAGCACGCCTTCCCTCGTTTTCCCATAGCACCAGCGCTGGGAACAGGGTCATCTGAGTGTCTAATGAGCAGTTATTGGACTCTTGTGCCGGCAGCCTGCACTGCCTTGAGTCCATCCACCAGCCTGACTCCCCTGTGCCAGCACCAGCCATCTGGAATACACCGTGGATCCCTTGATACAACTATATAAAAGATGGCAGTGAAAGGCGCTGATTGCCTTGGCGTCTGAAGACACAGCCTCTGCCAAGGCTGTTTGTTAGAAACAGTGTGTTCTGTGACTGTAGCCTAGATGAACCACTTCCCGAGGGACTATGACGACAAGTGTCAGGCTGTGACTGGTTTAAGCACCCCTTCTTGGACAGTGTGGGTAGGCAGAGAGGCTTGCTGGGAGTGGCCTAGGGACCCCTCTGTGCCATCCCCCTTGGTGTTGCCACATCAGGTCTTATAGACATCTCTGTGGCCTTTTCTTTGCCTGCTCTTGAGCGCAGGCTGAGCTGGTGACAGAGGAGAAACAGAGAAGAGTGGTTACCATAGAGACGGTGGCAGTCGGCAAGGTTTGACAGTAGGCTGAGCAGCAGCCTTGGCTCTGGTTTCAAGTAGCAGCTTGATGGTTGGAAAAGCTCAGGCCTTGGGCCTTGACTTGACAGCCGAGGGTCCTGCAGGTGCCACTGGGAACCTAACAGTATCGATACCACACTCGCTGCCTCATAGCTTGACAGCTGAAAACCACAGATGCCCATAAGCACCCCACACTAGGACTTGATGCTGCCCAGCTCATGAGCCTCATACCTGGCTCTCTAGAGCAAAGTACTGACAACTGTTGTTTGGGTGCGGAAGATTGGCAGGACAGAAGCCTTGGAGGCCTGTGGTCATGTGACAGATGCAGAAGCATCAGCCGTCAGAGGACTCGGTACTAGCAATATCCCCTTGATCAAGTCCCTCTGTGCCTCCCGTGTGGTGCCTCATATTGCATTGATTCTGCCCAGAAATCCCATGTGGCCTCCCTTCCCCCAGCCTAGAACCTGCTTGCTCAAGGGTGGAGCTACGTGCTCATTCGTCCTGCCACGCCTACCTACTGCTGGAACCTGCCCTTGCTGCCTGGAGGCACACACGTGTTCGTCCTGCTACTGGACCCTGAGTTACTTGGCGGGATATTGGGTTCCCTCCCCCTTCCTTTATAACTGAGTGTCTGGAATTAGTAAAATTGAGCCTTGATCAGAACTTGTTGTCTTGGCTCCATTGTTTCTTCCGCCCCGTCTAGATTCCTCTCTTTTCAGCCTGAACTGCCATTCTCAGTTGAACCGTTCGTGTTGTGGACTGCGGGCAGGCCGCAACAATCCCACCTGTCCATTGAGTCCCTGCTCCCTGTGGCAGAGGATGCCTGACTCATCCCAGCCATGCTCAGCGTCCAGTTTCCGAATGGCCCTCTAGATGCCTCAGAGGGTCAGGCAGGTGCCTCATCTGTATACCTTGGCTCTCACAGGCTGTCTCCAAGAAGCAAGTACTCTCGAGTGGTCACAGTGGGCACTAACAACCAAATAGCCTTTGAGGAGTGTAAGAAGCCAGGGAGGAAGAAGAGAACAAACAAAAGATGGAAGATGGGGAGAGAGCAGACTGGGAGAAGCCAGAGAAGACAATCTGCATCGCTTCTTGCCAAGAGTTCCAAAGGAGTGCACATCCTTGAGGCTGAGGCCTGTGCCACTGGCTGCCGCAGCCAAGGATCCCTGTAGCCGATCTATAGGCTCAGGGAGCATAATACTTGTAGGGCAAGGGTTCTGGTATGTAGGCTTCCATGAGGGCTGCCGTATTAGAGGCCATTGCTTGTTCCTATATCACTTGCCCACTCTAGTCCCTTGCAGCTGTTAAGTCTCAAGGGGGTGAGAAAGTCCTAGAAGTTCATATTTGAAGAGTTTCTTGTCTACCCATGGTTTCTCTCCAAGCAGAGCAAAAACCTTTCAGCCACTGACTGGTGAGAAGACCTCAGTACTTGGTGTTCTGCTGTTCAGGGTAATGCCTAGGATACAAGGGTTGGTGAGATGGCTCTGTGGGTAAAGGTACTTGCAGCCAAGTCTGATGACCTGAGTTCCATACCCAAAACCCATGGAGTGGAAGAAGAGAACTGACTCCCACAGGAGTGCCTCTGAACCTCCACAGTGCAACACACATGCACACACAACACACAACACACACACACATATAAAATAAAAATTAGGAATAAAACCTTTGTCTTCCTGGTCAGGTCCTCATAGTGTATCATCAGATAGCGTGGTCTTTGAAGACTGCAGGAGACTGGTGATGGTTCATCTCAACTTCCAACATGAAATCTAGAGTCATCTGGGAGATGGGTCAGCCTCTGAGCATGCCCCAGGGAGATTATCTTGGTTACATTATTTGAGCCAGGAAGCTCCACCCACTGTCGGTTGCACCATTCCCAGACTGGGCTCCTGGACTGCAGACATGGAGAAAGAACCCACAGAGTAGACCCATTGTCTTCTTTCTCAGAAGTTTCTTCTGTCAAAGTCTTTTTTTATTAGGAAAGTAACTAGGACCCTGGGGAACTGCTGTGGGCTAGGCTGGATTGAAGACTGTCCAGAGGCCCTGATGATAGGACTCGGGCATCCTGCCGCTAGCCAATATCTTGCCATGCAAGGTCTGCTATGGATGGACACTAGGGCCTGGGGTGGGCAGGGACAGTAATCCAGGAACTGGTACTTGGCATTTTCCTCATGTGTATGTATGTGACTGAATGCTGCAGACACCAAGGTGTGAAATGCTTTGTTTGCCATCCCATAATGTACCTTGCCAAAGTGGAACTTGGGATATTTTGAGCTCCCTATAATTCTACCATCTGACATTCTTCACCCCCTGTTTGAGGAATAAAAGAACTGTACCGTTAATAAACTGGCTGGCCTGGGTCTTCAGCCCCTCAGCCCTCCTGACCCCAGCTTTTGACTCTTTCCCTTTGTTATCGCTTTATCTTCCATCCCGCCCCTCCCCCTCCGGACTTGCTCAGAGCCACAGTGTGGCTGGTCCAGGTTCCTGGGCATGGAGAAGTTCTCACACGTTTTGGTGAGCTAGGTGGCATTCAGGTTGTAGGGTGTGCTGGCTGCTTTTACAACCCAGAGTCATCGGAGAGGAGGGAGCCTCAACTGAGAAAATGGCTCCATGGGATTCAACTGTAGGGCATTTTCTCAATTGGTGATCAATGGGAGAGGGCCCAGTCCACTGTAGCTGGGGGAACCCCTGAGCTGGGGGGTCCTGGGTTCTATCAGAAAGCAGGCTGAACAAGCCATGAGGAGCAAGCCAGTAAGCAGCACCCTCCATGGCCTCTGCATCAGTCCCTGCCTCCAGGTTCCTGCCCTGTGTGAGCTTGTGTCCTGGCTTCCCTTGATGATGGCCAACTATGAGAATGTGTGAGCGGAATAAACTCTTTCTTCCCCTGCTCCCTTTAGAAGCCCTAACTAAGACAAGCTAATACCAGCATAGTGGGGTTTTGCTGCGGCAGACCTGCTTTTGGAAGGACTGTAGAAGTCTCCTTTGGAAGGGGGGTTTTATGATCCTGTTCTGGTTTTTATGGCCCGACTCTGGAGCTGGTGTCTTATCACCTAGTTTCTGGGACTTACAGATTGTTCCTGGAGCTGGTGCCTTACGGCCTTTTTTTCAAAATCAGGCCTGGTCTTTAAATGTAGAGGCTTTAAGTACATGGATTGAATGCTTATATCCACCTCAGATCTGTACATTAAAACCCCAAAGCCCCAGTATGTAGTATTTGGAGATGGAGCCTCTGGGAGGTAATCTGTCACAAGGCTGGACTGATGAGACTAGTGCTCTTAGGACAGGACAGGAGAGGAGAAGAGAAGAGAGGAGAGGAGAGGAGAGGGGAGGGGAGGGGAGGGGAGGGGAGGGGAGGGGAGGGGAGGGGAGGGGAGGGGAGGGGAGAAGGGAAGGGAAGGGAAGGGAAGGGAGGGGAGGGGAGGGGAGGGGAGGGGAGGGGAGGGGAGGGGAGGGGAGGGGAGGGGAGGGGAGGGGAGGGGAGGGGAGGGGAGGGGAGGGGAGGGGAGGGGAGGGGAGAAGAGAAGAGAATAGAGGAGAAGAGAATAGAGAAGAGAAGAGAAGAGAGGAGAGGAGAGGAGAGGAGAGGAGAGGAGAGGAGAGGGGAGGGGAGGGGAGGGGAGGGGAGGGGAGGGGAGGGGAGGGGAGGGGAGGGGAGGGGAGGGGAGGGGAGAGGAGAGGAGAAGAGAGGAGAGGAGAGGAAGAGAAGAGAGCTTCCTCTTCCTCTCTTGAGCTTACCCTCTCCCTCTACACTTCGGGAATACAGTAAGATGGTTGCCTGCAGCCAGAGGGACCTGCATCAGTCACGGAGTCATAGCATCTGAGACCAGAGGAGAGGGACCCTCACCAGGCACCAGGTTGGAGCATTAGTGACCAGAGGGACCTTCACCAGGCACAGGGTCACAGCATCTAAAACCAGAGGGACCTTCACCAGTCAAGGGCCCCATGGTATCAGTGACCAGAGGGACCTTGCCAGGCACAGGATCACAGTGTTTGTGACCAGAGGGACCTTCACCAGGCACAGGGTCACAGCATCTATGACCAGTGGGACCTTCACCAGTAACGGGGCCCATGGTATCAGTGACCAGAGGGACCTTGCCAGGCACAGGATCACAGTGTCAGTGACCAGAGGGACCTTCCCCAAGCACCACGTCTACAGTATCACGATCTTTTCTTTTCTTTTTTTTCTTTTTTGTTTTTTGAGACAGGGTTTCTCTGTGTAGCCCTGGCTGTCCTGGAACTCATTTTGTAGACCAGGCTGGCCTCGAACTCAGAAATCCGCCTGCCTCTGCCTCCCGAGTACTGGGATTAAAGGCGTGCGCCACCACGCCCGACTCACGATCTTTTCTTTTCAGCCCCCAGAACAGAATGCTTGCTTCTTAAGCCGCTTAATTGTTTATTATTTTTAAAGCAAACCCAAGCAAAGGCAAGTGGGAACTAGGAAGAAACTGTTCTCTGTGTGGTTAGGAGGTTATGCAGAAAGTGGCTCCCACAGGGCACTGCTTAGTTAGATATTCACGAAACAAGAGAACAATGAAGGAATCCAAATGCCTTGGAGTGGGGTCTCCAGACGGAGAGCCTTTGAACATACGCAAAGCCCTTGCCTGAACATTAAAGACCTTTTCTCATTGTTAAGGGGTATTAGTTCAATTCTCTTTTATAAGATCCTGTTCAGAGAGCCGCTCCTCTCAAACGTGTTTTGAACACTGAGTGAGAAGGAACATGATTTGCATTTCTGTTTCTTGGTAGAGCTCTCTTTGGTGGGTCACACCACTTCAAATGGACTTAATGATAACGTGTAACTGCTCCAACCGTGTGTTAGTCACTGGACCCGGAGCTTTGCATATAATGTTTAAACTCAGAAAATAATAGGAGAACAGGTTGTCCTGGGGGTCATGCAGCGGCTACCACGATTTAGACGTCTATGTTTCTTCTGTTTCTCTCCGTGACAAAAGCTGACCTTGAGAACACAAAGACACAACAGCTAGAGTTCCCCAGGCTGGCTGTTGGCGTTCTGTTGGCATTACTGCCACCTGCTGGCCATTCAGAAAATAGCAACACATGTCCACATTTGTTAGCAACCATGAAAGTGAATTTAATTTCTTAGTAAGATGGACTGCTGAATTTGTAAGTCTTTAGTGTGTTGCATTAGTCAGAATGAATACATACACACACACACACATATGTGCACGTGTGTGCGTGTGCCTGCACATGCATGTGTATACATATATGTATATTGGAGTCCTGGAGGGTCTGAAGAGCTCCTGGCTTTCAGTCTGTGTTGAGAACCTAAAGAAGTTGGATTGAATACCAGCAGCAACAGGATAGATGAGCTTGCCCAGGAGAGCAAAGTTTCCCTCTCCTGTGTCCTTTATGAGGCTGCCACCAGAATTGTAGCTCAGATTCAGGGTGGGCCTTTCTGCTTCAAATAATCTGATTAAGAAAATCCCTCACACGAATCCCTGTAGCCTGGGCTTTGGTTGATTCTAGGTAAAGTCAAGTTGACAAACAAGATGAGTATCAGATATAAACAGTAAAAATTAGGATATAACTTTTGAATGCTTTGTTCAGAAAAAGGACAAAGTGAGTCCCGGGTAGGGTGGGGTGGGGGTGGACATTGGGGGCTGTGACAGAAACAGCTCGTTCTCTCATTTACACAAGAGGCATCTCACAGAGGCTGCATTCGTGTACATCCATCATGATGGTGGTACAGCTAACATCCGTGCCAGCCATGATGGTGGTACAGCTAAAAAGCCAGCACACAGAGAGGGCTGTGGGACTCACCCTGCCCTTGGGCCATAGGCAGGTCAGTCAGAGACGCTGAGTTCCTGGTGCCTTCCCCAGACAGGCGCACAGCTCGAGACTCACAACCAGTGTCCAGTTGTGGCTAGGCTGGCATGCTGTCTGCCCACCCCAAAGTAGATGTGTATCAGGTCTTTCCAGAGACTTGGGGGGTGTTTTGAAGAAGCAAACCCCCAATATATTTCAGTACATACCCCCCACCCCAACCCCCGGTTTAAAATAAACATCATAGTGGACTTTGAAAAGGAAGAGATAACCTGAAAATACAGGCGGGAAGGAGCCTGTGGAAAGGCTCCTTTTTTATGGCGCTGAAGGTGGTGGAGTTGGACTGTGGCTAAATGTCTCTGGTGACTGTCGGGTTATTATTATGCTGTAGGGCAGTGATGGCAAAAGCCTTTAATCCCAGCACTTGGGAGGCAGAGGCCGAGGAAATTCCACGTCCATAACAATGGGAGAATCTTGAAAAGACAAAGCCCTGAAAGAGAAAGAAGGCAGGAAGTGGGTCTGACATGCGCCAACCGAGTTTCGGGTTTTGTTTTGTTTCGCTTTTCTTTTTCGAGGCAGTGCGTATGGGAAATTTTATTTTGCCCTTACGTACACACTCTATCACGTTTCAACCTCAAAACCCCGGATAACAATCCTAACACCTCAGTCCCAAGGCTCAAAGCCGACATGGCCAAGTCAGCTCCACCCGTGCATTGAGGTGGAACCCGTGCATTCCACATCGTCTCTCAGAGCGTGATTTGTCACTGCATGTGATAGATCGAGGCACCAGGAGAAAGCTATCGCGAATTAACCTTTCAGCACACTAACTGTTAACCAGAGAATTTGTTACAGGTCAATGAAACTAATTGACAATGACCTAAACTCAGGACTAAGGTTTTCACACTATAGTGATAGACACTGGGATTTAGTTACATTCTCCTTTACATGTGCTATTATGAAACCAAAGAGTCTTAATTTCGTTAATTAAATTACTCTTCATAGATCTGGTAATGATTTGAGTAAATCCAGAACCGCACCCTTTAAACAGCTGCACTGTTAGCTTCTGGCCAGGAGATGGCGCTGTGCTTCTCATTTAAGCCCATCGTGACGTTTCAAGCTGGTTGGTTTACCCCATAAACTCTTAAGTACATAGGTGGTACATTGTGAACTTCACCACACGACTGTCCATTGACATTACCCTGCATTAAAACGTTAGAAAAATTGAGTTGTAGTAATGGGGTCATATACATTCATAAAAGGGATCTAATGAACACAACATGGTACTCGATGGTTGGGCACCAAAATAGAAACTTAAAAAGACACCACTGCTTAAAACTTCTATGTGGAACCACAAGGCTCACCAAACCAAAACTGCGTCGAATGAATTATGTTTTGATTGGATACAGAGTTCTTGACTGACAGCCTTCCTTTTCAATGCTGGGGGGGGGGGATGTCAGCGCCACCCTTTGCACCGCGGTGGCTAATGAGAAAAAGCTCTTGCTGGTCCCCTATGGGTGATCCTAGGAGCTTTCTTGCAATGCACACAATTGGAGTTTCTAGTTTGCTGGTGGCCTTTGTAGCTGTTTAGTATGTGAGAAAAACACTAAGCTCAGGGAATTCACACTGAATTCCTCATATCCCAAGGTCCCCGGACAGTCTGTCTGCTTTTGTTTGGTTGGTTGGTTTTTTGGTTTTCTTTTTTGTTTTGTTTGTGTGTTTGTTTTTGAGACAGGGTTTCTCTGTATAGGCCTGGCTGTGTAGACCAGGTTGGCCTTGAACTCAGAAATCTGCCTGCCTCTGCCTCCCAAGTGCTGGAATTAAAGGCGTGTGCCACCACTGCCCGGCTACAGTCTGTCTTCTTTTTTCTACTTTACTAGCAGCTTTTTTCCTCCCACTCATCCTTGTCCTCCTCTTCTTCCTCCTGTTCCTCCTCCTCCTTCTTCTTTTGAGACAGGGTCTCATAATGTAGCCGAGGCTATTCTGGAACTCACTCTGTAGACCAGGTTGGCCTCCAACTAAGTGATCTGCCTGCCTCTGCCTCCCGAGTACCGGAACTAAAGGTGTAAGCCATTGCACCCGGCGTTTAGAATTGTCTTTTAGAATGATCTGTACACGACGACGTCCTTTCAGTTGTAATTAGCAGTGGAAATATGCAAAACTGCACCGACTTTTAATCATTTTAAAAATATCTTCTGTACTTAATTCTTAATCTCACCCGGAAGTTTCTGGTGTGAGATTAAGACCTCCTTGCCCAACATCCCTGTCCCCACAAGGGGGCAGCAAGGGGCAGAAGCTTCTGGGTGAGACTTAGTGCATGGTAATCTCTCTTTAACAGATTGTTGTTTTGGTCCCTTCTACAGGATTCTGTGAAGTCTCGAAGGTGACAGGCTGGCTCTGGGAAATGTTACAGTTTGAATGTGAAACATCTCCTGCAGGCTCGTGTTTCGGGACATTTGGTCTCCATCTGGTGGCGCTGTTTCGGGAGGCTGTGTAATCTGGACGCTGCACCTAGCTGACAGGCAAAGGGTCTTGAGGGTTATCAACCAGCTGTTTCCTGGCTGACGCCATGGAGCACGCATCTGCCCCAGGCTCCCGCTGCCAGGCTATGAACGCTGCCACAGTGGGCAGTGTCCTCGCGAGAGAAATCCTTCCTTCTCTAAATTGCTTCTGCCAGGTAGCATCACAGCGACTAGGAAGGCGAAAATACAAGATAGAGATTAGAAGACGGAGCCCTTGAGATCTGCCTTGCTCCTTCTGTACCACAAGGGGGGCAGTAAGAAGGCACCATGTGAGGAAACAGGCTCTCACCAGACACTGAATCTTCCAGGACTTCCCCACCTATGGTTTTTAGCCTGAATGGCTAGGGATCTAGAGATAATCATCACCGTCCTTGGTGCAATAGCCCCCAGGCCACCCCTCTCCCAAGTCCTCTTAGTTCCCTCTCTGAAGCTCACTTAGATGTGGTCCCAGCCCTTTGCTGTACCAACGAGGTAAAGTCTACAAGTCAACGTCTCCCTAGTCTGCTATTTGTTCTCTTTGCTTCCAGTCCCTATAAGCCGTTCTCTATCGCAAAGGTAAACGTGAAAATGTTTTTTATTAATGTATACGTGTGTGTGTGTGTGGGGGGGGAGAGAGAGAGAGAGAGAGAATGACAGGTGTGGTTTTAGGATAACTCCATGGAGTTGGTGCCCCACATCTGGGGACAGAAAGAACTCAGTTTATCTTTATGGTAAGCATTTTTTTTACCCACGTCAGCCACCAAACTTCTAAAAGCACAAGTCAGTTCTTGCCACTGCTGGATTAAGAGTTGGAAAGTTAGGTGCGTGTGGTGGCACAGGGCCTTTTTAGTCCCAGCACTCAGGAGGCAGAGGCAGGCAGATCTCTGAGTTCGAGGCTAGCCTGGTCTAGAGGGAGTTCCAGAACAGCCAGGATTACACAGAGAAACCCTTTCAAAAAATACATAACAAAACAAGAGAAAACAAAAGAATCTGTAAGTGGTATGTCATTACACTTTTAATAAAATATAACATCTTTTTAAAAAATTTAAAATATTAATTAAAAATTTGTGTATGAGAGTTTTGCCTCTATGTATGTATGTATGTATGTATGTATGCATGTATGTGTATATATATATATGTGTATATGTATGTGTGTATATGTATATGTGTATGTATGTATGTGTGTATACATGCATGTATGTATGTGTGTATACATGCATGCATGTATG
Organism: Mus caroli; assembly: GCF_978045245.1. NCBI lineage: Eukaryota > Metazoa > Chordata > Mammalia > Rodentia > Muridae > Mus > Mus caroli. The sequence continues at coordinate 6,508,346 of NW_028227271.1, forward strand.
TGTGTATGCATGTATATGTATGTGTGTATGTATGTATGTGTGTATGCATGTATATGTATGTGTGTATGTATGTATGTGTGTGTATGCATGCATGTATATATGTGTGTATGTATGTGTATGCATGCATGCATGCATGTATGTGTGTATGTATGTGTGTGTAGGCATGTATGTATGTATGTGTGTGTATGTATATGTGTATGTATGTATGCATGTGCACCATGTGGCCAGAAGAGGATATGTGCTCCCCTAGAACTGGAGTTATGAATGATCAAGAGTCATTCAGTGGGTGCTGGAAACCCAACTTGGGTTTCTCTGCAAGGGTAGTGAGTACTCTTAACTATGCCAGCCCTGAAATAGGCTTCCTATTCATAGTCTACTAAGCCCCTACGTGATCTACCTGCTGTCTGTTTCAGCCACTAATACTTATCGATTCTTCCCGTGGTCACTGCATTCCCAGCACCCCTTGCTCCTTTTCCTCTCTGTTAGTGCTGTCTTATGCTGTCTCAGGGCCTTTGCACCCACCTGCTCGGTCTCACCTCCTCTAAGAGAGCCGCTAACTTCTTCTCTTACTCATGAAACTTTTCTTAAACACTGTTTAATTTTATTCGAGCTCTCTGATATCTTCTGGCACTGTACCGGCTGGTTCTGTATGTCAACTTGACACAGGCTGGGGTTATCACAGAGAAAGGAGCTTCCCTTGAGGAAATGCCTCCATGAGATCCAGCAGTAAGACATTTTCTCAATTAGTGACTAAGGGTGGGAGGGACCATTATGGGTGGTGCCATCCCTGGGCTGGTAGATTTGGGTTCTATAAGAAAGCAAGCTGAGCAAGCCGGGGAAAGCAAGCCAGTAAGCAGCATTCTGCTCCCTCCCCACCCATGGCTTCTGCATCGGCTCCTGCCTCCAAGTTCCTGCCCTGTGTGAGTTCCTATCCTGACTTCCTTTGGTGATGAACAGCAGTGTGGAAGTGTAAGCTGAATAAACCCTTTCCTCCCAAACTTGCTTCTTGGTCATGATGTTTGTACAGGAATAGAAACCCTGACTAAGACAGGCATCGTTACTTATTTGCTAGCGTGTGCCTCCACTCCCCACCCACCCACCCCCTTGAGGTATACACTTCACAATATCAGAATTGTTGTCTCTCGTTCATTGGGATGCTGGAAGAGGTGAAAGGAGTGAACTCCTGGTGAGGTGGTCTGTGGAGGGCAAGGCAGGACTTCACATTGCCATACTGCACGTGGACAGAGCCTGGCTTGTGGATGGCCTTGACACTCTACGGAGGAGAAACTGAGGCCTGGAAGTCACTTGGTGACTGAGGACACATAAACACCAGACACTGTGCATGGCACCAGGGCCACAAGCATGAACGGAGCAGGACTCTCGCCTTCCCGTGGATAGTGGACTCATGTCAGCACCTGGGAGCACAAGCCACTGCCATTGTAGGATGGTTGAATAAACGGCGGGGAGCTGACTGAGGAAGAGCACAGCACCCAAGGAGCAGTGTGCTTCCTCGTGGATGGTGGGATGAACATTCTGAAAAGCTTGCCACAGAGGATGGCATGTGAACGAGGCCTTTGAATATGACTAGGACTTTTCCAGGTCTGGAAGGGAAGATAGGAGCTTTACAGGGAGGAGAAAGCGGAGTCCCAGAGACACATTCGGAGTTGTCAGCTATTGTCGAGCGGGCTGGACCGTCACAACATACATTCATGTTCGTATAAAAGTGAGCTTGGCTAAGGAGCTGGATTGAATAGACTTCATTTTCTCAGTGAATGAATTTCCGATCTATCTCCAAGAGTCAGTGAAAGGTTTTTTCTGGCTCATCTAGGCTCTTGCAGGCTCTGTGTGCTTTTTTCTTAATTAGCCTCTCCACTGGAAAGAACCGTGATGGACAGACAGCAGTTTGTGGAAGGGGAGACCAGGCAGGGTGAACTCACACACCCGCCTGTGTGCTTGCTCGCGGTGCTGAATGTGTGGCTGGCGGCTATTCAGAAAAGCCTGTCACCCAAGGGCATGAATTGGGCATACTATGTTGAGCTAAAACTGGCTTAAGCCTGTCGTCCATTGTCCTTGGAAGCTGGTGTCCTCCTTTGCTGGATTCCCAGCCTGCTCAGACCTGAGTCCTTTAGCCACACCAAGCATGGCTCCTGAGAATTTGTTACCTGAAAATGAGAACTGGGTCCATAGGTGTAAGGATCCTTTTGTGTGTTATGTAGGTTTTGTCCTTTAGCGGTGGGAGAGATCTCTACATTCAGCCAACCAAGGAAGCCGTTGGAAGCTGACACCTACCCCACACATGTACACACGTCACCCCTCACAAAGAGATAATCCAGTGAGGGAACTGGAGTGCAGAGCTGGAACACCTTTTGCCCTGTGGTGTCTGGACATTTATCTATATTCTGTAGGGTGAGGCCCAGGGCCAGGTCTCCTTTCTCCTTCTTGAACTGAAACCAGGCAAGATGCTCTTTGTGGGTTGGGTTGCTTTAAGTGACAGCAGGGACCAGACTGGATGAGGCAAGAGCCAGGCTCTCTAAAATTCCCACAGAGGAAGAACCTACTCGTGAAAACAAACCCTAGAAAGGTGGGCTTCTTCTATACAACAACTGGGGAGTATGCCATCTTGGATGAAAGTGAGAGCTATCAGACGTGGTCCTGCTCCAGTCCAGGGTCCTAGCCATGTACCGATTGAAGAATGAGCACTCTCTCATCTCCCCTCATTCATAGCATCGTGACTCGGTTTATCTTTTCCACGTACCAGGGCATTTTCATTTCTTATGGGTTTTTTTTTCTTCTATGTCTGAAATATTAGCTCCTTTCAAATAGCAATCCTATCTGCATACTGTATTTACCCACCAAGAATGGCTTGTAGTTATGCAGTAAACGTTTACTGAGCGGGGGAATGAAGGACAGCACCCAGGCTTTTATGCATCATGTCTGGAGAGGCGGTACAGCATCAGAACTTACCCAGAAGAATCAGATGTTTGAGCCCCAGCTCTGGGGCCAAAGTTCCCGAACTGTCAGTTACCAAATACATAAATACATACTACATAATAAATAAATAATAAAAAGCCACATCACAAGATAAAAACTATTTAACTAAAATAAATGTTTGGTATGGGGTTTGCAACATAGCATGCTGGTTAGTTTTGTTTGTTTGTTTTGTTTTTTTTTCTCCCCAACTTGATGCAAACTGAGGCCATCTGGGAAGAAGGAATCTCAGCTGAGAAAATAACCTCTATCAGACTGGCCCGTAGGCAAGCTTGTGGTGTGTTTTCTTGACTAATGATTGATGGAGTCGGGTGTAGGCTCTGCTGATTGTGGGTGGTGCCATCCCTGGGATGGTAGTCCTGGGTTCTGTAAGAAAGCAGGCTGAGCAAGACAGGGGAAGCAAGCCAGTAAGCAGCACCCCTCCATCAGCTCCTGCCCCCCCAGTTTTCTCTTGAGTTCCTGCTCATGATGCTGAAATAAATGGAAATAAAGCCCTGTCCTCCCCAAGTTGCTGTTGGTCATGGTGTTTAGCACAGCAATAGAAAGCAAACTATAACCGCCAGTGAGAGAGGTTGTGGTTTATCACTGGGTGTGAACGCACCGTGTATTACAGGATGGAGAGGAACGTTGTGAAATGTTGCGAGGGGTGTGTGTGGGCTGAGCCATCCCTGATGCACATATAGCAATTGAGATGCATCTCGGGCAGACTTAAGAACCCAGAACCATATAGGTCTGCCCATGACCCAAATCAACAAGGAAGGAAGGACTCTGGCTATGATGGTCCTCATTGGCCTGGCACTAGCAGCTCTTGTTCATTTGCCTACAGCTCGGAGCAGGGCTTTTCATCAGAGCGGGGCTGCAGCCCTGCAGCAGTAGGTACACTGGTTAGGGAATGCTGGCGAATGTGACGATCTGTCCTGGTGGAGAACCACTTTTTCTCATTTAGAGTCTGGGTCACGTCCTGGAGGAAGTATCCCAGCCCTTTGCCTGCTGTCGGTTCCGATTTCACGCTTCTTCCCGCTGTGCTATCTAAATTAAATCTCTACTTCACTCGGGAGCCCTCTGGCTTTTAGGTCCTATTTTTGGAATAGTATTCAAGGCGTGAATCTATTGAAAAGGAGGCTCCAGGGCTCCTGCCCCTGTCTGGGCTTCTCAGGCTCTCCCTGCTCCCCACACTCAGCCAGATCTGTGTGGCTTTGAGGATCCTTCCTCTGTCCTGCTGTGGGGAAATTGTTCAGTCACAGACACTAGTTGGTGTCTGTAAGGCCGCACCCAGCAGCAGTTTGGTACCTCTCCCACCAGAGGCTCCGAAGCCATTGCCTCAATAACAACATTGTCAAGTCTGGGGCTTTCTTTTGGATGAGTGGGTTGAGTCTCAACAAAGGGAGGCCCTCCAGGGGAGAAGTGAATGGGGAAGTCAGGTTTGTGTGTACCATCGAGCATGCTGGGAAAGGCTAGCGGCTACCAGTCTGACCCTGGCCTCTGACACCATGTGCAGGAATATTTGTTGGAAGAGTTGTGGGGAAGAACTTCCGATACTCCCACAGGCAGTGTGGGCAGAGACCTCCCTACGGTGCCGAGAAGATCTGACAGATGGGGGAACGAGGCGCGACTCAGTATGCCTGACTTGATTTCCCCTTGGAGAACTCATGCCCAGATGCCTCTGATACTGGTGAGCCTTGCTCACATGGGGCTGGGGCAGGAATAAGCACTGAAACCCAGGTCCATGGGGAAACACTTTCTTTTGGCTACACTGTGGAGAGTTTGGACAAATTGACATTTGTTATGAGTCCACGTTGATGCTACTGTGATTCTCTCTTGGGATTCCTATGCTGGTGTCAGCTGCTGCATCTCTGACTCCCCGTCTTATTCTATTTTCTGCTACAGTAGCAGAGACTAAGTGTTTTATAACCAGAAGATTATTTGGCTCACTCTTAGAGTCCCTAAGAGTAGTCCATAGTGAGGACGTCACATGGCCAGAGAGCGTTAGACAGCGATAGCGCATGCGCTCGGCCTCAGCCAGAGCTCGCGTTAGATAGAGACAGCGCATGCGCTCAGCCTCACAGTTGGCATCAGTCCTTAGGCACATGCATTTTTTTAAGTTTTCATGTGTCTTTTCCTTGTTTGGATTTGCATTTCCCTGATGCCTAGTAAGTCTGAAGTTTTCATGTTTATTAGCCACTTTTGTTTCATCTTTTGAGAATTCTCTGTGTTGTTAGACCATTCATTGAGTTTATTTAATGTCGGCTTGTTTAGTTTTCCTTTAAGTTCTTTGTAGTATATTCTAGATAATACTCTGTCACGTACTTAGCTATCGAAGATTTTCTCCCACTCCGTAGGCTGTCTCTTTGCTCAGTTAATTGCTTCCTTCACCGTGCAACAGCTTTTCAATTTCATGGAAGCTCACCTGTCAGTTGCTGGCATTATTTCCCGAGGGACTTGAGCCCTAGTCAGACAACCGTTGTCTCTGCCTATAACCTGCAAGTGTTTCTCCTGCTTCTTCCTCTAACAGTTTCAGAGTTCCAAGACTTAGATTCAGGTCTTTGATCCATCTGGAGTTGACATTTTTGTACTAGGAAAGTACATTTTGTACTCACATGTGGGTAGCCAGTTCTCTGCACCATTTGTGGAAGATTTGTCTTTTATCCACCGTTTGTTTGTTTGTTTGTTTGTTTACAACATTCTGTGTGTGTGTGTGTGTGTGTGTGTGTGTGTGTGTATGTTTCAATCTGGGTCTTCTCTTGTATCCCACTGACCCACTGCCCTGTGTATCTGCTTTGGGCCAGTGCCATGCTGTTTTTGTTCGTGTGCCTCTGCAGTATGATTTAAAACCAGGCATGCCAGTACCTCCAGTGCTATTCTTTTTTTTTTTTTTTTTTTTTTTAAAGATTTATTTATTTATTATATGTAAGTACACTGTAGCTGTCTTCAGACACTCCAGAAGAGGGAGCCAGATCTCGTTACGGATGGTTGTGAGCCACCATGTGGTTGCTGGGAGTTGAACTCTGGACCTTTGGAAGAGCAGTCGGGTGCTCTTACCCACTGAGCCATCTCACCAGCTCCTCCAGTGCTATTCTTTTTGCTCCAAAATACTTTGACTGTCCAGGGTCTTTTGTGCGTCCATATATGAATCTTGAAGATTTTGTTTTTTGGTTTTTGTTGTTGTTGTTGTTGTTGTTGTTTTTCAAGACAGGGTTTCTCTGTGTAGCCCTGGCTGTCCTGGAACTCACTTTGTAGACCAGGCTGGCCTCGAACTCAGAAATCAGCCTGCCTCTGCCTCCCTAGTGCTGGGATTAAAGGCGTGCGCCACCACTGCCTGGCTGTTTTGGTTTTGTGTGTGTGTGTGTGTTTTTGTATCTTTTAAGAATGGCATTAGAATTTTTATGGGATTATAATGAATTTGTAGGACAGCCATTATCTCAACATTAATCCTTATAATCTGTAGATATGGGAGGTCTTTTCATCTTCTAGTGTCTTTTTTTTGGTATGTGTGTTTAAAGTTTTCATTGTAGAGGTCTTTTACCTCTAGTTTATCAGGTATACTTCTTATTTAAAACATTTTTACACAATATATTTTGATCAAATTCTTTCCCTTCTCTCACTTCCTCCTGTTTCCTTTCCATCTCCTTACCCACCCACCTTCATTCTCTCTCTCTCCCTCTTTCAAAAACAAGCAAGCAAACAATCAAACAAACCAAAAACACCCCAACAAATAAGCCAAACAGGAATAACAAAATGAAAACTAAAATTGAAAATCAAAAAAGCTAAAAAAAAAAAAAAAAGAAAAAGAAAAAAGAAAAAAAAGAAAAGAAAAAGAAAACCAATGAGATTTTTAAAAATCAAATCAAAACAAAAAACACACACAAATACACAAATATGGAATTCATTTAGTGTTGGTCAACTACTCCTACTAGATACAGCGCCTCCTCTGGAGTGTGGTCTGTATACCCAGTCATGCTCCATTGGAGAAAACCGATTTTTCCTTCACAGTAGGCATCATTACCAAGAGCTTCTTGGTTCTAGGTGGGGCTTTGTGTCCACTTCTTGTGGTCAGTGTTAGAGTTTTGTCTGGTTTGAACCTGTGCAAGCCTTGTGGGTGCTGCCACAGTCTCTGTATCCATCTCCTCTGCCTCTTACGATCTTCCAGCCTCCTCTTCTGCCGAGTTCCCTGAACCCTGAGGGGAGGAATTTGATGCAGACATCTCATTTAGGACCGAGTGTTCCAAGGACTCTGACTCTCTCCAGATTGCCCAGTTGTGAGTCTCTGGGTTGATTACCATCGACCGTAAGAAGCTCCTGTGATGGCGGTTGATGGCGGTTCTGATCTATGGATATAGCAATATGTTAAAACATTTAAGAACCCTTATTAAAAGTGGGTTTTTAAAAAAATCTAAACCTACAATGTGATAGCTCCATTTAAATACTTTCATATATGTATATTTTAGGATGTTTCTGCAACAGTAGGTTCTCACGTGGCTTTTCACTGTCCCTGTCTGTCTTCCCTCCTTTGCCCTGCCCTCCCCCGCATCCCTCTCTGTATTTAATTCTCCTTTCCCGTTTCCCCTTCATCTCCGTACAACACTACTCTACTGCCCCTTCTTTGGAAGATCTCACCTGTGGCCCCTTACTAGCTACTTAACCTCCATGGTTTATTTGGATCAAAACACACACATCTAAAGCTTAAAGAGCAACATCTGCATATTATAATAGAAAGCATTTGTCCTTTGGGGTCTGGTTCCCTTGCTCAGGATGATTATGACCAGCTACATCCATTTACCTATAAATTTCATTTTCTTAACAGTTAAATAGTACCCTGTTGTGTAACTGCATCCTATTTTGATTGTCCGTTCATCAATCAGTTCATGGACTCCTAGGTTGTTCCCAGTTTCTGGCTCTTACAAATAGAGCAGCAATGAACATGGCCGAGCAAGTGTCTCTATGGTAAGGATGAAGCATCCTTTGGGTAGATGCCCAAGAGCTGGATAGCTGGATCTTGAGGTAAATCTATTCTCATCTTTCTGAGGAATAGCCACAGTGATTTTTCATAGTCAGTTTGTTGTAAACTACTCTTTTTTTTATGTTAAGGTGTGTGTCTTATACCCCTAATCTTTCCAGGACTTTTATCATGAAGGGGTATTAGATTTTGTCAAAGGCTTTTCTGCAAATAATGAGAGGATCACATGGTTTTTATCTTTCAGTCTGTCTATGTGGTGGATTAAATTTATTAATTTGTACACATTGAACTATTCCTGAATTTCTGAGATGAAGCCAACTTCACCATGTTGGATGATCTTTTTGATGTGTTCTTGGATTCAGTTTGCAAATATTTTATTAGGGACCTTTTTTTATCTATTTTCATAAGGAAATTGGTGCAATTTTTCTTTTCTTTTCTTTCTTTCTTTTTCAGGTCTGTGTGTGGTTTTAGTTTCAGGGAAGTAGTGGCTTTGTAAAAAGAATTAGGAAACATTCCTTCAGTTTTTATTTTGTGAATTATTTGAAAAGTGTTGATGTTTGTTCTTCTTTGAAAGTCTGGTAGAGGGCTGGAGAGATGGCTCAGAGGTTAAGAGCACTGACTGCTCTTCCTGAGGTCCTGAGTTCAATTCCCAGCAACCACATGGTGGCTCACAACCATCTGTAATGGGTTCTGATGCCCTTTTCTGGTGTGTCTGAAGACAGCTACAGTGTACTCACATACAATAAATCTTTTTGAAAGAAAGATAGGAAGGAAGGAAGGAAGGAAGGAAGGAAGGAAGGAAGGAAGAAAGAAAGAAAGAAAGAAAGAAAGGGAAGGAAGGAAAGGAAGGAAAGAAAGGGAAGGAAGGAAAGGAAGGAAGAAAGAAAGAAAGAAAGAAAGAAAGAAAGAAAGAAAGAAAGAAAGGGAAGGAAGAAAGAAAGAAAGAAAGAAAGAAAGGAAGAAAGGAAGGAAGAAAGGAAGGAAGGAAGGAAGAAAGAAAGAAAGAAAGAAAGAAAGAAAGAAAGAAAGAAAGAAAGAAAGAAAGAAAGAAAGGGACGGAAGGGAAGGAAGGGAAGGAAGGAAAGGAAGAAAGAAAGAAAGAAAGAAAGAAAGAAAGAAAGGAAGGAAGAAAGAAAGAAAGAGAGAGAGAAAGGAAGGAAGGAAGGAAGGAAGGAAGAAAGAAAGAAAGAAAGGAAGGAAGGAAGGAAGGAAGGAAGGAAGGAAGAAAGAAAGAAAGAAAGAAAGAAAGAAAGAAAGAAAGAAAGAAAGGAAGGAAGGAAAGGAAGGAAGGAAGAAAGAAAGGAAGGAAGGAAGGAAGGAAGAAGGAAAGAAAGAAAGAAAGAAAGAAAGAAAGAAAGAAAGAAAGAAAGAAAGAAGAAAGAAAGAAAGTCTGGTAGAATTCTGCACTGAATCCATCTGGCCCTGTGAGGTTTTTTTGTTGTTGTTGTTTTTTGTTTTTTGTTTTTTTAAGTTGGGAGAGTTTTAGTTTCTGCTTTTATCTTTTATTTCATAAGAAGTCACGAGTCTGTTTATTTAAATTATTTACTTCATCTTGATTTAGCGTTGGCAGGTTGTGTGTATCAAGAAATTTATCCATTTCTTTTAGGTTTTCCAGTTTGGTGGAATACCTATTTTTAAAGTATGTCCTATGACTCCCTGAACTTTCTCGGCGTCTGTCTGTTGTGATGTCTCCCTTTTCATATCTAATTTTATTAACTTGGATGGTCTTTTTCTGTCTTTTGGTTAATTGGGCTAAAGGTTTGTCAATCTTGTTGATCTTTTCAAAGAACCAAGACTTTAACGGATTGATACATGCATTGTTTCTGTTTCATTGATTTTTAGCATGGAGTTTGATTATTTCTTCCCCGCTATTCTTTTTGGGTTTTAATCCTTTCTGATTTTCTAGAGTATGTTATTAGTATGAAATTATCCAAGTTTTAAATTCTAATTGTGTGGTTTTCTTGTTTGTTTGTTTGTTTTGTCTTGTCTTGTTAGACCCTTAGTGCTCTGCGCTGCCTTCATTATGTCCCGTAGGTTTGCTATGTTCTCCGTTCGCACTTTCATCCAATTCCAAAGAGCTTTACATGTCCTTCTTGGTTTTTTGTCTTGATACAATTTTTATTCAGTAGTGAGTTGTTCATTTTCCACGAGTTTGTATACTTTTTGCCATTTCTATTGTCATTCAGCATCTTTAGTGAGTGGTGGTCTACGTTAGTGGATGGGCTGTCATGGGGGATTTTACTTTTTTTTTTTTAGACATTTGAGACTTGTTTTATGTTTTAATATGTGATCAATCTTGGAGATGATTCCATTGGCTGCTGAGAAAAGTATGTTCTTTAATGTTTGGGTGCAATGCTCTGTAGATGTCTACTAGGCCCGTTTGATTTATGATATTATTTAATACTAGCATTTCTCTTGAGTTTTTGTCTGGATGATCTGTCTATTGGCGAGAGTGAGGTATGAACACACTATCACTGTGTGAGGCTCAGTGTGTGATTTTAGTTGTAATGTTTCTTTTATGAATCTGGCACACTTCTGTTTGGCGCATAAAATTTAGAATTGTGATCTCATCTTGGTGGATTTTTTTCCTTTGATGAGTATGTAGTGTCTTCCCTTATCTCTTTTGACTGGTGTTGGCTTGACGTCTGTTGTTTCAGATATCTAAAAAGCTACACTTGCTAACTTCTTGGGTCCATTTGCTGGGAATACATTTTTCCATTCTTTTATTTGAAAATGAAGCCTGTCCTTGATAAGGTGACTGTGGTGGCTATGCTTGGTTGCTGATATGACTAATTTGGAGTGAACTAAAACCCAAATGGCTGGGTGGGCCTTAAGAGATTTATTTCTTTTTTTTTTCTTTCAATTTTTTATTAGATATTTTCTTTATTTACATTTCAAATGCTATCCCAAAAGTCCCCTATACCCTCCCCCCCGGGGGGATTTATTTCTTAATTAAATTATTTAAAGTGGGAAGACCGGCTTCTAATCTGTTGAGGTGGGAAGCTCCACCTTTAATCTGGGCTATGCCTTCTTCTGGCAGCCTGTATGAATGGCTTGGAAGAAGGAAGCTTGCTCTCTTTGCCTGCTTACTTTCACTCTCCTTGGCAAGTCTATTCCTTCACTGGCTTTAGAGTCCACTTCCTTAAGAATCTGTCATACTGAAGGCCAGCTCAGATATTCAGCCTCACAGACTGAACAACTATTGGATTCTTGGACCTTCTGTTGATAGACAGACATTGTTGGACTATCTGGACCACAGTCTGTAAGCCATTCTAATAAATCTCCCTTTTCCCTAACACACACACACACACACACACACACACACACACACACACACACACACACACACATTCTGTAAGTTCTGTTTCTCTAGAGAATCCTGATTGATAAAGTGTGTTTCCTGGAGGCAGAAGAAAGACAGATCCAGTTTCCTAAACCAGTCTCCTAGTCTATGTCTTTCTATTGGGGAATTAAGACATTAGTATGGAGAGTAATTAATGAGCAGTGTTCATTAATTCCCCTTATCTTGTTGTTGTGGTACAGGTCCCCTCCCCTTCTCTTTTGATTTACTGTTCTGGGGCCGTTTACTCTCTTGGGTGTGGTTACCCCCTCAGGCTGAAGTTCTCCCTCGAGCTCCTTCTCTAGAGCTGGACTGGTGGACAGAAATTGCCTACACTTCTTTTTGCTGAGCTGGCTTGTCAGCTGTAGGAATTTGCTGGTGGAATATTGGGGGACTCTTACGTCTAGAATCATATGATCTCCAAATAAAGATATTCTAGGTTCTGCTTTTCCTATGTGTGTGCTTCTCTTCTCTTCTCTCTTCTCTTCTCTCTTCTCTTCTCCTCTCCTCTCCTCTCCTCTCCTCTCCTCTCCTCTCCTCTCCTCTCCTCTCCTCTCCTCTCCTCTCCTCTCCTCTCCTCTCCTCTCCTCTCCTCTCCTCTCCTCTCCTCTCCTCTCCTCTCCCCTCCCCTCCCCTCCCCTCCCCTCCCCTCCCCTCCCCTCCCCTCCCCTCCCCTCCCCTCCCCTCCCCTCCCCTCCCCTCCCCTCCCCTCCCCTCCCCTCCCCTCCCCTCCCCTTCTGTTTTCTTTTCTTGTTTTATTGCTCTGGCTAAGACTCCAAGTGTTACATTGAGTGAAGAAAGGAACTGTCCCGCATTGTTGCAGTGGACGCACTGAGTTTCTTCCCATTTAGTATAATCTTTGCTGTAGATTTATTATGTATAGCCTTAATTTTGTTGAAATATGCTACTTGCAAGGTTTTTACCATGATGTTGAATTGTTGGTCAAAGTCTTTTTCTGCATTGACTCAGATAAACAAGTTTGGGTCATTGAGTTCGTTTAGGTGATGACTGGCATGCATTGACCTTCTTATGTTGACCTGTCTCTGCAACTAAGGGATGAAACCAACCTGAAAATGACATCCTTAGTATTCTGTTCAATTTGGTTTAGTGGGAAGCTTTGCATTTATGTTCACCAGGGATATTAGTCTATAAAATGTTTTTAACATTTTAAAAAAAGATTTATTTATTTTGTATGTATGAGTACATTATAGCTATCTTCAGACACCAGAAGAGAGTATCGGATCCCATTACAGATGGTTGTGAGCCACCATGTGGTTGCTGGGAATTGAACTCCAGACCCCTGGAAGAGCAGTCAGTGCTCTTAACCACTGAGCCATCTCTCCAGTCCCTATAAATTTTATTGTGTGGTTTTTCTGGTATTAGTATTAGGGAATCTGACAAAATCCCTCTCTTTTCTTTTCTACTTTATGAAATAGTTTAAAAACATTGGTGTTAGTTCATTTTTAAAGGTCTCACAGAGCCCAGCAGGGAATCTCTCTGGGCGTGAAGCTTTTCCAGTTGGATTTTTTTTTTAAATTATTACTTCAATCCTGTTATTTGTTACAATCAGTTTGCATGGTTTATCTCATTTCGGCTTTACTGTGATAAAAACTATAGACAGATGCATCTCGGAGTTCACCAAGTTCTTTTTAGATTTTCCAATTTTGTAAGTATAGATGTTTGTAAGATAAATTCTAGTTGTTTTTAGTTTTTCATTGGTATCTGTTATAAAGCCTCCATATTCACCTGTAATTTTTATTAATTTTGGCCTTCTCTTTCTTTTTGTTAGTTTGGCTAATGGTTTGTGGCTCGTGTTTATCTTTTCAAAGAACCAATGCTTTGTTCCATTGCTTCTGTATATCTGTACATACCTTTCCATCCCCCCTTCCCTGCCACAGCCCCATCCCACCCCACCCCACCCCACCCCCAACCTCAAGGGACCCAAGAAGGATTCCGAAGAATAGAGAAACTGAAGGGAAGTGTGATTCCCCAAGGAGTAGAAGAAGGAAGTGTGACAGCTTGTGTCCAGGTGGAGGAGAGGGTGACAGGTGACAGGAGCCCAGCTGTTCTGTCCCTCTGTTCTCTGGCACAGTCACCCAGAGGCTCTGCCAAGGCCTGCAATCCAACCTTTCTGGAAGCGTGCTCTGCAGGGCTCAGAGGGCCTTCGACAGCCACTTAGCTTACAACACACTGACCCAAAAGCCTTCTTCTCTTTAGGTGCTTGGCACCAAGTAGGACCCAGAGTTGAAGCTCAGCCTAGGGACAAGGTCTCTGGGCCTTCTCACAAGAGAGCATCTCTCCCTTTCCGGGTGGAGGGGGAAGTAAACAGGAGCAGCTAATTGAATGAAGGGAGAGACAAAAGGGAATTTGAAGAGAAACAAAATCCAGCAGGGTGATAAAGTAGCCTTCTGCCGCATTGTGACATACGTCCTGCTTTGGAGAACCAGGTGTTTATAAGCTACAGTTTCTCCCTTTTACTTGCTGCAGGCTACAGTCCCGCAACTACAATGCACAGGATCACTCTAGGCACTGTGGGGACTTTCCCAAGACGGGGTTCATCAGGTTACCCCTCACTCACAGCAGACCTTCCATCAGCTCAGTAGGAGGAGGCCTGAAAACAGAACCCTGTTGAGTTGGAGAAAATACATTTATAATTTGGAGACCAGCATGTATGGACAGGATTCATGCCTGTTTTAGGTCAATTTACCTATAGTAAAAAAAGTATTAATTTACATGACTGCTTGACTAATGGGTATGAGGCTGTTTTTTTTTCTTTTTTTTTTTTTTCAAAAGGAGAACAAGCTCACCATGTTTATTCCTTATACCCTCATGACCCAAGGCCAGAGAGAGAGCAGGATTTAGGAAGCCAAAGAGCAGCATTTATTCAGGACTCCAATAGATTCATCACCCACGGAATGAGGACAAATCCTGTGCTGGCTGGGGCCCTATGGTTCATGGCTCCTTGCTTGCCTGTGCCTTCCTCAGTCTCAAGGCAGACAGGCTGTGTCAGAGGTAGAGATGGCACCTCTGGAGGGTACCAGAGCTAGGTGGATACATGGACCCAGGGGCAGAAGGAGCAAGAAGTAAAAGATGCATATCCATCACTGCAGTGGGATGCTACTTGCTACCCGCCATGATCCTGAGGTACTGTAGGGCGCGGTGAGCAGCATCATCTCGGGCTGCCTCCCTGGTGGTTGCAGAACCATAACACACAGTGGCTGGCTGGGTGGACAGTTCCACTAGGCACTGGCAGAGCCCACTCAGGCTCAGTTCCTCAATATCCAGATAGCTGACATGGAAAGCCTGCTCCTCAGAGAGCTCACTGAGGACACTGCAGCAGGCAGAGCTCAGAGCCCCTAGAGAGCCCACGGAGCAACTGCGGAGGGACAGGATCTTTTCTCCCACAGAATTCCGCAAGGAATCCCAGGTGCAGCCTGGCCCACGATTCCTCAGTCCATCCAGGCGGGAGCTCACGCCAATGGAAAAATGATCGTCATCAGGCTCTGCCTCATTGCCATCCCGGGCATCCAGAGGTACGGTGTGTACTCGAAGGAGCATCTTAGCTGCTGCGTTACGCTTTGCCAGCTTTTTGGAAGTGCCACTGCCAATCTCAATGAAACGCTCCACCTGGCAAGTCATGGTGAACTCTTTGCGGTGAGCAGGCCCAGACTCCTGGGTCACCATGTACTCTGGCAATCGCCAGCCTTTTTGCACCACCAGCTCCTGCAGAGCACCGACAGGGTTGCACTCAGACTGCTGAGGAGAGACAGGGGGCTGCATCTCCATGGGAGGGCTCCTGGTTAGTACAGCAGATGGAACAGGGGCAGCAGCTTCTGCAGCAACGACAGGAGTGTCCTCAGGTGGTGAAGAGTCTAGGAGAGAAAAAGAACTGCTGTCCTCCAGGGCTGGTTCCAGCATGCTCCCCTCTTTGAGGTGTTTGAGGGCCACCTCAGCTGCCTTGTGCTTGGCTACCTTCTTGCTGGGGCCCTCACCAGTGCAGCTGGTGTCGCCAACGGTGACCCGGAAGGTGAAATTAGGTTGATGGGCCTGGCCCTCGGCTTTGAGAAGGTGGTACACGGGCGGCTTTCCTATTCTGGTCCCATACTCCTGAAGAAGGCTGATCGGGGTCTTGCCCGGGTTGGCGGCCAGCATTTGCTCTATGCTGGGCAGCCGGCAGCCTGTAGTAGTGCCGGAGCCCTGATCCTCTTCACTCATTCCCTCCTCCGTCCCCGCGAGCGCCACCGTGACTACAGCCTCCACGCACCCCAGTACACCGCCGACCGAGGCTGTTTTCTTGAGGGTAAAAACTCTTTAATGGGATGGAGACCCAGACCTGGGGAGAAAACCTGCCTTACAGTCGTAGCATTGCTTCCTACTATAAAGTCACTTCAGGATAAGGTTAATAAATGAACACACCGAGCACCCCGTTGGATTTAGATTTTGGATAAGAATTAGGATGTATTTATTAAGATGTATTTATGCTAAAGGGTTATTTGCTGCTTACCATTAATTTTATATGACATTCAACTTCAGACAAATAATTCTTGTTTTTAGAATAAATGTTGTGTTAGAAGGCAGCTCGGATCTGGAAAGATCACCCCAGGCCAGCATAGCTCTACAAGAAGAGGTTTATTGGGGGAAGCGGGGAAGAGATGGAGGAAAGAAGTGGGGACGACGAAGAAGAAGGGGAGAGGGGCTGGGAGGGGGTCTCTGCCTTTTATTCGGGCTGTGACGTAATCAGGCGCACCACCGCGCACAGTTGAGATGCACAAGTAAAGCAGGCAGGCAAGGTGCATGCTGGGAATGTGTGGCGGTTGCCGTGACTACAGATGCAGGCGGTTTCTTGTCATCTAGCGGTGACGTCATCACTGGAGTCAGAGGCGACCAGCGACGGTAAAGCTGGTCTCTGATGCCAACAATAAATATAATTCAAATATTATTCATTATCTGAAATTCTAATTCAGCCAGGTGTTCTGTGTCTGTCACTCTCTCCCCACATTAGACTATAACAGGGTCCCTGAGACAGACCTTAGCACAATGGATTTCATGTTGGAAGTACCATTCAGGCTGTAAAGCCCAGCATGTAGACAGCACCACCTGCCAAAACTAAACCAAAGGCCTAATTCACCAAAGTTCATAGTTCTGGGAAAGTCTCAGAATGTATTAACCTTGCCTTTTTACATCTGTAGTTCTGCTTTGGCTAACTGTTCTTGATAACTGAAGTATATCACCCCAGGACGTGGGTTTTGTGCTTAAACGCTCACCTTGAGGAAGGTTTGGCGCTACACTGGCATCCTGAACTTCCCATGTAGTTTCTAGCAAATACTTTCCATTGGTTAACCCGTGTCCCGGCAGTCTTCTCTGGTGAGTACCCCACAATAGGACAGGTCTATTTTGGGTAAGACGTGCAAACTCTCGAAGTTTCTATTTCTTCATTCGAAGCATTGGGCCTTACAGAGGTGAGAAATAGATCTTGCAAGAATGAGAGCCAGGAAACAGGTCAGGGAAGATAGCCAGGAAACAGATCAGGCAAGGTTAAAGTAGTCACAATGATTCAGGTCCCACGGCTCTGTGCATTCTAGATCATGACTATAACCAAGTCCACATGGAATGAGACAGGCCCTGTTTTTAATGGTTTTACTGAGATATGTGTTCTTGGATGCCTATAAAGTGGGGGTGGTGGTGTCTACTGCATAACGTTCCATGGCTTAAATAAGTTAATGAACGCAAAGAGCTTAGCCCTGAACCTGTATGCTAAAAATACCCAGTCAGTGCTCGTTAGTTAAATACCCAGCCACTGCTAGTTAGTTGAATACCCAGTCAGTGCTAGTTAGTTAAATACCCAGTCAGTGCTGGTTAGTTAAAAATACCCAGTCAGTGCTAGTTAGTTGAATACCCAGCCAGTGCTAGTTAGTTGAATACCCAGCCAGTGCTAGTTAGTTGAATACCCAGCCAGTGCTTGTTAGTTAAATACCCAGTCAGTGCTAGTTAGTTAAATACCCAGTCAGTGCTAGTTAGTTAAAAATACCCAGCCAGTGCTAGTTAGTTGAATACCCAGTCAGTGCTAGTTAGTTGAAAATACCCAGTCAGTGCTAGTTAGTTGAATACCCAGTCAGCCAGTGCTAGTTAGTTAAATACCCAGTCAGTGCTAGTTAGTTAAATACCCGGTCAGTGCTAGTTAGTTGAATACCCAGTCAGTACTAGTTAGTTACTACTGCAGTTGTGCATTTATGGTGTAATAATATCAGAACAAATCCAGGAGATTTGGAAGTGAATGATTTATTGTGGTGTAGGTGCTGTGGGCAATGTGTTTTGCCTCTAGTCAGTTATCAGAAGGGGACAGGGACTGTCAAAGTGTATCTGGGGAAGACATATACAGGGCTTTCCCCCCCAACCCCTGAGGATGTTAAGAGACAAAAATAACACCTTCACGAGCGTGTCTGAGGAGCCTAGACTTTTCTTGCAGACTTCAGTCTGTTTCTATAAACTCAGAAGAAACCAGCAGCTGATGCCTGATTCACTGGGGGCGAAAACATCCTTCATAAACAAACCATAGGCCCGAAGCAGCCTCAGATGGATCGGCAGCCTGAGGCTACAAGTCTCCTGTTTATTAAGTGAAATGGGCCCAAACTAGGTCATAGCATTAGCGAACGGGGAGGGCCAGATCACTCTAGGTCCCTGGACTCCGAGGCAGATAAAAGAATTAATCAAGCAAAGCCTGGCAGAAGGCTTCCTGGGGGCAGCAGGGAGGGGGAGCTCTGATACTTTTAAAATGGAACAACATTAAGAAGTAGCCACATAGACCTGCAGAAAGAGGAGCCGGATATTAGGCACATTAGCAGTCATTTTAAATGGGTTTTTAGTTTTAAAATGCAAGTATCTGTTTAGCGGCTTCTCATGGACCATCATAAACAGATTTTCAGGGACCTTAGAGATTTTAAGGAAAGTGACCTGCTAACAAGAAGGGAGTAGGTCCCGGGACTGCACCAGCTGACAGCTAGGAGGCCCAGCCCCGCTGTCCCCCTCTAAGGCTCAAATCCACCCTCCATTCCTGTTGCTGGGTCTTCCTTTCTGTTGCATTTCTGATTTCTTGATTTCTTGTCTCTCAGTCTTTGTCTCGGTTGTTTTTCCTCGCCAAGTATTTATCTTCCAAATCCTTCAGAATCCAGTTTCCATGTGGCTGCTTTCTAAGCCACTCTCAGTACTTGCAAGGTTTAATTGCTGAAATAATTATGCAGTTCCCAAACTGTTCTTGTGGAGCATGGAGGCTGAGGTAAGTATCTACGCATGGCACTCGATGGGCAACAAACAGCTCCACATCAGTCAAGCTGCACAGTTTAAACTGACATGAAGATGCCCTTTGGGAATGGCTGGGTTTTATTTTAAGTATTATTTTTTTTTCCTAGTTGAGCCCATCACTTCTTTCTCTTTCCTATTTCTTCAGCAGCAATCAAGACATATCAATGACTTTAAAAATGGGTAAATCAAACATTTCTTTAGAAAGAGGTTGCTTTGAAGTGTGTCGTGGCCCGCATGAAGCAGATTGTATCTTCTTAACTAGTGATGGATAGTTTCAAGCGCAGAAAGCTTAGCATCTAAAACCTCTTTGGAAACACTCAATGGTGTCACGGGATGAAATGTTCCCATCCTGACATATCCGGAAACCCTGATTCCAGTGTGTGTGGTTAGGATATGGGTCTGGGGGAGGTAAATACGTCTCGAAGGCGTCTCTTCACAGCAGTAAAACAGTTACCCAGTGTGGTGGGTTGAATTGTTATCGTTCAGGTAAGGTAGTTGCAGACTACCATACAGATAAGGCCAAATCAGAGCCCTTTATTAGCTATCAACTCTTGCCCTCACAAACTCTCAGCACCAAAGCTCAGAAGTACAGTAGTTGTATAGGTGAGACCCACAATGACATCATTGACAGATGTAGGTTAGGCGAGCCTGGTAACACTGGGTTTTGACTATGTATTTGGCAGAAAGGTTGGTGATGCCATAATCAGGGTCATGGAAAAATCCCAAAGACAGTCAAGACAGATATGACTGTTCGGGGTCTTAGGGGCTGAAAGCATCACAAGACACAAAATGGAGTCAGAGTGAGATCAGGGCAGGATGGTGTTACCTCGGTCACTGCAGAGTGAGAATGGCCTCCATAGGCTAATCTGTTTTAATCTTGGTCCCCAGTTGCTGGAACTGTTTGGGAAGGATTAGGAGGCGTGGCCTTTTGGGAGGAAGTGTTTCCATGGGGATGGGCTTTGAAGTTCAAGAACTCTTGTCATTCTCAATGTATCTTTTCCTGCCTCCTACTTGTGGAAGAAGATGTGAGCTCTCTGTTGTTCCTGCTGTTCCTGCCATCACTGCCTTTGCTCCCCCATCATAGACTCTAACCCTCTGACACTGTAAGCATAGTTAAATGTTCTTTTATAGATTGACTTGGTCATGGTGCCATATCACCGCAACAGGAAAAAAATAACTAGGACACCTAATCTCTAAAAAAATTTTATAGCACCTTAAATGAGCTGAAACAGACTATTAGTGCCAGAAGTGGAAAGCCACTCAGACAAATATTTAAAATTATTGAGTGGCCTCAGAATTGGAGAGAGACTAGAGACATTTTGATTGTTGTGTAGCAGTTTCTTCTGGGATTGAGCCATTCCCTCTCCCAGGGAAGCTCCTTAAGACGTCAGGGTCCAAGATTAAAACAGATTAGCCTATGGAGGCCATTCTCACTCTGCAGTGACCGAGGTAACACCATCCTGCCCTGATCTCACTCTGACTCCATTTTGTGTCTTGTGATGCTTTCAGCCCCTAAGACAGTCACATCTGTCTTGACTGTCTTTGGGACTTTCCATGACCCAGACGGTAAACAACTCAAAATACCTTTAGGAAGTTCCTGAAACTGACCAGATTCATTAAGTCCCGCCCTCCCAGAGTAAGCAATAGAGACTTCTCAGAGTTATTCTCAGACAAGCAGAGCTGCAAAAAAGTCTGAGCCCAGTAGAGCTGCCTGGAAGAAGTTTGACCACCCGAGTCACTCAGAAAGGACACTGTCTAAAACCATTGAGCAGCCTGCAGGCTGTGCAGTGTGCTCCAGGTTCCTGGCTTTTGTGAGCTGTCATCCATGTTGGGGTGGGCTTTGGTGATGTAGCCATTTTTGAATCATTTTTCCTCCTGTCTCTAACCCCTGACGCATATTTCTGTAAATGAAACTCTTTGGTTCACCAAGTTGGACTTTGGTGGTATCTGTACTTTGATCTGCCATGGGCTTCCTGTCTTCGGTGAGTAACAGACGTGTATGTGTGGTTCCCAGGAAGTCTTTTTGAAGGCGATTTTAATGAGGGCGAGAGAGAAAAGGAAAACAGGAAAGTTTCCATCTTCCAAAGGGGAAATACACACACACACACACACACACACAGAGAGAGAGAGAGAGAGAGAGAGAGAGAGAGAGAGAGAGAGAGAGAGAATCAAAGTTGAGCTGATAGAAATGTAGATACGGAAGTCTGTCCTGGCCTCTTGAAGCAAATGTGCCAAGATTTGTGTCAAGTTCCCAGGGAGAAATCAACAGAAAGCCAAGTGCTACGCTAGTGAGCTGCCAGAAGCCTCTTAAGCTAGCGCAGCAGTTCACAGAAGACATGCATGATAGAGTACACAGTTAAAAACAGATCAACCTTGACTGACATGACCTCACAGTATACGATGTAAAGTGTATGGGGTCCTCTCAGCAGCTCCATATGATTGACGAGAGGACGGGTCACAGAGCTGGGCCAGAACCCTTCAGAACTGGGAAGCCAGTTCCAGCGCCATACACAGCAGGCTGCAGGGCAATCTTTGGGCTTGAGCTGGGCCCAGTTGTGCAAGTGAGCCTTTCTGAGACCATTGAGGATGGAGAGATGCTCAGAGGTCTGTGGTGATGGTAGTACTTCAGCTTGAGGAGGCTGGATGGCTCATGGAGACTGTCTCTAGGTTGTGGAAAGCTAAGTAATGTAGGGTCCCCATCCAGGCTGCTGTATACAATATCGCTCCTTCAATGGATGATAAACGGAAGTGACGAGCTCTCTTTGTACAGCACTGGATGGTGGTGATGTCACTGTTTTGGTATACGTGTAGCTACCCAAGACCAGCTGACACTTAACTCGGATGAGAGAGATCCTGTCTACCTTCTGTAAAAAAATGTTTCATCGAATGGTGCCGACACTACGTGATTGGTCTTACAATTAATTCTAAGTCTTTAGGACTCTGAGAAGTCAGTTCCTGCTCTACCTAGCCTACCCAGGTGACTTGGTCTGACACCACAAAATGGACGGAGACATTGCTCGTCAGTCTGGACGTGAGCTTGGGACAGAAATGTCCACTTCTATTTGGCATCCCAGAATCCACTTGGGTTTTATTGTTTGTTTCAGAAATGTGATTAACTTCCACCTACGCTATTCAGACTCTCACTGAAATGTAGCTCTCACCAGGATTAAATCCACCTAATTCAGAATCAGTCATGATTAGTTTAGGCTGGACAGGAGGAAGGGAATTAGGCAGCATTTATTTCATTAATGGGAAGAGGCGCCATTTAAAACCAAACGAAATGAACCAAACATATTGGGGGGAAGGTAGGAGCAGTCTCAGGCGGAGACTGCTCTGTCCTCACTGATGACAAAAGCGATGGCATCAGTGAGGTCTTAGGACAGAGGCGGAAAGCTGAGCTACTTGGTAAGGAAGTTCACAGGGGCAGAGATTCTGGGGAGCAGCGAGTTCAAGTGACCTTCCAGGGTAAAACATGGGTGAGGAATTCGTGATAGGAGAGTAGGAATTTATATGAGAGAGGACGTTAGGGAGAAAAATCAAGAGTTGGCTTTGCATTTGCTTTCTGGAGTCATGCTCTAGTCGCCAGACGTAGTAGCTGTGGGCTTCCCCCGACTACGCAGATCTGTCTGAGAGACCCAGGATCTGAGAGGATGGGGCAGACCTCTGTCTGATGCCGTTGACAACTCTCCTTGAGCTTCAGTGTACTTTTCTACTGACTGTGGCAAAGAAAGCAGTGACTGAAGGCAGGCTGTCTGAGTTCTGAAAAACATGCCCGGAAAGCCATGCAAGTAGACGCCAGGAAGCACATATATGAACAGAGAGGCCCTTTCTGAAAACTCTCTCAGAACAGACCCAGCTAAACCCACTTGCTAGGCACATATAGATTGCCTGGGAAAGCACAAAAGCAAGGCAGAAGGCCATATGTGGATTCAGGCTACACTGACCAGATTGGGTTCTATAGCTACGATCTGACATCTAACAAGGATAAACATGTCTTAGAAATTGAATATAAATGCTCCTTGTGGGAGGAATTAAAATTACATCCATCCACCAGCAATCTAGGAAACAAAATGGACCGGACACAAAGGCCCTCTGCCTTTTTTCCTGGAACCCCTCTCAGAGCTCCCCAAGGCATTGTTTAGCATGGGTCATTGTTTGGACCACGTTCCAACAGTGGCCATACAGAGAAGATCTCCAGGCCTTGGATATGTAGGTCAGTGCCCTCCAGTACCTGCTCTAGAAAAATGGACCACTTTGGGCCAGATGCAGGGATACGGATTCCCTCTGCCCTGTGGTCAGTGTGTGTAACCGTGAGATAAATGCTGGGATGGTGGCTCCCAAAGCCTATGGTTCACCATCCTGCCATTTATTTCGTACATGTGGCTCAGAGCCCTGTGGGGGTGGTTGGCAGTCTGCAAGCATTCCACCAGTTCCCACAGACTCAGAGCTCCTTCCCGGCTCAGAGGACATCAATGAGCAGGTGTAAGTGAGAGGAAGCCAGACTGTGATCCAGGACATGTTGGCGGGACAGGTTAAGAAGTGATGTCTACAAGCGATTTGTCAGGGTTCCGTCATCCTGGTTCCAGGAAGATCAGGGTCTGATGGCTACTTTCTGGCACCAGCTCTGAACCATGGAAGGCAAATGCTTCCTGGATGGCCACTTGTCCCTGTTACATATGCCTGAGGGAGGGTTGAAATGAGAGTTCAGGAGACAATGAAACCCAGTTGCATGGCATATACGTGTGTGTGCATTCATGTGTGTTTGTGTGTTTGTGTGTGTGTGTGTGTGTGTGTGCGTGTGTGTGCGTGTGTGTGTATGTGTGTGTGTGTGTTTGTGTGTGTGTGTGTGTGCGTGCGTGTGTGTGTGTGTGTGTTTGTGTGTGTGTGTGTGCGTGTGCGTGTGTGCGTGTGTGCGTGTGTGTGCGTGTGTGTGTGTGTGCGCGCGCGCGTGTGTGCGTGTGTGTGTGTGTTTGTGTGTGTGTGTGTGTTTGTGTGTGTGTGTGTGTGTGCGTGTGTGTGTGTGTTTGTGTGCATATGTACACATGTGGGTAAGTAGTGGGTGGTGGGAGAGGAAAAGGAAATTACAGTCAGATTTTTTTTCAGAAGAATTTATATTTAAACTGAGCATTAGAAGAGAAATGTGATTTAAGCAGCGAGGCCAAAGGAAAAAGGCTATCTTACATGGAAACAGACAGCATGGGCAAAGGCACTGGGCCATTCGTTAATTTATCTAGTCAACCAATCACGTCAGGAATGCTGATAGTCCTCCCCCAGTCTGACAGTACAACGATCTGTAAGGCAGATACATTCCTACTCTCCCTACCTCACGGACTAACGAGGGGAGACAGACTATAAAGAACTGGCAAATAAAGACACAACACAAAACATCAACAAAACAAAACAAAAAAAAACGTGAAGTGGATTGCTGGAGAACTGCATATTGTTAAATAGGCTTAGGGTGAGAGTGCTTGTCGGAGGTGAGGATGGAAAAGGTAAGAAAGAGTGAGACTTGGAAGAGAGGAAAGACTAGACAGGAAATGAGCTTTCATGCAGAAAGGGAGGTTGGGATGTGTGAGACACACAGTCCGAGGAGAAGGCTGGTCCTTCCAAAGTGACCTTCACAGCCTGCTCACACAAGCCTGTAATCTCCATACTCTGAAAATGTTGGAAGTAAGATCTTGAATTTTTAAAAATTAATTGATTAATTAAAAATTAATTGATTATTAATTAATTGACATCCTGACTGCAGTTTCCCCTCTCCCCTCTCCTTACAGTCCACCCCCTCATCCACTCGCTCCATGTTTCTCTTCAGAAAAGGGCAGACCTCCCATGTAAATCAACCAGCTATGTATATCAAGCTGCGCTAAGGCTAGGTACCTCCTCCTCCTCCTCCTCCTCCTCTCCCTTTAAGGCTAGATGGAGCAACCTAGTAGGAGGAAAGGGTCCCAAAGACAGACAACAGAGACATTCCCCTGCTCCCACTGTTAGGAGTCCCACTGAAAGGCCAAGCTACACAACTGTAACATATGTGCAGAGGGCCTAGGTCAATTGAATTTGTGTATTCAAAGCCAACCTGACATGTATATGTAGATCGTATCTCAACAACAACAGCAGCAACAAAATACTCAAGCAAACAAACAAAACAAACTTTCCATGTAAGCCTAAGACAAGAAAATAGAAACTAATAGCTCTACTTACTGACCCTTTGATAAACTTACCAGTCTATCTCAGGCAGTCTGGGGGCAATAAGAAGTCAGCCATCTTGTGTGCTAGAAAAAGAGCGCTCATCCTTTACCCCATCAGTTTTCTTCAAGGAGTTAAAAACCCGTAAACCTCACCACTTAAATAGTTTTCCTATGCTTGGGGAACCTCCCACAAGCAGTACTTTCTGCTCCGCTAGAGCAGTGGTCTTAAGCTGTGGGGTGCTACCTCTTTGCTGATTCTCTTAGTTAGGGTTCCCATTGCTGTGAAGAGACACCATGACCATGGCAACTCTTGTAAAGGAAAACATTTATCTGGTGCCAGCTTACAGTCTCAGAGGTTTAGTCCGTTATTGTCATGGTGGGAAGCATGGCTGGGCAGCTTGCAGGCAGACATAGTGCTCAAGAAGGAGCTGAGAGCTTTACATTTGGATCTACAGGCAGCAGAAGGAGACTGTGTGCCACACTGGATGTAGCTTGAGCATATGATACCTAAAGCCCACCTCCATAGTGACACACTTCCTCCAACAAGGCCACACTTACTAATAGTCCCACTCCCTCTGGGCTAAGCAATCAAACATATGAGTCTATGGGGGATGGAAGACCCTTTCACAGGGGTTGTATATCAGATATTTACAATTCATAACAGTAGCAAAATTACAACTATGAAGTAGCAATGAAATAATATCATGGTCCAGGAGTCAGCACAACATATGGAACTATATTGTAGGGCCACAGCATTAGGAAGGTAGAGAACCACTGCTTGAGAGCAAATTTTCTCAAGTCTGTGAGATTTATTCTTTATAGTTTATGAGGCACCTTCACAGGTACAAGAAATGCAGCAAGATCTTGGGGGCTTGTCTGGGATTTCACAGACCATGCCCCAGAATATGAGCTCCAGTGAGTTTCTTTCTCATCTAGCCTGTTAGGTTACCATAGCACTTCTCTCATGCTTTATGGGACTCTTCTGCTATTTAAAAGCGTGTCGTGTGGTAGCCAATCCGAAATTCAGGTGTAAGATTCTCTATGGATGGTTCTGACCAATCTCCAGGCCTTCAGAAGAAGCCTGGAACATTGACCAGCTGTCAACATGTTTCTATTTCTGACCAGTCTCTGGATGTCAATGCTTGAAGAAAGCTTCAGAGATGCATAGAGTCTGGCTGAGGCTGGTTGAAGTTGGAAATCCAAAAGTCTTTTGGAGGAACTCAGACCCCCAACCATCTGAACAGATATCAGGAAGGAAGGTCTATTGACTCCTGAGGACTCTCCTCTAGGATAGAGAAGGTGGCAGTGAGACGCTTTCAGTTCAGTGTGTGGCTCCACTTCCAAGTGTTTTTCTAGCTCCAAGCACTGCTCCCAGCTGTAATCCTGATCGTGGGGCCCAAAGCAAGGAGAGCAGGGAATGCCAAGGTGCTTCCATCTTGACTGAGCCCAGCCTAGGATTTCCTGGTCAGACTGTATAATGTTACTTACCTGTATGTTTTCAGGACCGATCATTGGGTATTGGATAACCAGTTGCTGTGCTTTTCTTTGGGAAAAACTATTTCTCTTGCTCTCACCATTCCTTAGTTGCCTGTAGATCTTTATGTAGGGTTGAGCTCTCATGGTCTTTCTCCTCATCCACTTTGGCAAATCTATTGTTGTTGTCCTTGTTCAGCTCCTGGTTATGTAATCATATTGGTGAGACTTTATTGGTGTAGACACTTCTAGGAGACACAGTCTCACAGCAAACTGACCTTGAGGCTTGAAAGGTCCTAGCTACCAGGTTCAGTCTAAGGGAGAGAAAGTTGAGACTTCGTTTATCTAGAGCTCCTTGGAAGACAGAGCCCCTGTGCCCATCTGCACCACTCCAACTGGCCCAACAGTGTTTCCTGTGTGTACCACAAGGCTCTCTGCTGCCAGTCACAAAGCTGGTGGTCCAGGCTCATTCTTATTGATCCCGGAGCCCTTGATGAGTTGTGAGTGCAGCTGCTGATTCTGACACCCAGAGGTTGGTGTCCCATAGGGCTTCTCAAACCTGTGGTCTTGCCCTCCCCTAGCTGCACAAAACTCCCCAAAATTCTGGAGGGCTTCTGGTGATTCCTGAGTCTCTGCTTCAATACCTGGGTACCAAGACAGATGTCATTGAATAGAAATGGCATGATAGACAGCAAATCAGTCTCCTAGGGTCTCTCAATCTATAGCTGGGGTCTCCTGTAGATCTGGCAGGGCCACAGCCCATAGGGACCAGGCTCCGTGATTTCTACCTTGTCTGAGCTGCAGGTAGAGGTTCTTATTATTTTAATGTATTGACCCCTGAGAGGTCTCCTGTACTCCATCTAGTCATCAACTCAGTATGTAGCAGAGGGTGACCCTGATCTGCCTGCTTCCACTTCCCTAGGGCTCTGTTCCCTCCTACACTGAACCCATCAATAGTGGAGAAGGACAAGGACAGCTCCCAGCCCACACACACTAGCAATGGCAGGAACCCTCTATGTGAACAGGATGCATTACCATCCTATCAAATGCATTCTTTAAAACACACCTCTTTTGCTTCTGCCTTCCTTTTAGCATCTGCACTGTTGTGGATGTTAAAGCTTCCTGATAAGAGACTGACACACAGCTGCCCAAGGAGGCCACTTCAGAGCCTTCTGTTGGTTCAGTTTTTTTCGGTACCAGGTTGGAGACACAACCTTGCTGCCCCTTGACTTACTTTTCACCTCATTGCATTGCATTGCAAATCTAGGTAACAACTTTTATTTTGAGCTAAAATTGTGTGTGTATAAAAAGCACCAAGGGGTAGCTTAGAAGTGATTCACAGACATATTTAGAAGATGTGGTGGTTTGAATGAAAATAGCCCCCATTGGCTCACAGGGAGTGGCACTATAAGGAGGCATGGCTTTATTGGAGTAGGTGTGGCCTTGTTGGAGGAAGTGTGTCACCTGGGATGGGCTTTGAGGTCTCAGATGCTCAAGCCAGGACCAGTGTGTCGCTCTCTTCCTGCTCTCTGCCTATTCTGATGTAGAACTCTTGGCTACCACTTCCGCACTTATGTCTGCCTGTGTGCCATCAGGCTTCCCCATGATGACAGGGGACTAAACCTCTGAACTGTAAGCCAAATCCAGTTAAAGGTTTTCCTTTATAAGAGTTGCCTTGGTCATGGTGTCTCTTCACAGCAATGGAAACCCTAACTAAGACAGAAGAGTACAGAATGGTAGTGGAGTAGACGCAGCTGTTATTAGACAGAACAGCTTTCCTCAAGAGCAGAGCTATAGCCTCCTACATTTATAATGAGCCCCACTGTGACGTAATCAAGCTAATCCAACTGCCATCACAGCTCCTTCCACAGCTGTAGCTCCTGGCACTTTAAGCCAACCATCCTACCGTTAAGAACCACTACCAGCTTCCTAGAGTGATTCAGACTATTTTTAAGAATAAATAGGGACTCGACTAAGGAGACTGTTACAGAGTTTGGATTCCTATTGTATTGTAGGCAGATAGATGCTTTGTGTTTAAGATCTTCCCTCTCTTGGGGAGAAAAGGCAATTATAGTAGTCTAGGCAGATGTTATGCTGATAACCCTCTGGATCCAAGTATTTGGGTTCTAACATGACATAAGAAAAATTTCAAAGATGAAATAAGTTATCAGAAGTACATATCCCTAGACCAGGAGAGAAGAAGAAAAACTTTAGAGAGATGTCCTGCCTGTGACGATTGTTCTGGAAGAGTGGTTCAGATTTCAGGATCATATTTAAGAACAGCACTGGAGGATGTCTGTGAAGGGTTCCAGGCTTCATGCATCACTGACTTAGGAAAGGTATCAGGAGCTCACACTGAGACCAGTCCTTACAGACTTCTAGAAGGCCAGGAAAGAAAAAGACATGTCCTTTTTGTTGTGTGTGTTTTAAAGAGCAAGGACATGTTTGCTTCGCCTATGAGTTTAACACTGGCTTTAGCTATTAATCACTTCTTCACTGACTGGAACACTCTTAAGGAACACCTTATTCTGTACTAGTAATGAGGCTGGAATCGAAGAATCTGAGACTGAATGAGGTATAGTGCTTTATTTCCCAAGGGTCAACAACTAAGTGGAAAACATCATTCAAACCGATAAGTCTGATATCTTAGGATCAATTTTATACATATCGCTATTGGGTAATTGCCCTAAGGCCAGATTGAGGATGCTGGAGAGTGTTTCATTGAAAAAAGAATACTTTAATTGGTTAGAGTCTTGAACTAAATGTCAATAAAAAGCAATAAACGCTAACAGTATTTATTGTTTAATTTTTCCCTCATTGCTGTGGTATAATCACAGCCCTGACAAGATCGATTCAAGATAGAAAGGATACAATGTATCATGGAATAGAAGTCAGGCAGCAGGGGCTTCAAGCATCTGGTTAGATGATTCTCCTTTTTATTCAGTCTAAGCCCAGGGAATAGTGCCACCCAAAGTGGATCTTCAAACTTCAATTAATCTAATAGAGAGAATTCTCCAAAGATAATTCTTCAGATATCACACCACACCCAGCTGTTTCTAGATCATGTAACAATTGAGATAAACCATCACAACAAGCAAGCAGTTCCTATATTTTGCACGGTCAAATTCACGTGCTGCGGGAAGGCATACATTTTGGGAGCTTAGTACTTTTCACCTGCATAGTAAAATATGTAAATTGCTTGTCAGGTTGGCAAAAAATCTAAGACATGTTCTATTTGTGAGCCTGTGGGGGAACGAGAGATCTACGGTAGAAATGCAGAACAGTATGGCAATGTTATAAATGAAGGGAACATTTGTCTCTGGCTGAAGACTCCCACTTGTAGAAATGTGTTCTAATTATACGGTGTGTGAGTATGAAATGGTAGCTCCTTGAATGTTATTCATTGTGGCTTGGAGGTCAGGAGGTCACTGACACTTAAATGAGTGGAGGGAACACTCCGAAGACACAAGAAGCTCCTATGTGTGCCCGTGTGGAGTGTTCTTTAGGACATACTGTTTAGAAAGAGGAAGACAGAGTGCTGTGTACAACAAACACTACGTTTGCACTTGGAAGGCATAAGTAAGAATTTACTTATTTATTTAGATGGCTCCCTTCAAACCACTGGAACATTAAATCAGAAATAGGTAAAAGTGGTAGCCCATCGAAAATTCCAAGAACTATACCATTATTTTAAAATTATCTGCCAGTGAAAAGAAAGTTGCAAATTTGGTACAAATAGCATCCATCGTCATCGATGGTCTCTCCATTCCCCAGAACTTACTGTGAACGTCTCAGCAACATAATATACTCAGGAAATCAGTAGAGACGTGACTACGACCCATCCTTTGACACTAAGTGTCACCATCCCTTACGAATTGACCAGTGGTGCAAAATGACTGAGTTGAGATGCGTGTGTTGTGTGCATCCTCTACGACCTGCATCAGCTCCTCAGTCCTTCCTTCACTTTCTTGACCTTTTAAAATTTTGAAGATTTCGTGTCAGCTCTATGAAGGATAGCCCTCAGTTTGTCAGACTGAATCCTAGTTGTGCCTTTTTATGGGAGCATCGTAGGATTTGTGTCCCTGACGACCTTAGCAGACAAGAGCATCACTTTGGATTGTCCCATCACTGACCATGTTGACTTTGGTTCTCTGATTAAGGTGATACCTGCAGGCATTTTTTTGTTGTAGTTACTCCTTCTGTTTATACTTAATGTGTTGGTGTGGGAAGGCCCTCTGGGGTTATGTAATACCCTGTTGGTGAACATACTTTTGATTGATATCTACTTTCCTATTTTCTCCAACTTGACTTCCTACCACCTCTTCCAGGGTGTAACCTGACATCCCCACCCATGCCTTCTCCAACCGGTGAGATCTAGCCTGGGTTCTACTTACAGTGCTCTGACCTCATCTGGTCTCTACTGCTTGCACTGGAAATGATCTCTAGACCTTGGCCAGGCCCTGTTCTACCTACCCCTCAACCCACAGGCCCCTGCTACACCATGTTTAACCTTTCCACCCAGCCATATATACCAACTCTCCAGGCCTGGACCAGGAAGCACAACTTAGGTCCCACCTCAGTCCCCTTTCCCACACGACTTCATG
Organism: Mus caroli; assembly: GCF_978045245.1. Classification (NCBI taxonomy): domain Eukaryota; kingdom Metazoa; phylum Chordata; class Mammalia; order Rodentia; family Muridae; genus Mus; species Mus caroli. The sequence continues at coordinate 6,539,189 of NW_028227271.1, forward strand.
TCACCCATGCCATTTTCAACCTCTAGGTCCAATCTAGGTTCACATATCCTCTCTTCTGTTCTGACCTTCTCTGTCCATATCAAACTTAGGACGAACAAAAAACTCTACATGTCCAGAGCTCATCTAAAAATTAATAATAATAACAATGTAAAAGATCAAGTCAGTCTCTTCTCTCCAAAGCCTACCCATCCTGTAGAAATATTTGCTAATGAGAATCACCTAGATGAACTCCAGCATACAGAATTTAAAAGATTGATCATAAATTTCATCAAATAATCCAAATAATTTAGAGAGGGCATAAAGAAACAGCTCAGTGACATTAAGGAGAAAGAATAAATGTCTGAGTGACGCCAGCAGAAACGCGAACATAAGACTGAAGGAAAGGAGGGAGGCAATCCAGGACCTGAAAATGGAATTCAGCCAGGAGGCAGAAACACCGAGGAGGACTCACGCTGGAGTGAAGATGGAATTACAAAACCCAATAAGTCACCTAGAAATTAGAAAGGCAAGTCTTCCACATAGAATGAATCTAGTACAAGAGAGAGTGTCAGGATTGAAGATAAAATAGAGGATCGAACATACAGGACATGTAGGACACCATGAAAAACACTCAAACCTTCCCTAGATAGGCATAGATGAGGGAGGAGAACGCCAAGGCAGTGGCATAGACCAGATCTTCAACAAGATCATAGAAAACAACCTTACCAAAACCAAACTAAGAAAATGTGTGTGTGTTATATATTATATATCATATAGCATATTTCATATAGCATATAGCATATATTATTATATATTATATTATATTATATTATATTATATTATATTACATATAGCATATATATTATTATATATTATAAATTATATTATGAATTATATTACATATTACACATTGTATATTGTATATTATATATACAATATGTATAATATATATCATATATATTATAAAATGTATTATGTATTAATTATGTATTATATATTATGTATTATGTATTATGTAATATGTAATACATAATACATAATACATAACACATTATACTATATACTATATACTATATACTATATACTATATACTATATACTATATACTATATACTATATACTATATACTATACACTATATACTATATACTATATACCATATACCATATACCATATACCATATACCATATACCATATACCATATACCATATATCATATATCATATATCATATATCATATATCATATATCATATAATTACATATTATATATTACATATTACACATTACACATTACATATTACATATTACACATTACATTATACATTATATATTATATATTATATATTGTATATTGTATATTATATATTGTATATTATATAATATATTATATATTATATTATATTGTATATTGTATATTGTATATTGTATATTATACATTATATATTATATTACATATCATATATCATATATCAATCATATATCATATATCATATATCATATATTATATCATATATTATATATTATATATCATATATTATATTACATATTACATATTACACATTACATATTACATATTACACATTACATTATATATTGTATATTGTATATTGTATATTGTATATTGTATATTGTATATTGTATATTGTATATTGTATATTGTATATTGTATATTGTATATTGTATATTGTATATTGTATATTGTATATTGTATATTGTATATTGTATATTGTATATTGTATATTGTATAATATATTATATATTATATTGTATATTATACATTATATATTATATTACATATCATATATCAATCATATATCAATCATATATCATATATCATATATCATATATCATATATCATATATCATATATCATATATCATATATTATATATTATATATCATATATCATATATTACATATTACATATTACATATTACATATTACATATTACATATGCATATCATATATTACATATTGCATATTACATATTACATATTACATACTACATATTACATATACATATTATATATTATATATTACATGTTATATGTTATATATCATATATTACATATTATATATTATACATTATATATTACATATTACATATCACATATCACATATCACATATCGTATATCATATACTGTATATTTCATATTATATATTACATATTACATATTATATATCATATATCATATATCATCATATATTATATATATTATATAATGTATTGTGTATTATGTATTATGTATTAATTATGTATTATATATTATGTAATATGTATTATGTATTATGTATTATGTATTATGTATTATGTATTATGTATTATGTATTATGTATTATATGTTATATGTTATATGTTATATGTTATATGTTATATATTATAGCACATAGCATATAGTATGTATTAGGACACTATCAGCCGCACTGCCATCTCGGGATCTGCTTTCTGACCTAATACCGTGACTGAGCCAGCATCATCCCTGAAATTCTGCCTGTTTAGTGGTGGTTGTGGGTTCCCTTCCAAGATTCATGGCTTCACCTCATGAGCCCTAAGTAGCTAGATATGTTTCCAGTACCAGGCCTGGCTTCCCTCTTGTCGATCTAGTCTAAAGTCCAGTTAGAGAGTTGTTGGTTAGCCGGGCGTGGTGGCGCACGCCTTTAATCCCAGCACTTGGGAGGCAGAGGCAGGCGGATTTCTGAGTTCGAGGCCAGCCTGGTCTACAAAGTGAGTTCCAGGACAGCCAAGGCTACACAGAGAAACCCTGTCTCGAAAAACCAAAAAAAAAAAAAAAAAAAAAAGAGAGGTGTTGGTTACAGCCCAGGTGTGTGTGTGCCACTACTACACCTTTAGGGTTACTGTGCCATGCTGACCAGTGATGTGGCTCATAGGTACCCGGCTGGCTAGGAGAGTTGGTTGCTTCCCTCCTTTGGAAGCTTGCATGGTGCCTTCTGGGATCGTGAGGTAGTCTTCAGGGAGGAAACTTTTAAATAGGTTACAGCTCAGGGTCCCCTGAGCCCCTTGTGTGAAGTACATGGTGCCTTCAGCAATAGGGACTTACCCCATCTCTTGGCTGGGGTGGGTGGGGGGCAACCCACAGCAATAGCAGAAGATGGTATTTTCCGGGAGTTTATTGAATAACCCTGACTAACAACTCAAAAGATGGTTCCTCAGGCCTGGCTTTGGGGCTTTTGTTAGATGGACTTTGTCTGCTGGATGGAGCGTTGTCATTTCAGATGAGAAAATTTCATTTAAACTATATATGCATATTTGTACACAGAGTTATTCAAATTATAGGTTTTTAAAAGATAGCTAGTACTGTAGTTCCCTATAACTTTTCAAACATCTTTAGCGATATTTTACTCTCCTCCCTCCTCCTTTATTTCGTTCGTCCCCAAAGAGCCCTCCTCATTCCTATTCCCCCCAAAGATCACTTGTACCCTGCTCAGTGGCCTGCCTTTCCCTTGTGGAATTCTGAAAAACTGATGACACCTTCAAATATTTGTCAAAAGCATAAACACAGGAGCGGCCCAAACAAGTTGGCAGCGTAATGAGTTATCTGAAAGTCTTGTGCTCCTGGAGAAGTCCTAGAACTTGGGAGCCAGCCAGGGTCTTCCACTCGGCACCCCATCCCACCTCCCCCTGAAGCACTTGCTGGAGAGTGTCACTCTACCATCTAACGTAAATCCAACACCTTCCCTCACATTCTCCTGCCTACTCTACTCCCCAACAGCAAGGCTGTTATATTTGTTCCTTGGTTCAGAAAGTTTTTAGCCTCAAACTTTAACGAGGCTGAACATAATAGAGGCATGCTTAATAGACAAGTGGCTCTCACTTTATAATGTGGGGCAAATGGATCAGCTGGAGGGCATTGTCATCTGGCTCCCAGCTTGTCCTGAGATCAGTGTCACAGTGAATGCTCAGACACCATCAGTGCCACAGTGAATGCTCAGACACCTAAATCTGTCATGGTGGATAAAGGACCTAAGATATTCCAGAAAACAACCTCCATGCTCATGTTCCATGATGAAAGCCCTGGTCCCCAGGGGCTGACCACAAGTCCCATTATACCATGGTAGGGAGAGCTGAGGAAGTCACAGGACCTCCTTGTGCTGTGTGAGTCAGGGGGAAAAATTTGATTTCTCTGTTTTAAAATTTAAACAGCCAGACAACTCCAATTTTCTACTCATTTTGTACGATTTTCTGCCTCTCATTCTAGCCGAGGTCTTTCCAGACCCAGAACTGAAATACTGTAAAAAATGGACATAATGTTCTCGGCTGCCCAACTGTTCTCTGAGTGCCTGCATCCTGATAACCACGTGGAAGTACAATAGATGTGTGCTTCATTTGGAAGTCCTATAGCTCTAATGCCAGGAAATCTTTAATGCACGTTAATATAATACTGTCGTCTTCAGCAGGCTGTGTGTGTATAATGTGACAAGTTCATGATATCTTACCAGACATGTGGCAGTGCAGGAAGAATCTAGGAGGTGACTGGAAAGGATTGGATGGGTCTTGGCTGATCAGTGGCCTCATGGCCTGGGGCCACTTAGCTTGGTGACATATCAAACTCTGCCTTGGTGGCAGTGTCTAGAGCAATAGTCCTCAGCCTTCCTCATGCTCTGTTGACCCCCAGCTATAAAATTATTTTTGTTGCTACTTCATAACTGTAATTTTGCTACTGTTATGAATTGTAATGTAAATATGTTTTCTGATGGTCTTAGGCGACCCCTGTGAAAGGGTCATTCAATGCCCCAAAGGAATCATGACCCACGGGTTGAGAACGGCTGGTCTACAGGAATGCTGTGTGACGTTAAGGTGGTGCCCACTGTTCACTACTGTTTAGGTCTTATGAGCCTCCTTCCAATGTCTTGGGTACTCAAGAGCAAGTAGAAATTACAGAGAGCTGGGTGTGGTGGTGCACGCCTTTAATCCCAGCACTCGGTAGGTAGAGGCAGGCGGATTTCTGAGTTCGAGGCCAGCCTGGTCTACAAAGTGTGTTCCAGGACAGCCAGGGCTACACAGAGAAACCCTGTCTCGAAAAACCAAAAAAAAAAAAAAAAAAAAAAAAAAAAATTACAGAGAACACGAGCTTGTTTTGAAAAAGAAGACCTTCTCTGTTTGAAAGCGAGCAATTTTGTCACTTCTGTTGTTCCTATCAAGAGAGGAGGCACCTCAGCTGCATCCTGTATACACCCATGTATAAATAAGTATTATTGCACCTTTGCGCGATGTGTGTGGGAGCACATTTGCCACAATACATGTGTGGCCAGAGGATGCTGTAGAGTTGGTCATCTCCTTCCACCTTTACATGAGGTTCAGGTATCCGAGTGAGGCCACCAGGCTTGTGTGGCAAGCACTTTTATCTTGCTATCCATTATTTAATATCTTTAATTTCTTTCCTATTACTTAATCTCTCTAAACCTGAATTGCTCACATATACAACTGTGATTAAAATAGTATATAGATGACATAAGGGATTTTTTTTTGCTTCAATCCTGTCATGATCTCTCTCTCTCTCTCTCTCTCTCTCTCTCATTGATAGTGAATGTGTAAAGCCTTAAGAGAGCCTTCATTGCTTTGGAACGGCCATTCTAATTGTATATAAATCCACTGAGATCCATAGAGTTTGGGGTTGGGCAAGTGTCTGTGTAACTCCTGTATTCGGTGCATAGAGTTTGGGGTTGGGCAAGTGTCTGTGTAACTCCTGTATTCGGTACACAAGAGTTAGAGGGTTAGAGCCCGTGGTGGTGGAGTGAGGGCATCACAGCTGGACCAGAAGGCTGTGGGTCGTATCTTGACATCAAGCACAGAGGAGAGGGAAGAATGCCAGTCATCTCCAGTGAAACACTTCCTCCATCAAGGCCGCACCTCCTGAACCTCTCCGCACAGGGCACCACCAACTGGGATCAGCTGTTTAAGCGGTTGAGACTGTGAAGGTCGCCTAATTCAAGCCACCACACTTTCTTAAACAAGCTTTGGGTTGCTTTTACTTGTGGGTTAATTAGGATAATGTATTTTATTTTAAAAACAGTTCCGTGCCCTCGGGTCTCAGTGGAGATTAAATGAAGTGGTGAGACTTTGCTTGTTTGGGGGAGCTGAGGCCACGGGGCACCTCGGGGGGTGGTGCCTGTGGGAGATGCTCGCCCAGTCCCAAACTATACATCTCAGCGTCCCCAGCAGGCTCCCCCAGCAGGACAGGAAAACAGCCGCCATGTGTGCAGACAGCACCATTGTGATACTGTCCCAAGCTACCATCCCTCTGTCTCCTGTCCATAAGCATCTCAGCTGTTGCCTCTCCGTGCATGCCCCGAGGCTTGGAGTCTGACAGGAAAGTTTTAATCCGGAGTATAATTGTCACGCTAGCTTTTCTTCCTCTGGTGCAAAGCTTAAACAATTGTTTGCTTTGGGGAAGAGAATCTAAGTCTGGTGTTTAAGTGAATCCTAATGTAATGGATAGTGAGAGAGTAAGACCTTCAGTGAAGCCTTATTGTTCATCTTCTGTCTTCTCCTGGGTATGAAAGAAGAGTCAGACCGAAATGGAAGGTTGGTGGTGGGGATCGGTTTTTGCTCTTCGGGTTCCGAGCTCCCCTTCGTAGCCCTGGTAGCCCTGGGAATAGCTTCTCCCAGAAGGAACTAACAGCCTTGGCTATTCTGTTCTAGAAGTTTCTCCAGGGGTTCTAGTTTTATTCTGCAGCTGTGATAAAGTGGCCTATAAGCAGCTTATAGAGGAAAGGATTTATTTTGGCTTACACTTCCGGGTCACAGTCCATCACCGCTGGAAGTTAGGACATGAGTGCAAGCTGGAACCTGAAGAAGAGATCACTGAGGGGTGCTGCTTGGTGTTGCTTGGGCAGCTCACAGCTTTCTTCCACAGCCCAGAGCCACCTGCCCAGGAAATGGTGCCACTCACAGTAAGCCGGGCCTTCCACACCCACAGGCCTCTCTCCCGTGTCTCCTCTGAGCAGGTAACATCTCACTCTGCAGCGTGGGCTTCACTCAGGGTTTTACACTTAAAACAGTAAAAATACTGTTATATACTTACCCATCGTGAAAAAGAAAAGAAAAACTACAATGCAGTTAAAGTTAGAAAAAAATAGGAAAAAAAAAACCCAAAACTCCCTTATACCTCTTTCATGCCTCCTGTAGGATTTAAATACTTAGTTACATTCAAAATAAAACACTTTGTAGTGCCCCCCACCAGCAAGGCTTTTGTAACTTTGTGATCCCCCCCCCATATGAGCAGAGAAAGCTGTGGAGGGCTGTGGGAGAGAGAACCTTGAAGCTCTCGGTAACTTTGGGTAAACCATGCACAGAATCCGGGAATGAAAAAGTTCAGTCTCATGAGCAAGTGAGTGTGGGTGTCCAAATAAAGAACTACAGGCAGCTAGAGACTGCCAAGAGCTAGTCTTCCTCAGGATCAAGCCTCTGATTGGTTATCCAGTATCAAATGGTTGGTCCTAAAATCATACAGGTGAGCAGCAAGTCCTATTTATGTAGTCATTCGCAGATGTGCGCACACGCATGCACACAAACATACACACGTGCATGTGCGCGCATACACACACACACCCACCACCACGAACAACAATAATTAAAGAAAAAAAGACCAAAAGAAGAAAATCAGCATCATTGGAGTTTTTGAATCCCGTTGAATTATTTTTCTTCAGCCTTTTGAGCCATATGACCATCAAGGAGACATATTTAAGTAGCTGCATCCCTGGCTGGCTTTATACTCACCACGCAAACAGACTGGCTTTCAACTTGCAACAATCCCCCTGCCTCTGCTTCCTAAGTGCTGAGGTAATGTGTCACCACATCTGGCCCTTTTCTCTTTAAGTAAGAATTTCAAGTTTAGAGATCTCTCTAAACTCATCATCTGCGACTGAAGATGGCCATCTATCAGTGGCTCGTGACATTAGGTAACCTGCCCCCTCCCTTGCCTTGCCTCCGCCGGCCTCCTATAAACACCCAGTCTTTGGTCTGCGGTGCAAGCACAAAGCCACTGTCAGCTCTGGAATCCCACTGAATGCAGTTTGGGTTCTTAGCGGTGACTCAGAGTTTTGCCGAGCTGTGGGCTCATGGCACGTGAATGATGATGATTCTGCAGCAGGCGGGCAGGAAGCGCTGTTAGAAGCCTGGCAGACAGAAGGCCAGCGTCAGTCAACAGGAACCACACAACTGAAAAGCATTACTGCTGCATTTAAAGGATTTTAATGTCTGAAATTAATAAGCTTTAAAACTTCTATTATTCTTTATATCAATCATAATTCAACAGCCCCCCCCCTTTCTTTGAGTTTAGACAGAATGCTAACATGTCTGACGTTACAGTCACTTTTGAGTGTTTATTGCATGCCAGGCGGCATGTTAGTCCTCAGGCTCCCATCACCCACAGACAAACTCTGGAGCTGGAGCTCCCAACACAGCATGGGTGGCAGGGCTAGGATGGCTACAGGTCCAGGGTTAAGCTCATGGCAGGAATCAATCAGAGAATGACTCTTGTCAAGTGTGCTGCTCTACCCTGCTCTATCCCTCCTCCACACATCCCTCCTCCTGGACATCCCTCCTCCTGCACATCCCTCCTCCTGCACATCCCTCCTCCACACATCCCTCCTCCTGCACATCCCTCCTCCACACATCCCTCCTCCTGCACAGCCCTCCTCCTGGACATCCCTCCTCCTGCACATCCCTCCTCCTGCACACCCCTCCTCCACACATCCCTCCTCCTGCACATCCCTCCTCCACACATCCCTCCTCCACACATCTCTCCTCCTGCACATCCCTCCTCCGCACATCCCTCCTCCTGCACATCCCTCCTCCTGCACATCCCTCCTACACACATCCCTCCTCCTGCACATCCCTCCTCCTGCACATCCCTCCTCCTGCACATCCCTCCTCTACACATCCCTCCTTCTGTACATCCCTCCTCCTGCCCATCCCCCTCCTCCTGCACATCCCTCCTCCTACACATCCCTCCTCCACACATCCCTCCTCCTACACATCCCTCCTCCACACATCCCTCCTCCTGCACATCCCTCCTCTGCACATCCCTCCTCCTGCACATCCCTCCTCCACACATCCCCCCTCCTGCACATCCCTCCTCCTGCACATCCCTCCTCCTGCACATCCCTCCTCCGCACATCCCTCCTCCACACATCCCTCCTCCACACATCCCTCCTCCTGCACATCCCTCCTCCTGCACATCCCTCCTCCACACATCCCTCCTCCCGCACATCCCTCCTCCACACATCCCTCCTCCACACATCCCTCCTCCACACATCCCTCCTCTGCACATCCCTCCTCCTGCACATCCCTCCTCCACACATCCCTCCTCCTGCACATCCCTCCTCCTGCACATCCCTCCTCCTGCACATCCCTCCTCCTGCACATCCCTCCTCCACACATCCCTCCTCCCGCACATCCCTCCTCCACACATCCCTCCTCCGCAGAGCCCCAAGCAGGCATGGGAACTCCTAGGTTTGGCTAGGTTCCACCGACTATAGATCCCAAGATTTGTTGCATTGGGTACCCCCTACCCCCGACTAAAAGCAGACAGCCGTTCCATTGGTAAGAAGAAGAGCAACAGGCTTTTGACACGATTAAGCAGGCTCTGCTCAAGGCCCCTGCACTAGGACTGCCTGATGCCAGTAGACTGCTCCATCTTTATGTGGCTGAGAAGAGGGGGATGGCCAAGGGGGTGCTCACTCAGGGGCTGGGCCCCTGGAAACACCCAGTTGCCTATCTGTCAAAGAAATTAGACCCTGTCACTGCTGGGTGGCCTGCTTGCCTATGGATAGTGGTGGCGGTGGCAGTTCTAGTTGCTGATAAATTGACTCTGGGGCAGAACCTGACTGTGACATGCCTTGGAGAGCATTGTTCACCAGCTCCTGGATCGATGGCTGGCCAACGCCTGCATGACTCATTCTCAGACTCTGTTGCTAAATTCAGATCGGGTGACCTTCACATCGCCAGTGGCCCTCAACCCGGTCACTCTGTAACCTGACCCGGACCTCAACCCACCAGCTCATGATAGCCAGCAGATTCAGCCTGAGGACCAGGGATGGCTAAAGGACCTCTCAGATTGGCTGCTCCCTGATGCCAAGGCGACCTGGTTCACCGATGGTAGCAGCTACTTGGGTGGAGGGACAATGTAAGGCAGGGGCCACCATTGTGGAGAGCCACCTCCCCTGATACCTCTGGGTGCCATGTGGTCTGGGCATAACCACATCCTCCAGGGACTGTCAGCCTAAAAGGCAGAGCTGATAGCTCTGACCAAAGCCTTAGACCTGGGGGCAGGCAAAAAGATCAACATCTACACAAATAGCAGGTGTGCCTTTGCCACAGCCCACATCCACAAGACTATATACCAAGAGAGAGACTGCTCACATCAGAGGGAAAAGAAATACACAAGCAGGGGATCTTGGATCTGATGAAGCCAGCAACTGTGAGTATCATTCATTGCCCAAGACGTCAGAAGGAAGAGACGCAGTGGCCCAAGGCAATAACCAGGCAGATCAAGCCTCTCCTGGTCATGGGCCTGCAAGGAACTCCTGCTGGGAAATGGGACTGGACGAAGGGAAGCCTTCACTTAAAACATATGGAAAAGAAAGGACCCAAATGGCTAGCCACCCTACCAACTACTACCAAGAGAAGAAAGGACAATGGCACACACAGCTATACTCCCCAGAAAGCAAGCAAAAACCTACTAGGTCAAATGCACAGATGGACTCACTTAGGGGATAAAAAGCTTGTCCAAGCAGTTAAGAGACTATATATATATATATATATATATATATATATATATAGTACCCCCCGCTGGATGGTACAGAAGACAGACAATCTGTTCAAACTCAAGATCACTTAATCTTGATATATATATATATATATATATATATATATATATATATATATATATATAGACATACCTCAGGTTCTGGGCCAGAAAGATAAAACAGTGTAAGGTGTGCCAGCAAGTAAATGCTTATGCAGCCAAGAGTAAACAGGACAAAAGGCCTAGGGGAGAACAGCCGGGGTTTATTGGGAGGTGGATTTTGCAGAAGTTAAGCCAGGAAGATATGGTTACAAATAGCTTCTAGTGTCTGTAGATGTTTTCCCTAGATGGGCTGAGACATTCCCCATCAAGCAGGAAACAGCTACCGTGGTAGCTAAGAAGATATTAGAAGAAAAATTTCCAGAGGTTAGGAGTGCCCAAGGCAATTGGATTGGACAATGGTCCTGCTTTTGTTTCTTAAGGTAAGTCAGGGATTGGCAGAGATATTGGGGGCTAATTGAAAGCTCCATTGTACATACTGTCCCCAGAGCTCAGGGCAGGTAGTGAGAATAAACAGAACCCCTACAAGAGACCTTGACTAAATTGACCTTGGAGACTGGCCCAGACTGGTTGGCGCCCCTCCCCTTGGCCTACCATTTTAACCTGACCCCTTTTAAGATCCTGTTTGGTACCCCAACTCCCTTGGTGTCTACTGGGCCCTCCTAGGAGGTATCCCACAATATGAGATTTGGCCCAAAACTGTCTGCTGTAAATGCTCCAGGGATGCCAGAGACCCCTCGCTGCTTCCAGACTGATGACTGGGTCTATGTAAGGAGACATGGGGCACGGTCACTGAAACCCGATGGAAGGGACCTTCCCGGAGCTACTAGCCACTCCCACAGCCCTCAAGGTGGATGGTATTGTAGCCTGAGTGCACACTTCCCATGTGAAAACTGCAGATGCCCCACACCCCAGAGACCCCCGCTGGATGGTACAGAAGACGGACAATCTGTTCAAACTCAAGATCACTCAATCTTGATCATGACTGCCTGGTGTGGTACCTTTAGGTTCTGGTCCCCCCCCATCCTATGTGCCCATCTGCCAAACCTGTTACAGCACTCACTGTCTCTCTTCTGTTGGAATTGGGGGTGGCCTGGGCAGCCACCAGGACTTCCGCTTGGTCTTAACAAGGAGAAAATTATGAAAGTCTGAGGGGAGCCATCGATTTAGATGTAGAAGAAATAGCAACTTCCATCTGTCACCTTCAAGAATCACTGACTTCATTGTCAGAAGTAATACTGCAGAATAGGACTGGGCGGTGGTGGCGCACGCCTTTAATCCCAGCACTCGGGAGGCAGAGGCAGGCAGATTTCTGAGTTTGAGGCCAGCCTGGTCTACAGAATGAGTTCCAGGACAGCCAGGACTACACAGAGAAACCCTGTCTTGAAAAAAAAAAATACTGTAGAATAGGAGGGCTATGTGCTGCCTTAGCTGAGGAGTGTTGCTTTTATATAGACCATTCTGGGGTTGTTAAAGACTCAATGGCCAAGGTGAGAGAAGGGCTAGCCAAGCGAAGAAGAAGAGGAGAGTCAGGGCTGGTTTGAGTCTTGGTTTAACTCCTCCCCCTGGTTAACCACCCTCATATCCACCTTGTTAGGTCCCCTAATTGTTCTGCTGTTGTTGACATTTTGAACTGCTTGGTTGCTTTTGTTAAGGAGCACATAGGTAGAGTACAGCTTTCAGTGATCTGGAAGCAGAAGATACAAAGAACTAGATACAGAAGACCAGAAGTATGAGCTCTCAGAATACCAGCAATAACTTCAGAATTGAAGCTTGCACAGAGAGAAGGGGGGAGTGAAGAGGTCAGCTCAGAGCTTTGGAATTTTCCAAAATCCCACTGGACCCTTCCCCTCCTGGAAGAGACAGGTCAGAGAGCATGTAGGCCAGAAGGGCGAGGTTGAGTAAGCCCTACTACCTCATTCCCTAAAGACCAATCATATTGTGCCTAGTTGCTGATGCTCTATTCTGCCCCTGGAAACCATATAAAAACTTTATGAACGGGCCTCTCCTTCAGGTATTGGATGACCCCAGTGCACTGGAACAATAAATTCCTCTTGCTTTTTGCATCGATTCCAGCTCCAAGTGGTCCATTCAGGGAGTCCCCCATAAGCTAAGGCTCACCAGAGTCTTACGGTCTCATTTTACAAGATGAGGAAAAAGAGCAAACTGTTCCAATAGAAGCAACAGAGTGGAATGGTGGCACAGGATGTAGGGAGCATCCTAAAGAGATGAGTGATGGACTCGGAGGCAGCTCAGTCCTTTTTTGGGTCTGTCCTGGGACTTCTGTTCATTTTATCCAGTACAGTGTGTAGTAAGTGAAGAACAGGGTAAAGCTGGTGGTTGTTGTATGGAACGTGATCTTCCAGTGTACAGAACCTCAGATGGCTGGTCAAGAGGTTCCATTGAGCTTCTGCATGTATAGATATCAGATTTGATCTGAAGAAGGTTTTGATCAGAATAGCTGAGTGCACAGGTGGGGCTACCAGCGGTCCACATCCAGCACCGGCCACTGGGAGTTCCTTTCCTAACAGTGACAGCAGAGTGCAAACACAGAGCTGGCTGTTTGTAAAAGACTTGTCTGGTGACTTTGATGTAAAGAATAAGGAAACGCCAGGAAGCCGTTCTTGGGGGCAGCCCTGGGCATCTGAGTCCCCTCTTCCTCTCCGACAGTGTCCTGTGTGTCATAGAGGCACTCACTAGTGCTTATCATCTGCTTCACTAGCTCCCTTAGGTCTCAAGGGCTACATGTTATAGGGGTCTCTCACTGACTTTCTGCTGGCTTCTTTCTGAAGGCCCATCTCTTAAAGGGCACAGGAAGTTTGAGTGCAAATGGAAGACTCCATATGGCTTTTATGTGGAGACATTCCCTTATTGCTTACATCAAATATAGTCAGAGAAGCCCAGAATAGTGGGGCAGGTGTCAAATCTCAGCTGCTCCAAAGACAGCAGCAAGAGGATCAGAAGCCGAAAGCCCGCCTGAGTTACAGAGTGAGCTATAGGCCTGTCTGGGCAATTGAAACTGATGTGTTTATAAAAAGATAGAGAGGTATAAGGTATGTTCTATGAAGGTGTGGTGAGGTATGGGGGAAGGGGGTGCCTAGGCAGGCCCATGCCAAGGCATCCCTACCCCTGAGGGTATAGTATATTTATATAATATAATAATTAATAAATACATATAATTAATAAATATAATAGTTATATTATATTAATATATATATATAATAGTTTATTCAGGGCATGGGGAGGGGAATTAAGAGGGTAGTAGAGGCAGAGTAAGGCAGAGAGAAGGAGAGAGTAGAGAAGTAGAGGTCGGCCATGACCACGTGGAAAGAGAGGGAAGAGAAGGGGTAAGGGAGGGGAGAGGGGAAGAGCCCAAGAGGACGAGAGAGAGAGAGAGAGAGAGAGAGAGAGAGAGAGAGAGAGAGAGAGAGAGAGAGAGGGAGAGAGAGAAGGGAGGGAGGGAGGGAGAGGGAGAGGGAGAGGGAGAGGGAGAGGGAGAGGGAGAGGGAGAGGGAGAGGGAGAGGGAGAGGGAGAGGGAGAGGGAGAGGGAGAGGGAGAAGGGGAGGAGAGGGGAGAGGAGGGGAGAGGAGGGGGCAGGCAGCCCCTTTTATAGTGGGTCAGGCCTACTTGGCTATTGCCAGGTAACTGTGGGGCGGAGTTTAGACAGAATGCTAACAAAAACCCTGACTGAGAATAACCAGTCAAGAGAGGGCTGAGATTACAGTTTGGTGGCTGAGAGCTCCACCCTGTGAGCATTGGGTCAATCTCAGTACTCCAGAGAAGCATCAAAACGGCAGCAGAAAGCCTCGCATGGTAGGGCCTGCTCTACAGTTTTGGAAACTGCTGAGCACCGAGTCTGATGACCCCAAGGAGCTTAGCCGACTTTGTTTCACCTGGTTACACTTGAAGACCATTCATCTCTGAGTGAGTTTCTTAAACTCCTATGCTGCAAATGAACTCCTTCATGTAGCAATGGTGAGAGGGAGCCCGTCAAGTGATTAGGTCTTGACCTCTCCATGCTCCTGAAAACATTAACACCATTCCCAGTAGGTGAGTTATCCCAGGAGCGCCAGATGGCTGAGTCTGACACCAATCTCGGTCTCTCGGTCTCCCTCCCTCCCTCCCTCCCTCCCTCCCTCCCTCCCTCCCTCCCTCCCCTCCCTCTCTCCTTCCCTCCCTCCCTCTTTCCCCTCCCCCTCCTCTCCTCTCCCTCTCCCCCTGCCCTCCCTCCTCTGTCTACACACACATACACCCCTCCTGTGCTCTGTGAAAGTCTGAGAGCTTTGTTTTGTTTTGAAGGCAGCTTGTTAATCCTCATGACTTTGTACTTTTCATTTCTTATTGTAGGCACTCAAATCGAGGCTCCTAATTATAGAGGTAAGCCCATACGCAGATAGCTTTTAAAAAATTAATGTTTAATTTTGAGGTTGACTTCCGTCAGCCCCAATAGGCCCGTGTTTTATTTACCTCCTCGTGGCTGATCAAAAGCTTGTGCATTTAGGGTCGGGAGAAGTCTGAGCTCTTCATATCATTTTGGTTTTGTCTGCTCATATTTGTATCTAGATGCTACTGCCACCTCAAGCGTCAAGAAGAAACAAGGGAGATTTTCTCCAAGGCATAGTGGTGTTTGTTTGGGACTATCTTCCTGAAGGGGATTGAATCCCGCAGTGGGAACGCATCTGCACACACATAGTGTGTTTTTGAAGCCCCCACCCCCACCCCCACCACCCCTGAGTGGGGAGGAGCCCACGAACTATTTTGATCAGACTGGTGTCACTCTGAGGCCGAGAAGCCAGTTGTTGGGGCAGATGTTCTGAAAGTATAACGTAAAAGCAAAATTCTAGGCCTTTAGGCTCAGGCTTGAGAATGTGACCTCTGTGACTCAATGCTCCAAGGTATGCTAATCAGATAGTGACATTCCTCCACCCACCAGCTTCCTGGGTTCAAAGAGTGTTCATTCAAAGAAAGTCACCCTGACCATAACCTGAACCTGCTATGCAAATGTGCTATTGTTAGGGGCTCTTAGAAACTGAGAGTTAACCTGAACAATTACCAGGTATTCTTTGTGACTCTTGTGACTTTGCACTTCCTTGTGACTCTTAACTGGTATCTTTGGTATTTTTCCAACAACGCCCTCCCCACTTCCTTGAGTTGTGGTTTCTTCCTTTAAATACCCCCTTATACAGCTACTCAGGGTGCCACAGTCCTCTACCCCTGCGTGGTGTATGACCGTGGGCCCGAGAGCGCTCTTGAATAAAAATCCTCTTGCAAGTTACAGCAAGACCGTTTCTTGTGGGTGATTTTGGGGTGTCGCCTCTCCTGAGTCAGAACGTGGTGGATTCCTCACGTTGTGGGTCTTTCAGTTCCAGGAGAGCATCTTCTACAGCAGGCTTTGGTAGCATCTGCACAGGCTAGCAGGCTAGCAGAACTGTTATCAGATAATCATGGATAAGATCTCAGCCCTTCCTTCATAACTTCCTGGTTTATTTACTTTAAAAAAAATTTTTTTTACTTATTTATTATGTATACAGCATTCTGCCTGCATGTGTGACTATAGGCCAGAAGAGGGCACCAGACCTCATCACAGATGGCTGTGAGCCACCATGTGGTTGCTGGGAATTGAACTCAGGACCTTTGGAAGAGCAACCGGTGCTCTTAACCTCTGAGCCATCTTTCCAGTCCTTAAGATTTATTTATTTAATGTATGTGAGTATTATGTATATGAATACACTGTTGCTGTCTTCAGACACACCAGAAGATGGCATCGAATCCCATTACAGATGGTTGTGAACCACCACATGGTTGCTGGGAATTGAACTCAAGACTGTTGGAAGAGCAGCCAGTGCTCTTAGCCACTGAGCCATCTCTCTCTCCAGCCTGGCTTACTTACTTTAACAAATATAATTGACCTAAGTGACTCCATTTTGACTCTGGAAACTTTATATTTCCTCCACATTTTGCTCTGTCCACTTGAAGGGGTGATTACTAACTCTGAGATACAGCAATGTGGACGACAGGAAAGTATGTCTGTCTTCTCCTGCTTGGGGAAGAAAGTTCCACTTTTTCTTAGAAATCACTGGAGTATCCAGGGCAGCCTGCGTAAGATGACTGTTTTGAAGTCACCTTTGTGTGTGTGTGTGTATTTAAAATTAACACCTTTGATATTAGTACAAACAATTATAGACACAAGTTCTGATACTTTCCTATATACAGAGCTTACAAAGACAAAGAGGAGTGTGTTAGACATTTTGAAATAATCATCTTTGGCCCCGTGATGTACCAATTCCATTCAGAGAAATATTTATTATGAACTCATTCTGGAAAGTTCTTTGGGAATCAATGGGCTCATGAATGGATGTCCCAGTTGAGGCCTGGCTCCCCAAATCTTTGGGTTTCCACAACATGTTTACAAACTTGCCTTGCCCATACTCAATCTGAATTCTTGTTTAGTTAATACTGATATCTCCACAGAGTTTGCTCTAACACCCAGAGCTCAGTGAGGAGCCCAAAGTGCTTCCCAGCGCTGGTTTGCCGTCCCTCTCTTACTTCAGGCCCTCAAGGCCTACGTTTGTTCTCAATTGTGGTAAAACCACCTGGCCTTCGGAGCGCCATACAGTTGAGAGCCAAGACTGTTCCCTTGAGTAGCTTTGAACCTGTACTGCCATCTTGCTATCTGCTGCACCCCTGGCTTGAGAATCAACCCTCAGTTGACAAATTCCTTCTTTATTATCCCCTGAACATTTGCTTGTGGGTTTATGCTTCAAAGGGGGACTGCTTGCTCGAGCGCTTTCAAGGTCGAAGTGTCAGCGTCCGAGACTGACTGTGACCCTAACTGGTTAGAAGCATTTTCCTGCGGTGAATAAAGTTGCTTTTGGTTTAATTCTGACTTCGGCAGTCCTATCCTCATTATTTGCACCTTGTGACCCCAACACTCAGATTTCTTTTAAAAGGAAACACTGCCAATGGAAACAATCTATATATACTGTGTCCTTTCGCCTTGTCCCATGAACACCCAAGGCAGTTTTTACCATCTTCCAGACGTGGTCACTGCTGTTGGTTTGTGGGATATGCTCACCTCATTCAGGACCTAAGGAGCACACCTTACTGCAATGTAGAAACAGAAAGCATCCAGTGGAGCAATGGGCAGGAAGGGCTTCTCAGTAAACTGCACTGGGGCTTGGGAGGCAGGGTACGGGCCAGGAAATCTTTTTTGTTCCACTACAACACAACTTGGATAACACACCTTGGGAAACACTTCTGTCCTGGCTGGTTTTGTGTGTCAACTTGACACAAGCTGGAGTTATTACAAAGAAAGAAGGCTTCCTTGAGGAAATGCCCCCATGAGATCCAGCCGTAAGGCATTTTCTCAGTGATCAAGGAGGGGAAGACCCAGCCCATTGTGGGTGCTGCCATCCCTGGGCTGGTAGTCCTGGGTTTTATAAGAAAGCAAGCTGAGCAAGCCAGTAAGGAACATCCCTCCATGGCCTCTGCATCAGCTCCTGCTTTCTGACCTGCTTGAATCCCAGTCCTGACTTCCTTTGGT
The DNA here is from genome assembly GCF_978045245.1 of Mus caroli. Classification (NCBI taxonomy): domain Eukaryota; kingdom Metazoa; phylum Chordata; class Mammalia; order Rodentia; family Muridae; genus Mus; species Mus caroli. Next base: position 6,557,538 of record NW_028227271.1, read on the forward strand.
GATGAACAGCTGAATGGAAGTGTAAGCTGAATAAACCCTTTCTTCCCCAACTGCTTCTTGGTCATGATGTTTGTGCAGGAATAGAAACCCTGACTAAGTTGACTTTTTCCTTTTTATTTTATTTTATTTAAGATTTATTTTTATTTATATGAGTATACTGTAGCTTTCTTCAGACACACCAGAAGAAGGTATCAGATCCCATTACAGATGGTTGTGAGCCACCATGCAGTTGCTGGGAATTGAACTCAGGACCTCTGGAAGAGCAGTCAGTGCTCTTAATTACTGAACCATCTCTCCAACTCTTTAGTTTTTGTTGTTATTTCTAGGAAATGCAGAGCCAATATAAGACTTAATGAGACTCACGGTATATCCTTATAGCAATATTTGTATATTTGCACTAGTGTCTCTTCGTACTCTGAGCCCGCCTTGATTCCCCGCTAACAGCTATTTTGACTTGTCTCAATTCTGCGCTTCCTTAGTCCGCTGAGATATTTGTGCACACATTCATGTAGCAGGCTGCCTGCAAGCCTTCTGGGACAAGGCAAATGATATTCATAAATGAAATACCTCTCAGGACATTCCCTCCCTCAAATGTGGCAAAGGGCATGAATAAACAGTCTCACGACGTTCTGTGACCCAAATGTCATTACAAGTTTTGTCTTATTATGTCGAATCTGCTAAAGACACTTCACGATTTGTCAGCCGTTGCACAGCAACCAGCTAGGAAGCACGACCACTCAGAGAAAAGGCAGGCTTAAAGAGCCATGTTGAGTTAAGGTCCCAAAAGATCATGAGAGATCATTCTCTCTCTGTCGTCTGTCCCTCCCTCCTCCTCCCTCCCTCTTGCCCTCCCTCCTCCTCCTCTTCCTTCCTGTTCTCTCCCTTTCTTTTCTTCTTCCTTCCCTGCCATTCTCATCCTCTTCCCTCCCTGAAAAAACCCCTGGTCCACCCTTCCATATCACCTGTGTACCATTCCCTCTCTACTACCAGGAGAACAAACTTGCAGTAGTTTACTGGAGAATGAGATAAGCTGTGTAAAGTAGATTTGAGTTGTCCTAACTGAGGCTACATTAAGTGACCCATCATGTGACCACAGATGGATAAGTAAACCAAGCTGAGAGCAGCTGAACCCAGACGAGCAGAAACACCCAGTCACAGAAGAATATGTAGGTGGCTGTTACTTTAATCCCTTCAGCTTTGAGTTGTCTTGTTACATGGCAATAGCTAATTGATACAGATTCAGAAACACAGGTTGAGTGACTGTTAGTGCTAGGCCTGTAGAATAGGAGGCTATTTTATTTATTCCTGGTTAAGGGGTTTTTCTACTGGCCTCTGGAGAGATGACCCCTCATCTTTAAAAAAGTAACCTCTCGGACTTTGGGACTTCTAGCACAGTCAACAATGGCCATATGGGGTGATGGATGGACATTTTTAAAAGAAGATTTCAAGATTATAGTTAATATGAGTGCTTTGCCTACATGACCTATGTGGACCACATGCCTGTCTGGTACCTGCAGAAGTCAGGATAGGATGTGGGATCCCTTAGAACTGGAGTTACAGGTGGTTGTGAGCCACCACGTGGGTGCTGGGAACCGAACAGAGGTCCTCGGGAGGAGCAGCCTGTGCTCTTAACCACGGAGCCATCTCTCAACTGAGCCATCTGGTTAGCTCAAGACAACGAATATCCTTATGCATAGAGGATCCATGCAGATTCTGGAGGATGGATCTCTTTGAAGATAATCAAATAATCCCTGATTGTTTGGTAACTAGGTGGCATCACAGGCTACCTGCCTTGTCTCGGGGCCATGTTCATAAACCCAAATGCAGTGAACTCTATTTAACTGTCCCTACGTAGCATTAATCTGCACTGCTACACCTTGCCATCTAGAGTCAGGACCAGCATGAGCTGAGACGTCCTGGGTACTCCTGCTCCGTCCCAGAGTTTGTATTCCCTTGGCCTGATGTTTCACTGCTGACTATGACACAAAGATGTCGGCTCCAGCTTCTGCAGGGCTTGGCAGCTCCCCCTGTGCTCAGCGTTAGGCTCTGGAGGATCTCCTAGCAGCATAGTATGAAAGGTCACGTACGGATGGGACAATTAACACGTCTCCTCCCCATGAATGAAGTTTGGTGTAGAAAAGGGCAAAAAACGGTGCCAGAAATAAATGGCTGGCTTATAAACATATTTATTAAATGCATCATGCTGGAGCAGCAGATGTGAGGAAGACAAAGGCTGAAAGCCAGCGGCGGGTTGCTAAGTAAATTAACTGTCTTGTTGCTGTTAATGAGGGGCTGCACTGGCTGGGAGTGGCTGCAGAATTGTACATTTCTCCCGTTTGTTTTTCAATGGACCGTGATTGACTCTGGGTATTGTTTGGATAAATTTTCTCTGTGATTTTGAAAGAATCGGTCATTTTCCCCTAAAAGAAAACCCCGGAAGCCTGAGTATTTTTTTCTGACTCCATGATTTCCTAACGTCTTCATCAATGGTGTCGATATAATTTATGATCACCCCTAGTCCTCTACTCTCTTTGAATCTTGCAAAAATTACCACCAAGTAGAATTATGTCTGAGTTAGAATAAGCGGAGAGAAGGGTCTAGAAAACAATCATGGCTGTTAGTTTAGCAATGCCGCGTCATATTGTTAGGGCAGAAACGGGGACTCTCGCAGTAGTCACTGATTTGATCAGGAAGACTGACCATTACGCACTGTAGCAATACCCACAGCCCTGGCCTCCTTCCCGCTTCGTCTGTAGGAAGATATTTTCTGGCTCGGTTGAGAAGAATAAGTCATTAGAAGCTCCAGTAAACAATTCTGCGTGGGGTGTCCACTCGAGCAAGCAGCTGTCCTTTGAAAACTGCCTTTCTTGTTTGGAGGCTCCCAATTGCGCAGTCAGGAGGTTGTGTAAAATCAATTAAGCCGGGGATCACAGGATAATCAGCTCTGAGAACTGCTGGCCCAGCTGTGATTATTTGCCAACGGTGGCAGCTTCCTCCTTTATGCCTCTGTCACTCCTGCCCACGCTTTAGCCTTCACCTCCTGGCAGGGGACGTCCCTCCCCATCCCCTAAGCTTCTTTCCTTCACCCCCTGGCTGGTTCAACCCCCGTTGTCTCTCCCTCGTTGTCTCGTGAGTCTTCCCCTACCTCTGGCTCTCAAGAGCCTGGAGGAGGACTCCCTACTGCGGCGGAAGGCTGGCGCTTCCAGCCCTTCCAAACCAGCAGGTAGGAAGCGAGAGGGGCGGGACTACAAAGTGCTGCTGTTGCTATGGCAACCCGCACTGCTCTTCAGAAAAATCTGACCAGAGGAAAGGATCCTCTGGTCTTTTGATGTATCTATCTTCCCAATCCTCCCTGTCCTCAGCACAGGTTAGAGGATCAGCGCTCCTAATTTTCCACCCCACCCCTAAGGAAATCTCTTACACTGAGGCCTGAACAACAGAAATACCTCCCTCCCCCAAACAAAGCTTCCGTTAATAAGACATGCATCTCAAACACTATTTTTTTTCTTCTATATGCGTATACATATGTGTGAGATGTGAGCATGTTTGTGTTCCCGTGGGAGTGTAAATGTGTGCATGGGGGTATATGTGCATGCGCACACACATGGCTGGAGCTCTAATCAGGATGTCTTTCTCAGTTACTCTTCACCTTAGTTTTTGAGACAGTCTCTCACACTGAACCAGAGTTAACTAATTGGCTAGGTTGGCTACCCAGTGGGCTCCACCCCCACTCCCAGTACTGGGATTACAAGGGCAAGACACCACATGTGGTGGGGATATGAATTTAGGCCCTAATGTTGACACAGTGGGTACTTTTGAGCCATCTCCCTCCCCATAGGATTCTTAAACAAGAAAATGCTGTACTAGGATATTCAATATTACAATTTTGTACACCATTTGGCTGGGTGAGGTCATGTTTTTTTTTTTTTTTTGAGGTACAAGATTTATTTCAATATTCATCAAGTACTTACCGAAGAACTAAGCCCTGGGTTGAACACCACAGTCTGGTGGTGCACTATCTAGTGCAATCATAGACAAATACCCACAACTGGGGAGCTGAGACTTGCTAAAAGGTCATGTGGTGCTTCTAGGTGCAAGAGTCTGGGGGGTGGGGGGATGGGGTTAGGGACAAGGTCTTATGTGAACATACAGTGCTTTTGAAGGACTCCTGAGCCCACCTGACCTAGAAGCACACCTTACTATTTTTATAGTTGGTTTTCAAAGTAATGGGTTTCATTAGGATGTTTTGCTCATATTTGACTCCTAATTGCCCTCGCTTATCCCCCCTCTTGTGGTAGTCTTAAAGAGCTACCCAACACAATTCTTCTAGACTTATTTCCTCAGTTGTAAAACGGGATTATATAATAATATATGGACCGAACGGTGCCCATGCCACTCAAGTTCATACTTTGAAGCCTAAGTCACAACACCACAGCCCGGTGGTGAGCTAGAATGTAAGTACACTTAGAGATGGGATTTTTAAAATATGCGCACGTATTTGGTTACTTATGTATACACATGCGTGTGTATGCACTATCTGGCACTCTCAGAAGTCAGACAAGGACATTGAATGTCTTGGAACCAGAGTTACAGACCGGGCTGAGCCACTGGGTGGGTGCTGAGAACCAAACCCCAGTCCTCTGAAAGAACTGCAAATGCTCTTTCCCTCTGAGCCATCTCTGCAGCCACTTGGAGAAGGGATCCTAAAGGGGGAGAGGAAGTTGAATGAAGTCATGAGGGTGTGCCAATATGACTGTTAGGGGAAGAAGAGTCTGAACACAGACACCTATGGTGGGAAGAGAGTGTGAAGACACGGGGTAGACAGCCACCTACGAGCTAGGAGAGATGTCTCAACAACTCTTTCCTCACGGCCCTCACCGCTCTGGATGCTGCAGTCTCCAGTGCTACGAGGATGCAAACTGCCATTCAAGCCATCCAGTGTGTTTCCTTAATACAGACTGCCTACAGAGGCACCTTGAGGACTGAATAATGGAGTACACATAACAGGCTAGAGAACATGGTAAGCTTGATACATGGCAGCCATTATTAGTTATAGAAATCAAGTAGGCTCTGTTTTAAAGGAACACACATTCCAAACTCACTTGTGTTATTAACTTCTGATTCTGATCCTCCTCCTCTTCTTTCTCCTCTTTTTCCTCCTCTTCCTCCTCCTCCTTTTATTTATTTATTTATTTATTTTTATTTTTTTATTTTTTTCAAGACAGGCTTTTTCTGTATAACAGCCCTGGCTGTTCTGGAACTTGCTCTGTGAACCATACCACCCTCAACCTCACAGAGATCCACCTGCCTTCTGCCTCTGCCTCTGCCTCTGCCTCTGCCTCTGCCTCTGCCTCTGCCTCTGCCTCTGCCTCTGCCTCTGCCTCTGCCTCTGCCTCTGCCTCTGCCTCTGCCTCTGCCTCTGCCTCTGCCTCTGCCTCTGCCTCTGCCTCTGCCTCTGCCTCTGCCTCTGCCTCTGCCTCTGCCTCTGCCTCTGCCTCTGCCTCTGCCTCTGCCTCTGCCTCTGCCTCTGCCTCTGCCTCCCCAGCCCTGGGATTAAAAGCGCAGTGCAGTATTAGATTCTTGAAGTCATGACAATCAACAGATTCCTCTGGTGTGTGGGAGCCCTTGTCTATAACTTCTACTCGGATGCTGAAATCTTTCAAACATGTTTCATTGGTCCTGATATTATTGAAAATTGTGCATCTAAATTTCTTCCGAAGAATCTAACAGGCCCAAGGATTTCTCTTTAACTGGGCATTAGAGCCAAATGTGTACTACTTATCAATAGGTGTTTCATCTTGCTGTTCTAATGTGAGGGCTCCCTAAGGACTTACCTGTTCACACTCACATTCCCCACTACTGGAAAAGCCTAGCAAATCAGCCTGTTCACTCCCATGAGCATGTTCCTGAACACAGAGTCTTACATAACTGTTCCATGCTGTGAGGACTCAAATTTGTCTCTGGAACTTTAATTATAATTTAAGAATATGCAAATTACTATCATTGTTTCCCTTTAGTTATGGGACAGCTGCTTCAAAACAATTAATGAACAAATCATGTAAATGTAATTAGTTAGAAGAAATACCATTCTCCAAACCGAAAACAGAAGGAACAGAATTCTATTTACAATTTTCCAGATTTTGTTTGTGTATTGAGTTTATGGGACCTGGTTCCAAACAGTACATTATCATTTATCATGTCCTATTCTGACATCTCTCTACTTACTTTCCTAAGAGCAAAACTTATTTAATGTCTTTTCCCCCCCACTTGAGGAAAAAGACATAAACTGCAGAGAAAAATGATCTTTATGCCTTCCTATCTAAGAAGACACCACTGTTGGAAATGCAAGGAGAGCAGAGAGGAAGATGGGAAAATAATGGATCATTCATTGGCCCCACTTTGATGGGACTCCTTCCATAAGGATGTGGAACCTATTAGATCTGGGATCTGGGGTGTATGGAGCAATTAGCTTTGGCTGTTAGGATGTGAAAGAACAAAGAGTGATTTCTAAGCAAGTCTGAAGAGGGCAGTGTCTTCTGTCCTCACTTTCCTGCATCGGTTCTTCAAGGTCTCGTGGTAAAGATGCATGGTCTAGAAACCTTGCAGATAACAGACCACGTGAGAAGAATGAGACTCAGGGGGGAGAGCACCAGCCGTCAGACACATGAGTGAGGCTGTCTCCCACTGCTCAGCCACTGCTCAGCTCCGTAAAGACTAGAAGCAGAACAAATCTGTTAAATACAGCCCAAACTGTTGATCCATGGAGTCAGAAGTTAGTGTTCATGTGCCTGAGGTCCATCTTGGATGTCTTCAATAACTCTCCACCTTATGCTTGAGGTAGAGTCTCTTCCTGGACCATAATCTCACTGATTCAGTGAAACTAATGGGGCAGCAAGCCACAGGGGATGTTTCTGCCTCCTTCTTCCCAGCTCTGGGATCATAAGGGCACATGCTGCTGTGTCCTGGGAGCATACCGTGGATTGAACTCATATCCTCTCACTTGAATGGCAAACACTTTACTGACCTGGCTACAGCCCCACCCTCAGCTTCTAAGTTTTATTATTTAAGCAAAGTAAATAGGAAGAGTCTTTCAACATTCTGTTGTAATAAAAACAAACAAACCAAGAAAGGAAGGGAGTCTCCCTTCTGATAGAGGACATCTGTGATGGTCTATATATGTTCGACCCAGGAGTGGCACTATTAGAAGGTGTGTCCCTGTTGGAGTAGGTGTGGCCTTGTTGGAGTAGGTGTGTCACTGTGGGTGTGGGCTTTAAGACCCACATCCTAGCTGTCTGGAAGCCAGTATTCTGCTAGCAGCCTTCAGATGAAGATGTAGACCTCTCAGCTCCTTCTGTATCATGCCTGCCTGGATGCTGCCATGTTCCCACCTTGATGATAATGGACTGACACTCTGAACCTGTAAGCCAGGGCCAATTAAACGTTGTCCTTATAAGAGTTGCCTTGGTCATGGTGTCCAGTCATAGCGGTAAAACCCTAACTAAGACAGCATCTAAGTAAAACCACAGTGACTAGCACCTTGAATGGTGATAGACCAGGAGCTCTTTCTGGGATGTCATGAACAAGACAGGGTCTTGAAGACTCTAGTCAGGATAACTAGAGAAATATATATATATATATGGCATCCATATGAGAGAGGAAGAAATAAGGCATTCTGTTTGCAGGTGACATGAAGGTGTGTAAAGAAACTCCTAAGGCATCATCCTAGTACTTGAATAATAACTAATAACTGAGTGTCTCGGTTTGTTTTATATTGCTACAAGAGAGTGCATGAGACCAGGTAATTTATACAATTAGAAGTGTCTCCTCATGATGAGGCTCTTTCCTATCTTATCATAATGTGGTGGAGTCTCACATAGCCCGAGAGCGCACACACAGAGACACATTCCTCTCTTCTGTGTGTAGAAACGCTGGCTCTCCTGCTGCAACTGGGTTGCATCTTTACTTTTCTTCTCTCCAGAGCTCTCCTCAGGGATTCTGACCCTGCCACGTGTTACCAAGCTGCTCTATGACCTCTTCAGTTCCTGGGTGTTTACTACAACTGAGACTGTACCTGTTTCTTTTACCAAAGGCCTCTCTAGGTCTCTCACTATGTCAAGCCTCAGCTGCACTTCATAAGTTCTTCATGACTTCAAAATCATCACCACTCGGGAGACTCTGAAACATTACCGAGTTTCGTGGCAGCACGAGGCACAACCTTGGGTGGCCCTGTGACACAGCCGTGTGTGCTGGCTCTCAGAAGCACTTCCCCAGAGAGTTTGTCTCAATTGTGTCGGTTTCTTTTAAATCATAGCTGATTCTTCAAGCCCCAGCTGACCAGTATCAATTGTCCCAGCAAAGCAAAGGTTTCACTTAGTGGATTTGATCTCTTGTTAATCTCAGCTGATTCTTTAGTCCCAATGGATCAGAACAACATATTCTTAATTCAAAACATTTAATGGCCTTGATGGAGTCTCTAAGGAACTCTTGACAAGCTGGGCCTTCATTGTCTGCATTGCTGCCTCGAGCTCAACATTCTGATCTTTTGTGCACCCATAAAACAACCCACTGAGCTCTGTGTACTCAATGGTGTCTCCAACCCAAAGATTATTTTCCATGATTCCCCAAGACCACATGGTCAGATCTGTCACAGCAACACTCCTCGTCTGTATTAGTCGGGGTTCTCTAAAGGGACAGAACTGATAGATTGAATAGATTGAACACATGTATATTAATAAAGAATTATTAGAGTGGCTTACAGGCTACAGCCTGTGTAGTCCAATAATGACTGTCTACTGACAGAGAGACAAGACACTGATAATCATTAATGCTATGAAACTGAATGTTTCAGCCATCCAAACCCGGTACTAGAGACCTGTAAGAACCCTAGCAAGCTGCTGGTCTTCGTTCCATGTTAGAATCCCAAAGTTCTAATACTAGTGAAAGAATGCCTGGAAACAGGATAGATGAGCTTGCCACTGAGAATTCCAATGGGGGCCATTCTGTCTGCTGGAGATATATATATTCCTTTCAAAATGTGTCAGCACAGGTCACTCCTTCACTCAATATATAGATTATTGGGCAGGAAGAAGAGAAGCAGACATATAAACCAGGAGGCAGTATACCAGTTAGCTTATAACATCTGGCAAGAAAAAAAATCTCAACTGGAGAATTGACTTCATCGGATTGGCCTGTAGGCATGTCTTTGGGGGCATTTTCACAATAATAATTGATGTAGAACTACACAGCCCACTGTGGGTGGTACCATCCTTAGGCAGGTGAGTCTGGGCTACAGTAAGAAAAATGGCTGGACATGAGCCTGGGAGCAAGCCAGTAAATAGCACTCTTCATAGTTTCTTCAAGTTCCTGTCCTGCTGGAGTCCCTGCCCTGACTTCCCTCAATGATGGACACTGTTCAGGACATATAAGCTCAAACCCCACTTTCCTCTTTAAGTTACTCCCAGATTATGTCCTCTTCTAATCAGGAGTGCCAGTAAAGATGCCGTGGTATTCTGTTTTTGCACGCCTCTGCACATTTAACTATTTCTATTAAGTGTCATTTTTATTTTTATGTTTTTATCTTTTATTCTCAACATTTAAATGTAGATCTTTTAATAAAAATAGATATTATAAGAAGGTGGCTGGATATAAGACTAATATATAAAATAAACTTATTTTCAATTTTTATATCTACTGTATACATCTCCATATTTCTGCATAACAAATAGATGTTGTTTCTTGAAACAGGGATTCATGTAGCTTAGGCTGTCCACTCCAGCAGTGGAGGATAGCCGTGAACTCCAGATCCTCTCAACTGCTGGGGTTACCGGTATGATTTATCATATCTGTCTGATGCTTTTTAAATAAATAACTTTTTAGAAAAGCAAGCTTGTCCCCCAATAATTATAAGTGTCCACTCCATAGATACCTTGGCCTGGGTTATTAGCGGTTTCTTGTTAAGATTCAATAATATTTGCTGTGAGGACTTACACCTCCTGTCATACACAACACTATTCAGCTGAGGGAGAGAGAATAGTAACTTATTAAGGAAATTATAACCTTATTTAGTTGGGTGTGCTGGTACATAGCTGAGACATGAGTATGCAGATTCACCCCGGGCTGTACAGTGAGATGCGGGTCAAGAAGACAAATGAATTCTTGATGACTTAATTTAAACCATGATAATCTATTTTTCTGTAGTTTAGAAAGAAAGAAAGAAAGAAAGAAAGAAAGAAAGAAAGAAAGAAAGAAAGAAAGAAAGAAAGAAAGAAATCTGTACCTTTCTCTCTTCCTCTCTTCCCTTCTTCATCAGGATGTGCTGCTGGTGACAAGCATAGTTTCTAGTTGTGGTGACAGAAGAGAGAGACTTGGTGGGACGGGCTTTCTGTAGCTCCGCTATATAGTATGGGAACCCGGGCTCAACGGTAGATCCCACAAGAGCTCAGGAACCCCACTCAACTCTGGACAATTCCCAGCTCAGTTATTTACTTGGAAGCTGCTGCCTTAATGATATGACAGCCAAGAGGAGCAGGGAAAACATTTCCCCCGAAACATCTGTACAGAGTCCACTTGAAGCAGTGCCAGGGGGCCGTGGGGGCGGTGGGGCAAATTAGCAGTTGCCGTGACAGCCTGGGTGTTCAAGATGCACTAAAAGGTACTTTGCACATAGCTAAATACAATTGCTCGCTCCTCGATGAGTTTGGATTGTAACAATGGTTGATTGCTATGCACGGGCTACTTTGTCTCAACTCTTGATGTTCCCCGTAGCTTTCACATGGGGATACTAATCACGGAGGACCCAGATCCTAATGGCTTTGACCTTCCCGGGGGAGGATAACTGCTAACCATCAACAGCCTCATTACATGCCAGAGACACTACACTGACTACCTTTGGGTACTGGGGACACTAAACATATGAGTCATTTGGGGATCTCCTCTTTATTGGGATGCCTTTGGCACGGAGGGATGGTTCTTGCTCTCTGTGAGGTGAACGTGCAAAGTCAGAGCGCGGTGGGGGAGTGGAGTCCAGTTCAGAGAAGTTGGGTCAAGCGCAGTTGTGGGAGGTTCAGTGAGGCGGGCACGTTTGGAGGGGCACTTACTGAGGGCCCGGGAGCTTCATGAGACACAGTCCGGGGATCAGGCAATGTTCACCTCTGTTCTCATAGACTCTGTAAGACGGTCTGATTTCAATCAATGAAAGGCTTGGTTCCTCTTACGCGGAGTTAAGTGATCTGCATGCCTCTATTTTAGCTGTCTTCGAAGCTGTAGGCATTTCGTCTAGGCTCCGCCCCACAGTTACCCGGCAACAGCCAGGTGTGCCTGACTCACGATAAAAGGGGCTGCTTGGCCCCATCCTCTCTCACTTGCTCTCTGGCTCTTGTTCCCTTCTCTCCTCCTCTTGTCCCTGCTCTCCTTACCCTCTCTTCCCCACTCCCCTCCCCCCTCTCCCTCTCCCTCTCCCTCTCCCTCTCCCTCTCCCTCTCCCTCTCCCTCTCCCTCTCCCTCTCCCTCTCCCTCTCCCTCTCCCTCTCCCTCTCCCTCTCCCTCTCCCTCTCCCTCCCCCTCCCCCTCCCCCTCCCCCTCCCCTCCCCCTCCCTCTTCTCCTCGCCTCCCTTCCCATGCTCTGAATAAACTCTATTCTATTGTATAATATACCATTCTGCGGCTGGTACCTCAGCATGGGCCCTCAGAGGCACCCCCTTCCCCCATATCGTACCGCACCTCCACCAAACATTTCCTTCCTTTCTTCCTTATCTTTTTCTAAAACACAAAAGCAGCGAAGCCTCGTACCCTGTAAATCAGAAAGGGCTGCTGTAAGCATAAGGACTTGCTCTTCTCCAACCCCTCCAGGATTAGAGTGGTCCCCGAGGCTTCAATTCTGAGAGTCACAGGGCCAGAGACCATGGACAGAGAAACTTTCCTGCAAAGGAGAAAGAAACTGACAAGCCTAACAGCCCGTCAAGGAGATGAGGCCCCTGTAGTGGCAGGGGGACCTTGTTTCCTTCCAAGCTGAGTTTCATTTCCAAATGCCCTTTATGACAGAAAGCATTTTGACTGAGAATTCCTGAAAAGAAGCTGGACAGAGTTATCTGCAGACCCTGGTGGACTGACTGGAATTCCAGTGCTGTGTCGAGATTAGAATTTTATAGGTTCAGAGGCTAATTACTTAATCTTGGGCTAGGCTTAGCTTCTGGAACAGCTCTTCCTTGCCCCACTCTATCTGAACCAACACCAGTGATAATAAATTAAAGCCTCTTAGAAGCCATTAACTTAGAACTAACATCTTGTGATAATAAATAAAAACCTCTTAGAAGCTATTAACTTAGCAGAACACTGCCTTCTGCCAATCCAAGAGCCAAGAATGTCTTCAGAACGCATCGGAGGCCTATAGTGAGAGGCCAAATCTTGTAAGTTCAGACTCCATTTTAGAGACCCTGACCTAAGTTTGAACTCAGGTAAATTGACAGGCCGGTACCTAGCATGAGTTTCCAAATTGCCCCCCCCAACAAAACCTGAGCCTAGCTCTAGTCTCTAGGATAATCCCCAACAAGACCAGTGCCTTCAGGTTACCGCCTCAACAAGACCAGCATCTCCAGGTTATTCCCCCAACAGATCTGTGCCCCTAGGTTACAAGCCTGCTCCCTGCATTATAACAACCAATTCAGAGGAGAGCAGAAATTAAGTTTATAATATGACTCCCGGCACCAACCAATTATGTTAAAGGCCACAGTAGCTATCCAATGAGATGCTTGCACACTCACCCCTCTACCCCTGACACTGCTTGCTGCTTACTATAAAGTCTTGCCCAGAACTGGGCTCCACCACCACCCAAATTGTGAGCTAGAGGGTCTGAGCTAGCTCGAATAGAATAAAATAGAATAAAGGCCCTATTGTAATTTATATCCAATCGGCTCCTATCTGTTTTTTTGGAGTGGTGGGGGTGGGGATCGCTGCACTTACCTTGCTCTACAATAGAACAGTTCCCCCATCTCACTGTACAGCCTCTCTGATGCACCCGCCAGAGCATTTTAATGTTGCTTCGGCTTATGACTTCCTTTGGTCTGTAAAACAATGAACAGCTGTGAAATGGCTACCATGTGGCAACACAGAATTTGGGGTAACCTAATTCTGAGTTCCTGGGCCATACACACTGAAAATAGCTCCGGAAAAAAACAAAAAAACAAAAAAACAACGGTTTCTCATTCCCTTTAGGTCAAGAACGATTTTTTGTTTGTTTGCTTTTAACATCCACAGCACCATACAGTCACACTCAGCTGCTGGTCCTTCCTAAAGGCTGTAAATGCAATCAAGGCTAGGCATGGGGACTCAGTTCAGCTGGGCGTGTCAAGGGTAGCATTCATGAAGTGCCAGCATAAACTGGGAATGGTGGCACAGACTTGTCACTACAACAGGCAGAGGCAGTGGTATTAGGTATGCAAAGTTATCCTCAGCCCTCAGGGTAGCCTAAGCTCAAGACCTTGTCTCGGGTAAACAGTGCCGGCCATCGGGCCATATGTGTGAGTCCCAGGGGATAGGCAGACTACAGCACAGCACCTGCCCTACAAGGAGGTGGCCTTAGGTGTTGAGTCCCTTTCTAAATTCAGGGTGTTAGCATTCTGTCTAAACCCCACCCCACTGTTACCAGGCAATAGCCAGGTAGGCCTGACCCACTATAAAAGAGGCTGCTTGCCTCTTCCTCCATCTTTGCCTTCTTGCTTATATCTCTTGCCCTTGCCCTCCTCTTCCTCCCTCTCTCCACGTGCTCATGGCCACTGCCATCCTCCTCTTCTCCTCTCCTCTCCTCTCCTCTCCTCTGCTCTGCTCCCCTCCCCTCCCCTCCCCTCCCCTCCCCTCCCCTCCCCTCCCCTCCCCTCCCCTCCCCTCCTCTCCTCTCCTCTCCTCTCTCTCTCTCCCTCTCTCTCCCTCTCTCTCTCTCTCCCTCCCTCTCTCTCTCTCTCTCTCTCTCTCTCTCTCTCTCTCTCTCTCTCTCTCTGCCTTTCTCTACCTCTACTACCCTCTTAACTCCCCTTCCAATGCCCTGAATAAACTATCCTGTACTATACCATCGTGTGGCTGGTCCCTCAGGGGGAAGGAATGCCTTGGCATGGGCCTGCTGAGACATCCCCTTCCCCCATATCTCAACCACCCCCATAAAACATATTCTTTCTCTCTTTTATCTTTTTATGAACACATCTCAGGGGTTCTGCCAGCGTGTCTTCATGGTCCTCCTCTACTTCTGAGGATAAACCTCAGGTTTGGAGAGGTTTAGAAGTGAACGGAATCCATTGCAGAGCACAATGCTCCCCAAATCACACCCAGAGGGCCCTCCCCAAATGTCTCAGGATAGCTGTCCCAGAGGCTCTCATGTTCTCTTGCTATCTACAAGCTGTAACCCCTCCTCCTGTTGCTGGGGCTTTCTTTTCTAAACTGCACAACCCCTTGGCCCCGCTTTCTCAAAGAGAAGAGAAGGCCAATGGTGAATAACATGCTTAAGATATTTTTATTCGATTACAACTCAAAGGATACAAAAGTGCGAAAGAGAGTACTGATATTTGCCCCGCCCTCTTGTCCTTCTATCTCATGCACCAGGCGTAAGAGCCCATCTTTAAAAGGGTGGCCGTGCAGCGGTCTACACTGCCTTCTGTTAAGGTATAGTATTCAGTTCCTAGCTTTGTCTACAGTTTTGGCAGAGCTGGGAGAGAGGATCTTTCAAAAAACCAGCTGTGTGTACCTGTTGTTCTAAGAAGAGACTGTTCTTTTGTAGGGAAACAAAACCCTTTATGGGCTCTTTGAAAATCCGCCAACAGGGGGCAGGACCCCAGTCACCGGGAGAGAGTTGGTGACTAAGAATCAGCAAGAGGTTTTGCATATGAGAGGGAAAAAATGCAAAGGATGTCTCCAGACCCCAAAGGATGTCTCTACCCCCATCCCCACCCTCCTGAAGATCTTTAGAAAGAACCAGGGAGGACAGTGGCCTTGGGAGCCTGCCAGCCTACAGTCCTGAAGGAGGGAGGCTTGGACTATTCTTGTGGGTATCAAAGGAAATCAACCTCCCTGGCTCCAGAAGATGAAGGCTTGTGTTGGCGTGAACCTTAAGCTGTTGTCCTCTCTGAGGGCTAGCCTCCTCACTCTGCCTAGAGAAGGTTCTTCTGACCTTCTGGGAACAGGGAGTGGGGTGCCAGTCAGAATACAAGAGAGGGTACAGAACGTTCATAGATAAAAATAAACGGTCTTTGCCAGGCTGGGAAGTAAATTAACTTTGCTTCAAATGTAAATGTCCCCACTGGGGCTGAAAGTGTATTCTAATGACCTTGTAGGGACAGATGGAAGAGGAAGAAAAACAACACATCACCGGCCTAGCCCCATCTTCTCTAGACTTTAATTTCCTCCTTTGAACAAAGGGACAATGAGGCGCTGATGGAACGGAACTGGTTGCAGGGTTGGCTGTTAAATGTGAAAAGGAAGAGATTGAGGCTTTAGAAATATGCTCAATTTTTCCATCCCTGAGAGGCCACTACAAACCACCACGTGAGCTCTACTTTAGACTAGCAACAGTCCCAGCCTCTAGAAATAAGACTGGGGTTAGCTGAGGTCAGGAGTGTCACTGGGCTGATTTTCTTGGTTTCCTCTCTGGATTTGTTCTGTGACTCAGTTTTCCTTTGTCTCACTCTCCCACCCCTACCCCCCACCAAGTCTTGCCCTCAGTTTGACTGGGCTCTCCAGAAACCCTTATTTGATAGGTTCCTTCTTCTGTCGCCAGAGAAATGAGCTGATTCAAACCAGGTTAGATTATATTAAAGGCAGGTTTATTGGGACGCTGCAAGTTCACTGGCCCCAAGGACTGGGGTCGGGGTGAAAGGAAATAAAACTTGAGACCTGTGATTCATGTAATGTATGTCAAATAGCCCACAGAGTTGTTTGTGAGCTTTGAAACCTGGGGCTGAGAACATAGCAGAACAGACCAGGACATGCCCGGGCAGGCCCATCGCCTCCCTCTCTCCCACCCCTCGGACCTAAGTTAAATGTTAACAGGCTGCTGATGTTTAAATGGACCAATCATGTGAAACCGCGCCAATTCCTCCCCCAGCCCCACCCCTTTTCTATAAAAACCCCTAGCTTCCAAGCCTCGTGGTCGAATCCACTGTCTCCTGTGTGAGACACGTTTCGACCCGGAGCTCCGCCATTAAAATACCTCGTGTTGTTACATCAAGGTGTTGTGTTCTATTCGTAATTCTTGGGTGCACGCTGAATCGGGAGTTGAGTGGGATTTCCCCACTAGGTTCTTTCAGGGGAAGTCGCCATGGGGAAAGGGGGTAGGGGAGAGAGAAAGACAGAAAGGACATACATGACGAGAGAGGAGAAGAAGGAAAAGAAAAGAAACAGCGGGAGGAAGAGGAGGGGAGAGACCAAAATGCCTGGATTACATAGATGGTAACTGAAACCCACTGCCTATGACACATCCTAGTAGTTAGCAATCTCCAACTATTGGTTGGCCATTATTTCAACCCTAAGATCTGATCAAGAAATTCTGCCAAGTGGGCACGACGACCCCGAGTAACAACACTCTTCAAAAACAAGAACATTCAAATATGTAAGCAAAGGAGAGCCTAAAAGCCTGGCTGTGACCACCGTTCTATCTGCGCAGGGATAAAGGCTAACATCTACGGTAACTCGTAATGGAGACCTAGGAACATCTTCCACCTCGGTGCCTTACCCCGAAGAATGCTAATGTCTCCTCCGGGCTTTTTCCATGCGGTGGTGCAGTGGTGCACATACAGCTACTGCCTAAAATCAAAAGACCGAGCCGAGCCCCTTCATTTATTGTTCTCCTTTAATCTGCACTTTGTTTTGAATAAAGGGAAGCCCGTTAATCCCACTGGGTGAGAATAAGACCATTACTACAGTTTTGAGCCGAATTTGAAGCAAGCTTTAATTATATACTGGCCAGGATGAAGGACTCAGGCTAGGTCCATTCTGGGCTTCCCTGAAAATACTGATGAGTTACACTTTGCAGGGGCTAATAAAGGCAACCCCGTACGGCCCCACCCGGTCCAATGGGGGGTGGGGGAAGCATATATCCAGACGTATTTCCTGCCTGGTACTTCTTACCTCCATGTGATCAAGCACATGCAGTGTAGTTGGGTCAAACAAACTTGTGTAGGGGACCAAACCCGGGTGGCTGGTAATCTTCCATGAACAATAGTGCATTTCAGTAAGTCTCTCTCCTTGCAGGGGCTTACATGTTAGAGGCATGCTTGTTTTATGGATCTTTTAGGCACCGTAATTAAAACTTGAAACCTAACTTTGGCTCTCATGCATCTTGTACCATGAAAAGGGTTGCTGATAAATACTGTACGTGTGTCAGTCAGTTCTCGGAACCTAAGAAACTGAGACAGAAAAAAAGATAATGGAAAATTACTTCCTTTTATGGAAGTAATTCTGGCATCCTCTTTGCTGTTGTAAACCTCCCGTCTCCTCCAAGGGGCCAGACTTGCAGTCTCCTGTTTCTGCTTCAGTTGTTCAAAGAATAACCTGGAGCCAGGACTTGAAAGAAATTTAAAGTTGACAGTATATGGGAAATGCATAACCCTAAGGTGTATATGAGTTAGACTCTTATATTCATAACCAGCTCCTCTCTGGGCCACAGCCCAATGGACACTGTATTATAGAGTTTTTTTTTTCTATTTTTGTTGTTGTTGTTTTGCTTTTTAACCTCTAAGCGTGTGGAGTGAATTATCACAGGAAAGGTACTGGAGGTTCCGACCCTCTTGTTTCTTACTCTTGTAAGAAAACAGAGTGCAACAATGTTACTAACTGTGTCCTTTCCCCCATAGAATTGAGGACTTCATAACAGGACCAAGCTCGACAAAGAAACCCAAGAAGACTTTCTTTCTGGCCTATGGTAGAGGAGGTTATCTCCTGGACAACCTCTCAGCTCCTCGGCGTTCAGGAGAGCACAGACATAGAGCAAGAGCTAAGCTGGACCGAATAATAAGGGGAGGCTCATCATGGTGTCATGTATGCGTGTGCATTGCAATGGAGTTCAGCTAGCCCTCCTGAGTAGAAACGTCTGACTTTAGGCTTCCTATCCTTAAAAATAAACAGCTAGGTTAGTAGAAAGTGCATGTCTGAGACCGACTCTCCTCATAGGACTGGATCTCAGGGCTACCGCAGTGTTGTACATGACCACAGGACACTCACAAGATGGGGGTTCAGAAGGCATTTATAGAAGGAAATTTTGTTTCAGCTCTGAGTCTTCTTCTGCCATTAACTTGGAAGACAGGTTAGAAAGTACAGGCAACATTGTGATCATGACTGAATCAAGACACATCCCAGATACTGATAGAACCTAGTCGGGAAACCCCCACTCAACTCCCGATTCAGCGTGCACCCAAGAATCACGAACAGACGACCATCTTGATGTAAATACATGAGGACGTTTAATGATGGAGCTCCGGGCCGACATGCATCCCACACAGGAGATAACGGATGTCGGCCACAAGGCTCGAAAGCTAGGGGTTTTTATGGGGTAAGGAGCTTAGGGGTGTGGAATTCAGCATAGCGACACACTATTGGCTTATTCAAACATTAACAGAAAGATTACAGGGCATCAGGACTTTGTTCCTGTGGGCTGGGGGCTTATCTTTGTTCACATAGCAACCAGTTGATGTATGACTTTACCCAGAGTCAAGGGGTAGTAGACAGAGGGGAGGTTCCGGCCAGGTGGTGTTGACCCAGACAAGATAGCCCTGCTTGTACAATCAAGCTGTTCTTAGGAATGTCTTAGCAACAGCCCTGTCTGTTCTGCTTTGTTCTCGGCCCCAGGCCGGGGGCTCATAGACAACTTTTTTACATGAATCACAAGATACAAAATCTCATTTTCTTTCAATATGTTGCCTCTCCTTAATGCTGGTGCTTTCTCCTTATCCATCCTCAACTCCGTTCTGTGTTGGCCTGTATCCTGAGCCAAAGTTAGTCTCAATTCCTCTACAGTCAAACTGACACAAGACAAAAAGATGGGTAATTTAGGAGTCACCGGAAGATACTTTTGAGCTGAAGTTTCTTGAGGGGAATGTCTCAGGCTGCTCAACTAGCAGCGTCAGCTTGTATCTTAGGCTGTAGCCGGTATGGGTTTGGGGTCATTCTGAGGTTTGCCGGTCTGACCATGAATAAATGTAACAAAGAGGCTTCATTCAGATACTGGTGCCGCAGACCCACAGTGCTAGCACTGCACCTAAGGGTGCCCTCAAGATGCATCATCCCTGAGTTACTTGAGTTGGAGGTTTATAATGGCAAAACTTAACTACTTCCTGCCTCTGTGCAGTCAGGGGCAAGCACACATCCTAATCTACTTCCTGCCTGCATGTAATCAGGCAGGCGTCCTGTCTGTGGGCAGGCAGTCAGGGGCAAGCAAGTTTGTTTACAGAAGTGAAAACACGCAGTTTGCTGACTTACATAAAAAAAGGTCGGGCAGTTACAAGACCAGCTGCCAGGATTCCTGGAAGTTCTCTGTCCTTGGGCAAGTGGGGCTTACAGGTTAGAGGCATTTCTGTTTTATAGATCTCTTAAGCTCAGTTATTTTAAACCTTTAAACACAATGTCCACCATTACATTGCCAACCAAGTCTCTCCTGACCTGTTTCCTTAGTATGAATGTAGAGTTTCCCACGAAGTCTTCTCCAAGGTTTTGCTTGGTCGAGTACTGTTCCAAAGTCCAAGTAACTACGGGACAATGGTGGTCAGATGTCTTTCTGCTCCATGCGATTGCTTTGTGTAGTTCTCGGTGAGTTATTTATCATAAAACGGTACAATGACAACAGTCAAGGAAAATCCACCTGCTCTTTGACTCTCCAGCATGCTGACTGCTCATTCAAGTTCCCTGAGCATCTTTGCTGCATGTTTCCAGAGCAGGTTCTCACACTGTACCCACACTGCACACTCTGTCTGTAAGGTCCTATGGGTTTGCCACGTTTCTGCACGGATTTTAGAATCAGATTTAATAATCGTGATGCTTCAAATCACCTTTATATCACAATTTATTGAATTATTCTCCCTTTTATGGACATGGGGATTATTTCTGATATTTTCCCCCATCACTTGTAACATTTGAAACAAGGGATACCTTTAGTCCTGTCTCCATTTTAATGGCTTTTGCTGAATTAATTCCAAATGATTGGATTAGTGAGTCAAAGGCAAGAGTATTATTTTAGGAATGTGCAATTTGTTTAGCAAGCATTGAGGGTGTTGAGGAGGGTCAGCTGGTTTCGGTTGTAAGGAGGCACAAGGAAAGTATAGAGAGGGCAGTCATTCGTAGTGTGTGGTGTCCAAAATCTGTCATAACAATCGGCTCATTTGCTAAGGATTTGTGGTATAGCAGGTGTTATTAGTATCGGGTGTTCCGACATTTTACTTTAACTCCTCAATATGACCAAGGAAAAAATTAGCTAAGATTTCTTTTTTATTTTCTAATTGTTTGTGTGTGCATCTTTGTGTATGAGCCTGTACACGAAGGCAGGTACCTATGGAAACCAGAAGGTGTTGGGTCCTCTGGAGCTGGAGTTACAAGTGGTTGTGAACTGCCCAACACAGGTGGTGCTGGGAACTCAGGTCGGCTTCTCTGCAAAGGAGGGGGTGTTCTTAACAAGGTCACTGTCTCTTCAGACCCTTCGTCCTATTTTTAAGACAAGAAACAGACTGAGAGAAACTAAATAGTTCATCCAAGGTCTGGTAAAAAGGCTGAGTCAGGATGCGAAGGTGGGGTCTACCTGCCTTCAAAGCTCTTGGACTTAGCCCATCCTCATTTGTGTGGTGCTCCCTGGAACACCATGCAGTGTGCCAACAGTGCGAGTCTTTCTGTTTTATTTCTGTTCTGACATCAGAAGACGTACTCATCTTTCTATGCCGTGAATGTTGTCTATTTTTCAAATGCCGAAGCAGAGGCACTACTGAGCTTTTAACAGATTTCAAGGCCTCAGCTGAAAGAACTAACAAACTGGTGTTTGGGGGGATGTGGAAAGGCCTCGTCCACTTCCCAGCTGGCTGCCCACTCTTCCCGGGGTTTGGCCTTGACAACAAGGATGGGACTTACACGGGGTCTGAAACTGACTGTCTCAGATAATGCCCTCATCCCCACCGTAAGGAGATTTGTGGGCTGTTTAATCAGAATCAGACGTCAGTGGCTATAATGTTCTCTGGCTTATGGGGATATCCTAGTACATGCAAGCTGCGTCGTAATGCATTTTATTTTTAATATTTTTATTATGCACGAAATTTAATTTATTGTAACAGAGTCATGGTAATCCAATACACTGAAATTAGATTAAAAAGCCAACAACCGACCGGTCCGTCTCAGAGATGTCATACTACAGCATACGTTTAGCGGTATACATTAAATGTATGCTTTTTGCTGTTCATCATTTTCCACGAACGGGGTGTGTATGTGTGTGTGGTGCCTACTGGTTTCTGAATTCCAAACGTTGCATGCGCATCTTTCCAAGTTGATAGGGGTATTCCTGTAGTGTTTCTCTAACGGCTGGATGGTGCTTAACTGTGCCATGGTACATTCAGTACATTCTCGGTTACTGGATATCGAGGTGGGATCTTTTTGCTGCAGTGCTGAGCATTTTCACAGTTAAGGCTCTTACCCACATTGTCAAGAGCTTTCTCGTGAGAAATTCTTATATTCACTAAGTCAGAAGGCACACTGCATTTAAAAGGCTTTTGCCAGCTAAGTCGCTTGCTGGAAAGACCAGCTTACACCCTTCAAACTCTCAACACTTCACGTAGGATTACCCTTCCGTGGACTTTTTCCTGCCGTCTTGCTTGTCTGTTGTTTTGTATTTGAGAAAGAATCTTTCTATGTAGCCCAGGCTAGACTGGGGCTCTTGATCCTTCAGCCTCAGGTCCTGGAGTGTTGGGATAAAATATACATGTTTATGTAAGTTGGGCCAATTATTCCAACTTATTCTGTCTGGTTAGGCTAGTTTGAATGGACCATGTAACCTGAAATCTTTGATTCTATCAAGGTATCTATGAACATGGCTGCCACATTGAAAACCTTGCAGGGAAAAAAAAAGGATTATAAAGAAAAGTTTCTCTGGAAGTAGGATTTTCATGTCACTGAGAAATGAAATTTCAGTTGGAGGGAGAGATGGTGAGTGGTAGGGGGAACCCACCAGAGATGACCTCTCAGACAGTTATAGCCAATTGAAGTCTGTATTCCAGGCAGCTGGGACCCCAGGCAGATATTAGGTCTTGAGTTTACCCCCAAGCGTCAAGAGCACAAGACAAAACTACATCCTGACATCTTGCTCAGCGGCTGCATGGGGGCTTGGCAAAAGCACACCGTTTAACAGAAGCTAAGATAAGTTAGCTTGGGTATCTGGACCTCAGGTTCCTAGGACAGAGTTGGGTAATTTGCCAGGGGATTCTCCATCAAGGCGATCAGATTCTAGATAAACCTGAAATGGTCTCAGCAAGAATTCAAAATGGAGGAGCCTCCACCGGCCCTGTCACAAGAGTTTTACATGTCCTTGTGCCCATCTTAAAAGCTCTCCAGAGCCTGTACTGTTTTTTGGAAAGCAAATATCAACACACGGAGAGGAGGGCGGGGCTGCTGACTTACCCAGTGATTGTTTCTGTTTGTTGGTGCTTACAGGCAGCAATCTGCTGCCGAATGCTAAGTTGCCTTCCCTTGGAGAGTCACACATTTTACTCGAACCAGAAAGCGGGGTGGGGAGGGTGTTGGCTCATTTGCCAGACGACACCTCCTGGCTAAGAAGGGAAGTCTCTAAAAACACAGTGATCATTTAAAATATGCAGTTGCCTTTGTTTCCTGGAAATGAAATTGTTCAGGGAAGGCTCAGCAGGGTGGGAGTATAAGAAAGAATTCACTGAAGAAGAATTCAGCAGTACAGGAGTCCTGGTGGGCCCCCATTCCCAGAAGGTTGCCATATTGATGCTGAACTTAGTGCAGATGCCTAATACACACAGAACTCCTGGACTCAAGTGATCCTCCTGCCTCAGCCTCCCCAGTAGCTGTGATTACAGGTGTGCAGCATCAGGTCTCTCAACATCTGTGGTTTCAGTTTCCTGACACAGACTAACAGAGTGGATGTGAAAACAGGATCCATTCTTCGGCTACACCTAAGATACACACCTCAACATCACATCACATCAGGGGGCTGGAGAGATGGCTCAGAGGTTAAGAGCACTGGCTGCTTTTCTAGAGGTCCTGAGTTCAAATCCCAGCAACCACATGGTAGCTCACAACCATCTGTAATGGGATCTGATGTCCTCTTCTGGTGTGTCTGCAGAGAGCAACAGGGTACTCACATACATAAAATAAATAAATCGTAAAAAAAAAAAAGTTACTGTTTAAAACAAAACAAAAATTAAAAAAAAAATCACACCAGGATTAAAAAAAGATATTCAAAGCAAATGGACCTAAGAAGCAAGCTGATGCAGCTATTTAATATCTGATGAGATAGACTTTAAAACCTGAAATGGTCTCAGCAAGAATTCAGCACACGCCATGCTCATCAAAGGAAAAATCCACCGAGATGTATGTCCCAAACACCAGGACACCAAAGTTTGCAAAAGAAACACTACTATAGCTTAAGTCACATATTGACCCTCACACACTGATAGGAGGGTCCTTGGATATCCGACTCTCACCAATGGACAAGTTATTCCCACAAAAACTAAACAGAGAAGTACTGAAGCTAACATGTTATAAACCAAAGGGACCTAACCGGAAACAAATGGCAGGTGCGGTTAATGGTGATGTGGATAGAAGGGAAGCCTTGAAGTCTGCTGTTGGGAATGTCAGCATGAAGGTCAGTACGGCGTTAGCTCAAAAAAAAAAAAAAAACTAAAATAAGACCAATCATAACCCTCCTGAGTATTTTACCCAAAAGCCTTCAAGGCAACAAACCACCGAGACACGTCACATCATAGCTCATCATAGCACAAGCTATGAGCCAGCCTGGGCACCCATCAACAGAGGGATGCGCAAAGAAAATGTGGCATGTGCATACACAATGGGATTTTTCAGCCTGAAAGAATGGAATCATCTCATTGGCAGGAGACTAGATGCAACTGGAGACGATCACGTTAACTGAGTTAGAGCTGCCTCAGGAAGATGGGCAGCTTATGCTTTCGCTCACGTGTGGTTCCTGGACTTTTAATGGCTCTTTTGTTTATTTTATGACAATTTCATGCATGTGCGCAACGCATCTCCTTCCTATCTATCCCCAACTTCCTGCTTCCGTGTACAGACTAGCAGGAAAGAAGAGGAAACATCGGGAGCCTCAGGAGAAGGGAAGGGTGGAAACGACAGAATCGGGAAGGGGTGAGACAGACAGAGTAAAGGAAATAGAGGGATATGCCCAAGTACAGCTTTTAAAATCATTTATACATGAATAGTCCTTAAAGAGAGGGCTAACACGAGCCGGGCCGTGGTGGCGCACGCCTTTAATCCCAGCACTCGGGAGGTGGAGGCAGGCGGATTTCTGAGTTTGAGGCCAGCCTGGTCTACAAAGTGAGCTCCAGGACAGCCAGGGCTATACAGAGAAACCCTGTCTTGAAAAACCAAAAAAAAAAAAAAAAAAAAAAAGAGAGAGGGCTAACACAAAACAAGAACAATAGGCAAGATAGCTCTAGGTGCTGCCTACGCAGTTTGGTTGCTCTCCAATGAAAGCCACTGCTCTCAGTGAACCTTTAGAATGTGGAGAGTTTTAGCAGTGTGGGGTGTCCATGTATGTAGGAAAGGAACAAGCATTCGGCATGGGGTTACACATCTCCTGAGAGGCCTGGGGCTGTAGCTCTGTTGGTATAGCACTTGCTTAGAGCACAGAGGCCATGGGGTTTACCACCCACTGCCCCCAAATTATCTAAAGCAGGGGATCAGAGGAGAATGAATTCAGGCCTCTCAGGTCGTCTTGGTTTGAAAAGTTTCTCATGAAAATGTGGAGGAGGGATGTGCCTCCGTCCGTTGTGTGCTTAGTATGAGCAAGGAACAAAACACTAATTCCCATAAACGTGTGACTCAGTACTTTTCTTCATGAAGACCTCAGATACAGAACCATTAATGGTTGGCTGTTAAGTCGGAACATTCTCTGTGAAAAGGTCTGGTGACTGACTGTAGGGCAGGACTCTCACTGTGTACCACAAAGCTATGTTGGACCTGATGCTCCAGTCAAAAGCTGAGAGAAGATCATTGTAGGCTTAGATTTTTCAAAACCTACTTAGATTATGGTTCTTTAACGCTTTAATCTCCTTTCTAGCCCACCGCCCAGCAGAGGTATGGGGAAAAAAAGGTTAATAGGAATTGAAGGATGTGACTCTGTTTAGAAATAGTTCTTTGGGGGTGATGCAAATCTTTGTTGTTAGCGGTCCAGTCTACTCAGCAAACACCAAACACGATTCCACCAATCAGAACAAGTCTGCTGAAGCAGCAAGAAACTGGAATACAACCAGAAGAAAGTTCTTCAGTGCGTTTCTCTCTACGAAGTCACAACAAGTGAAGACTTGCAAAGAAAGCAAGGAGAACCAATGCAAGAGCGTCATCGTTGAAGACTGGTGTCAACAAAGCCCAACGAAGACCAGCAAAGAGTGGCAAGGCGAACCAATGCCGGAGCCTCGTCCACTGTCTGCTGGTTGTACTTACACCTTTTTCAAACATCACGTGTCCTCTCAGGCATCCGCTCCAGCAAAGCATCACACGCCCTTTCACCAGGCAGCTTCCAGAAAAACACCACTTGTCTGTTCTCAGCAAAACATCCTCTCTGAAGTTACCAGGTCTTGGCTGCAACAGCTACTGGTCCCCACCCCACCCCTCCTTGACTCTTGAGCCTGTAACGCCCATTGTGAGAGACTATGGGACTACCCATGTCTGGTGACATAAGCCAATGGAATCTACATTATTGATTCTACTCCTCTGAAGAATTCTGTCGAATATGAGCCCAAATGAGAGATGAGAAAATAGAGACAAAAGAGGTTAAATAATGTGTGTAGACCTCATGAGGCCAGAGCGGAAAGACACGCATATGCGCATGCGCAAGTGCCTCTCCCACATTGCTAAGTGAACTAGGTAATTATCACGGCAGATCTAGCTCCTCTTTTCTCCACATTTCTAGAAACGTCTGAAGTGTGGCATGGGCAGAGAACACCAAAGTCAACTGCTGTTAACTCTTACTCTAAGATGACTGGAAATCCAAAGCGGTGGAGACATTTCCAGCCCTTCGGAGACGGCCTGTGGTTCTCTGTGGTGCGCGTACTGCTGAGAAGATGTTGCAGTACACAGGCTATGGTTAGAACTCAGGACTTCTGAGCTCAGCAGGATGGGCTGGATTGTAAGGGTTCAGAGAAGCAGTGAATGCATTCTGGGTGGAGCAGGAGGCTGGGGACAGGTCAGGGGAGAGCTTTAGAGTGGGGTCACATGTGCTAAATGATATGCAGCTTCCTGTACCTTGTCTTTAGTCAATACCAACAGAATAGGGCTGGTGAGATGGCTCAGTGGGTAAGAGCACCTGACTGCTCTTCTGAAGGTCCGGAGTTCAAATCCCAGCAACCACATGGTGGCTCACAACCATCCATAACGAGATCTGATGCCCTCTTCTGGAGTGTCTGAAGACAGCTACAGTGTACTTACATATAATAAATAAATAAATCTTTAAAAAAAATACCAACAGAATATAAAAATGCCAAATATTACACTGGATATTTAATGTGAAAATGGGTAAC
The DNA here is from genome assembly GCF_978045245.1 of Mus caroli. Taxonomy (NCBI): domain Eukaryota; kingdom Metazoa; phylum Chordata; class Mammalia; order Rodentia; family Muridae; genus Mus; species Mus caroli. The sequence goes on from NW_028227271.1 coordinate 6,584,279, forward strand.
GAAGGTTGTCATTAATACAGGTCCAAGTTAAAATCAGAAAGTATGCCGGGCGGTGGTGGCGCATGCCTTTACTCCCAGCACTTGGGAGGCAGAGGCAGGCAGATTTCTGAGTTCGAGGCCAGCCTGGTCTACAGAGTGAGTTCCAGGACAGCCAGGGCTATACAGAAAAACCCTGTCTTGGAAAACAAAACAAACAAACAAACAAAAAATCAGAAAGTATGGGCACAGAGGGTAGACAGCGAGGGCCCAGCAGGGTATGAGAAAAAGACAGACAGGCAGATACCAAATTTCCAATTTTTCCATGATAAAATAATGTATCACTTACAAAGAAAAAGACACACCTAAGCCTTAAGCAAGGAGATGGACAGTCTCTCCCAGCTCTGTCTCATTATGCTCTTGGTATGAGGGTGTGGGCCCTGTCAGACCTCTAAATAGGCAGTTTCCTACTGCAGAAGCTAACTCAGGCAGGCGTCAAATCAGAAGCCAGATCAGGGTTAGGGTTAGTAAAGGCGTTAGGGTTTGGTTTCTGACCCGGCTGCGTCCTCTGCATTCACCTCTGCCTAAGTGGCCTTTACAGCATGCTCCGGTTCCCCAGAGCTGAGTCTGTTGGAGGGGCAGGTCTTGGCGTGGACCCAGCAGCCTCTCTGGGGAGCTCTGCACCCCTGTTATTCTGATATTACCCTGAGATCTATCAGGACAAGGACATTGCTAGATTGACAAGGTAGGACGTGATTGTCCTTGCATGGAAAAGGAGAAACAGAATTTGTAATAACCCATTCCTTTCAACACCCGCAGGGCTGACCTCTGACCTCTGAGAACCATGACCTGCCAAAGTCAAATGTTCCACCCATGAGTCCACTGCTCTGGGGCAAGGTGGCTGTCACTGAGGGTTTTGTCTTCTGTCCTGCTCTTCTCTGTCTCCACCATCTGTTCTTTCCCTGTCTTTGCCTGTTTTTGATCTCATCACCTCCTCTTCATCCTCATCCTTTGTCTGTAGGTGGTGCTCCCAAGTGCTCATCCCGTGAGTCCTGTTGGCACATACAGTGGAGTCACCCACTGCTGGACAGGTGAGCACAGCCTTTAGACAGCAGATGGTGGCATGAGATCTGGTCATCTGTGTTAAAGTAAGGCAAGAAAAACAATTTTCTTCAGGTGTCTTAAACATGGGGGGGGGGGGGGAGTGTGTGTGTGTTGAAATCCTTTAAAAACTAAGAGTCAGCAGATCAAATGCATAGCTGAACTTGCAGGGGACCAAGGCATGGTTGTTAGGATTTTGATCAATACACTTTTCATATTAACTGGAGCTCCTGCTAGAGAATAAGGTGAACGACACGGTAAAGCCAGTGGCTGGAATGCTCTTCTGGCCATAGTAGCTGACTGCAGGCTCTTTGCCCTTCCTTGTCATGGGTAGACCTCTCCCCGCCCTGAGGTAGATTACATGTTGCCGGCCACAAAGCAACACAGGTGCTTCTCTCGTGGATTTTCTGTGGTCAGGACTGAGAGATTCTAAGTATGTAGCCACAGGTGCTGGCTGCAAGGAGCTGAGACTCAAGTCAGAGGATTTTACACACAGGAATCTATAGAGAACCAGAGACTTAGTCACATGCCTGAGGCTCATGGCTCCAGCCACAGGATCAAACCACCAGCGTCCAGAGGTCCACGAGGCCACATTCTCTTTCCTTAGCAACTAATGGATTCTCTCCTCAGTATGGCAACGGATTTCCTCAGAGTCAGGGAGATTTCCTCCCAAGCTGGGAGAGCACTCCCAAGAGAGAACACAGTCATTCAGAACCTGCTGGCCGCAGTGACTCAGCATCACAGGGACCCGGCTTGGTAGGATAAGGACATGGCCTGCACCAGCATGTGTCTGCCAGCAGGTGGAGACTGTTAGCTCGGACCCGGAGGTCAGCTGCCACACCTTCTCTGGAAGCACACATGATTGGGCAGCTGTTCCTACCTTTTAATGCTTGCTCCTGTACCACGGGAGCTGCAAGCCTGGGACTTACATTTCTCAGGCTCTGTTGCTCTTCTTTGGGTTTTGTTTGTTAGTTTGTTTTTGTTTGTTTGTTTTTCTGTTGCGGTGATTAGAGCACTGACCAAAAGTAACTTGGGGGAAGAAAGGATTGATCACATCTTACAGGTTAGAGTACAGAGTTAAAGGAAGCCGGAGCAGGAGCTCAAACAGAAACCTGGAGGCAGGAACTGAATCAGAGACTGGGGGAACGCTGCTTACTGGCTCGCTCCCATGGCTTGCTCAGCTAACTTCCTCCTTCTCCTCCTCCTCCTCCTCCTGCGTTTTTTGAGACAGGGTTTCACCGAGTAGCCCTGGCTATCCTGGAATTCACTCTGTAGACCAGGCTGACCTTGAACTCAGAAATCCACCTGCCTTTGCCTCCCAAGTGCTGGAATTAAAGGCGTGCGCCACCACTGCCCAGCCTCAGCTAACCTTCTTATACAGCCCAGATCACCTGTCCAGGGATGACCCTGTCCACAGTGGACATTAAGTAACAATTAAGAAAATGCCTCACAGACATGACCACTGGCCAATCTGGTAGAGCCATGTTGACAACCGAAGCTGACTATAACAGCGTGGTTTAGATTTGGTCAAGATGTTTGGGAGACAGAGAGAGTGGAGCTGTCCACCCTGGCATCAGGGGTAGGTGACAGTCACACTTGGCTTCAGAGGATGTGAACTTTCCAGTGTCTCCTAGACTTTGTATCTGCTGTAGTCTCTGAGTTGGGGCTGGAGCAGCCCTGAGGTCAGCGATGACTTCCAGGGTTCCGTGACCTCTGCTCAGCTGCTTCCTGAGCTCTGGACTTAGCACTGGGACAGGAGACTCAAATAATGGACTTACTTTTTAGTTCTTCTAGAAGTCTTGTATGTAGATCCCTATAGTAAGTTTCTTTGTTTCTTTTTAAAACATCCCACACACCCCCTCCAGGAAAGAGGTTTATTCTTCTGGTATGGGAGAAATAGCAGCTTAGTGTGCCCCTCCCTCAGTGCTGAGCAGGCTAATCAGATCTTAACGGTTTGCCACAGCTGGTCTTTCTGCTCACCCCGCTAGGGTGGAATCTTCCAACCTAGGATGAAGTCTTCCACCTCGCCTCACTCCTTTCCAGGTGTACCCAGTTCTCTGTGGCTGCTGGACAGCTACAGTTTAGCAGTTAACTTTAGTGTTGTGCCTCTTTTTTTTTTTTTTTTTTTTTTTTGGTTTTTCGAGACAGGGTTTCTCTGTGTAGCCCTGGCTGTCCTGGAACTCACTTTGTAGACCAGGCTGGCCTCGAACTCAGAAATCCGCCTGCCTCTGCCTCCCGAGTGCTGGGATTAAAGGCGTGCGCCACCACGCCCGGCTGTGTTGTGCCTCTTTAAATTATGTCTCGACTACTTCTTTGTGTGACACTGAATCAGTGACCTAACCCTTTTAGCAAGAGTTTCCTCGAGTATAAAGTTGGGGTATCAGTATCACCACCACCATCACCATCACCACCACCATCACCATTACCACTGTTGTCACCCTTGCAATTGCTGCTGACACAGTAGACCACAGTGACACCATGAGAGCGCTTACAAAGAACATAAGAGACAAGCTCAGACTTTCTGCCCAGATAATGTGAAAGAAGTCACTTGAATCGGCAAGGAATAAATGTATCACTGGGGATGTAAAGGAAGCTAGTTCCGGAGTGCTGCTGCAGAGATGACCGGAGGGGCTGATGGCAGGGCCGATGGATGGGGGTTGGGCCAGGTTGATGCAGAACAGCTCCCTACTACAGTCACAGCTGACCCTCTAAGCAGATGCAGCGTCCTTTCCCACAAGCTCAGACCATTTAAAGTGCTCAAGGCCCTGCAGTTGGGAAACTGAGCAAGTAGAGCCCTGTGGGGGTTTGAGTGAGAATGTCCCCAATTAGTTGAATGCTGGGCCACCAGGGAGTGACACAATTTGAAAGAATTAGGAGGTGTGACCTTTTTGAAGAGAATGGGCTGTTGGGGGTGGGCTTTGAGGTTTCAAAAGCCCATGCCCTGTCCAGTGTTCCCCTCTCTCCCTGCTGCCTGTAGATCAGAATATAGAGCTCTCAACTCCTCCCCCTGCACCACGCCTGCCTGCCTGTTACCATGTTCCCTGCCATGAGGATAGCGGACTAAACCTCTGTAAGCCAGCCAGCCCCAGTTAAATGCTTTCTTTCTAAGACTGGCTGTGATCATGGCATCCCTTCACAGCACTAGAACACTGACTGACACAAGCTCCCTCCGTCGATTCGGAAGACTGGCCAGCTCCTGATGCATACAAGACCCAAGTATTCTCTAAATCTGAGAGTCAACATGAAAGTGAGCCCTTGGTGAAAACATGACCTCAGGCTAGCCCACAGAGGAATATCCAGGGAACCTTTCAAAGCTGACAGTGAACCTGAAGATACCTGTCTCTCACTAAGTGCAAGAATGACAAGTAGCCTGCCCAAGATTACACAGCTAATCAACTAAATCTCCCCACCCACTCTAGAACATTCTTTTCTCCTGGATCATGGCAGCACAGAGGAGGCTGGAATGAAAAAGGAGAATATCTTACCTTGCCGAGCCTTTGGTCACTGAGATATTTGATAAAAGAGCAAGAGAAGACTCCTCGCCCCTTAATTTCTCAGATTTAAGATGTAGCAGAATACATGGAAGCAAGCGAGGTGACTAAAAGCACTCAAAGTGTCTGTCTGCCGTCTGCATTTTCCAGGACAGCTATAAAGTTCCAAACAAAGACGGTTTCATCGCTCTGATGAAAGGCGCCAGAAGGTTTTCTTCGCCTGAATTTCAATATCCCTGGGGGTTCCGTGGATCAATCTGGGGCTATATACGAAGCCGTGCTTATGTGCGAATGGGAGTGTGTAGCTTTCAGTGTATTCACTAGAGAATCCACCCACCCCCAACGTGTAAGAAACCCGGGCATTAGATTTCTCACCCCTCCAGCACTGGCTTAATGTATTCATTCATTAGTAGAGACTTATTGAATTTATTGGGAAATGTTAAAGCATGCTGAGTTCAGCATGTCTGAAATCTGAACCGGGGCCTGCCATGCAAACTGCCTCTTTGTTGTTGGCCAGGTAGGAAATTTACCTGGCAACTTAAACCTGGATGGTAGGAAACGTCCAGCCTGTCTCAAAGTAGGAAGCTTGGCCCCTCTTGGGTCCTGGTGCCAAGGTCTGGTCCATCAATAAATCCTGTGGGTTCCATCTCCTAAGCACTCATACCTAATACATGGTTTCCTCTCTGCGCACCCTCTCCAGCCCAGGCAACCACTGGCCATTGATGGCTTTTGCCAACTGGGATCCACTTTGAAAGCTCAGGTGGTCTATGGCAGTGAAAATCCAAGACTAGCACAACCCTCTCTTGCTTAGACCCTGGGAAAAGCCTTGGCTGTTTTTTTTTTTTTTTTTTTTTTAGAATGAATGACCCCAGAGCATCTTCTCAAGGCTCAGAGGTAAAAGGGCCATGCTTTGTCCTGTGATGGGAGCTGTAGCTATGGTAACAGTACTCAGGGGAAAGCCCCAGAACCACATCCCTCAAGTGCTGAGGTGTTTACTTAGGCAGTTCCTTCTGAGATGTTCTTTCTGCCCCGCCCCACTCCCTTTGCCTGGTTTGCTCCTATCTGTTCTGTGTGGCTCACCTGTCAGGTTTCCTTCTCTAGACAGCTTTCCAGACTCATCTCCAGAGCGGGTATAGTCCTCAGGCTTGTTTATAATGATGCATTTATTTGACCAATTAATACCCGAATCTCTCATTACTATGTCCCCCAAGTCTTGAATGATGTTCATCTCAGTCTAAGTACCCATCAGCTTTTTAAATAAATGAATAGGGGATAAAGGAATTGGAAGATGAGACCACACATGACATTCTGAACACAGTATCTGCAGGTAACTGTTAAACTCTGTAACAGTTATGAAATCTGAATGAACTTCTAATTTTTAAGTCCTTTTGTGTTTTCTTTTTTTTTTAGATTTGCTTATTTTATATGTGTGAGTCCATTGTCAATGTCTTCAGACACACTAGAAGAGGGCATCGGATCCCATTACAGATGGTTGTGAGCCACCATGTGATAGCTGGGAATTGAACTCAGGACCTCTGGAAGAGCAGTCAGTGCTCTTAACCGCTGAGCCATCTCTCCAGCCCTTAAGTCCTTTTCTATGACCAGAAAACCGAAGTTCTGTGTTGACACAAGATAGTCTCAATTATTCCCATTGGTAAACGTGCAGAGCCTTCTTGGGGTTTTTGAGTTGTTTCAAGCCTAAGCCTGCAGACTTCTCAGAGAATTGTGTCCCTGTGGTTAAACCTTTGTTGGTGCGGTTTGCTCGTCATGCCCGGTGTTGCAGATGGAGCTCAGAGATGCATGCAAGTCCTCCACACTGCACTTCCAGACCAAGGTTTCTGCCGCTAAAGCTGAGCTGTTCTGGAGAGCACGGTTCGGTGCTCTTCCGGTAAGCTTGCAGTGCCAGGATGAAGGGAATCTGGTGACCCCTGAGCATGCCTTGGGGGCTCCCATGAATGTGATTCTCACTTAATGCTCGCACTAGGGACAATTAGGTGAGCGGTGCTTCCTCTTCTAGAATGTTTACAACTCTTTCCATAAAGTTGAAAGTAAGCTAGGCTCAATACACCTGTGTCCCACAAAATTGTTACAAAGTAACAGTGTTTTGTTTACACTTTCCGGTGAGGAGACTTTTGAGCACACATCAAGGGAGCTCCCCCAAGCCTTCATCCACACTTCTGCTACCCAGCTGCAAGAGTTAGTGTCCCGGGTCCCTCCACTTTCTTCTCTACTTCCTTTTTCCTGGGTGATTTTAAAGGAAGTCCCAGACTTTATGTTCCACCAGAACATTCCAGCTGGAAACATTGCTGAGTGTTTGACAACACTAGACCTTTGTCAGATTATTGTATGACAAAGATCTCGTGCGGCATGCAGCCATCCACAAATTTCTGGGTTCTCTTAGGATTTGCTCAGGACTTTTCTTATGGTTTGCCAGAACTGTGACACTTCCCAAGCCTTTGCCAGTTTATATGTCCTCATCCCCTTCCTCTTCCTCTTCCTCTTCCTCTTCCTCCTCTTCTCCTTTCTAGTTTTTTATTTGATTTTAGTTACTTTCGCTTTGTTTTGTTTGAGGCAGGATTTGTGTAGCCCAGATTGGCCTTGAACTCTCTATCCTCTTGACTCAGCCTCCCAAGAGTTGGGATTCCTGGAACACCTCGCTGCTGTCTACGGCATCCTTTACTGGACACTTTTTGAAAAAAAAATATTGTAGCCCCTTTGCTGCAGAGTTCTCTTATTCACACAAACACACACACACACACACACACACACACACACACACACTTGTCTGGAATTGGAATAGTGATTGTAAGAGAGAGTAAGGATCAGAGGGAAGGGACTAAAGGCAGGCTGGGTGGTGCTTACCAGAGCTCAGCAGGCATGAGCGCCTTCTGGCATTCTGCAGCACAGCACATGACTGCCGGGTATAAGATCCTATTACATGTTGAACGAAGGGCTATGAAGCGGGTGCGAAGGACCCAGGCCTAAAGAAAGAGTGAGGCAGGGGAAATGTTCATGGCCAGGACTGATCGGTGTGCAGCGTGCATGTGTTGCAGTTCCACACTTTATTCTACAACGATACACCATTATTACATGTTAAAGACATTTTCTAAACTGACTTCAGGCATAAGCAAAATCGTCCCTTAAATGGTACTAATAAAGGCAAGAAGGAAGGTGAATCAAAATGTTCAAGACAGTTGGGCAGTGGTGGCACATGCCTTTAATCCCAGCACTTGGGAGACAGAGGCAGGTGGATTTCTGAGTTTGAGGCCAGCCTGGTCTACAGAGTGAGTGCCAGGACAGCCAGGGCTACAGAGAGAAACCCTGTCTCGAAAAACAAACAAATAATCAAACAAAAAACAAAAACAAAATGTTCAAGATAGCCTTTGATATGAAAGATCTCTTAATATTAGTAAAGTTGAGAACACAGACTGACCCTGGGTCCTTCTTGGCCGTGTTGGCATTGTTAATTTGTTTCAGGGTCAAGTCACTGAGTTGGGCTTGCGCTTTCCGATCTCCCTCTGGGTTTGCTCCTTACGTGGGAAAAGAAATTATTCAGCTTCGAGACATTACTGCCTGCAGAGGGCCTCCCAGAAAGCCTAGCTACCATTCCTGCAGAGGGCCTCCCAGAAAGCCTAGCTACCATTCCTGCAGAGGGCCTCCCAGAAAGCCTAGCTACCATTCCTGCAGAGGGCCTCTCAGAAAGCCTAGCTACCATTGCTTATTCTTTTCCCAGAATAGGGAGATCACATTAGTCAGTCAATAATGATTGCAAGTAATGTCATGGCTGTCCAGCACTGTGCTCAGGACTCGGGTTTACAAGCAAGTAAGAGATGCGAGCTTACCAGTGGTGCGTGTCCCTTTCATTATGTGGTGAAATACTTAGAAAAAGAATGGAAACGAACGGGAGGTTTATTCTGCCTCAAAGTGTCAGAGGTCTGGCTCCATCATCCAATGCAGTGCTTTAGGCTAGGGCGAGGCGGACACATCTTGGCAGAAGGCTGTGATGAAGAAAGTTACTCAGCTCGGGCAGTCAGCAGGAGTGCACACAAGCCTGGGCACAGGGCATGCCTCTCAAAGGCTCATCTCATCTATTTCCACCAGTTAGATGTCACCTCCTCCAGCTAAGAATTTGTCTGTGGATTAACTTATTGCTGAGGGTAGCACATCTCTCAACAGCACCACGAACTAGGGACCAAGTCTTTTGCACATGAGCCTTTCTGGGGTCATGGGAAGGGGCAGCTAATGAGGTGATGTCCTTGCTCCCTGACAGTGGGAGGCCCAGGCTCATAAAGGCCATAAGGGATATTGAATCCCTTCGAGCAGGAGTTACAGGCTGTTATGAGCTGCTCGAGGTGGGTACTGGCATCTAAATTTGATCCCTGGACAGAGCAGTAAGCACGGTCTGCGTTACCCAGTCAGTTTTCCAGGGCATGTCCCTCCTCTTCTGCTGCTTTCTCTGGGATCATATCTTCTCAAATTCTCTGGTGTCTATCTCTCTCTCTCTCTCTCTCTCTCTCTCTCTCTAAAGCTTTTTTTTTTTTTTTTTTAGTGTATTCACCATGGCTCTCTTCAGACACACCAGAAGAGGGTGTCAGATCCCATTACAGATGGTTGTGAGCCCCTATGTGGTTGCTGGGAATTGAACTCAGGACCTCTAGAAGAGCAGTCAGTGCTCTTAACCACTGAGCCATCTCCCCAGCCCTCTGGATCTCTTTTCACCACCTTCTTTGCAGGTGATCCCACACTGTCCTCAGAAAGCTCTCCCCTGACTCCATCCAGTTCCCTCTGTTCTATATTTCCTCACACTGAATTCTTCAGCCCGGCGTAAACAGCCAGGCTGATCGATTGACAACACACTTAGGTGTCTTCCTAAGATGCTCCTAAAGGATGCTTGGTGGTTGTCATTGCTTCACCCATCTTCCCCTCTTGTGAGCACCCGACTTGCCAGCAAAACAGACGCCACAACAGGATCCTTCTGCACACGTTTATTGGGAGAGCTTGATTACAGAGGCGAAAAGACCCTGAGCCCAGAACTGGTGCTGCTTATATAGGCCTAGAAGAGGCATGTCTCACACCCGGATTGGTTATGCATTCTACCTCATTTGCATGTCTCGCATCCAATTGGTTATATTCTCAGTACCTCACAGAACCTCATCAACATGCCCGAGCCAGGCAGTGACTTGGCAAAAAACTTTACTGCATATGTACACATTGGTTGTTTACCCAACCTTATGTGTGGTGGCCAGTGGTAGCCAGTGCCACCTTGTAATGGCATATGTGGCTTCCCACACCCTCTGCTACCAGCACACTGTGTTTCCCAGCTGGGGTGTCACTCAGGCCTTAAGGCTGAAGAGTCCTAGCTAGTGGAAGTAGTCTAGACCCTGGCTCTGGTGATTGGTTCAGGATCTTTGATCTCCACCTTCACCAGTACACACCCACACTAACGAGTACACCCAAAATGCAAACAGGTACACAAATGTGCAAGCACTCACATAGGAATCTCCCATTCTGAACTTGGTATCTGCCTCCACTGGAAGGTGCTATCCACAATGCTACAAGGGTCTTCCCCATTCAGTTATCCCTCTCAGGAAGGCCCTCACAGGCCTGCCCAGATGCTGGTGTCCAGATGCTCGTCCTGAGGTTGTTTTCAGATGCAGTCAAAGTAACAGTCAACATCAACCACTACAGAGCTTAATTCAGCGAGTCACAAGGAGACAAGAAGGGGCATTTCCTGGGGCTGCTGGTGGCACTTGGCTTCTTCAGCAGAAAACTCCCAAGGCAATCTTTCGTGTCCCTTTCTGAATCATAATGATGGATATAGCCCTGTTGCTGATAGCTTTCTGAGAGTCCTAAAGGCAGGCGGCACTTGTCTGAGGACGGTGTCAACAGAGGAATGGGTTGTGGAAAGGGGAGAGGAGGAGGAAGTGGAGGAGGAAGAGGAGGCAGAGGGAGGAGGAAGAGAGCACCTTGAGGTCTTGCTCATTCGGTGCCAGAACCCTCTCCCGATACTGTTCAGCTATGTGCACAGTGAACTCCCTTTATGGCTGAAGTCTATTTATTGCACTTTCTGTTGCTTATAACAGGGTGACCTCAATGTGTCTTGACTTCTTAAGTGTTTGGGTAAGAGCTGAAGAGCCAATGACTGACTCTCCCCAAATATACATGCTCCTGGAAGAAGAATAGAAGAAGGATATGCCGTTTTATTTTCATTTGTTTGTTTGTTTAATTGAAAGATCTTGCTTCAAGAAAGGCTTTTGTTTGAATGCTAGAGGAAATGGTAGAAAAAGCACAGACATTTCACATGGAACCATTTCTCAGTGTTGTTAGCTACTATCTATAAATAAACCAGTGATGTAGTCTATTGTGCACATCAAGACATTTTTAAGAGTTTAAAGAAAATGAGTAGAGTCCATGGAACTTCTAGACAGCCCCTAATGAGCAGTAAAACTGAATCACCCTCTTTCCTGAAACAGCAGTTCAGCAAAATGACGAAACAACAGTTTTCAGGATACAGACCCTAAGGCTGTGGAGGCCCAGTGTCCCTGAGAGAAGGAAACAAATGACACGGTCCCTAAGGTCACCACATACCACTTCCTGGAGACGTTCTGATTTTAACATGGGAGGGACCTAGCGGTCTCTCTGGGGTGAGGAGACATTCTGAGGCTGCAGGACAAGGTAACTCTCTGGGGTGAATCCTGAAGCGTGTGGAACTGTGGTCCAATTGAATTCTCCTAAGCCCTTGGCTGAGTAAGAAGAAGCTTTGAGAAGAACTGGCAGAGAGTAGTGTCCAGCTAGAGCTCTCGGGAGACTTTGTTTCAGGGGGAGGACAAAAATCAGGGCTAAGTTCTTCTGGTCCCACCCAGCAAACACATTTCAAAGCAAGACTCAAACTGTTTGCAAATACTTCGGTTCTGTCGACATGCAAAGTTCAAGAATGTTTGTAGGCATACAAAAATATTTAGTATCCATCAACACCAAATCTACAATGTTTGACATCCAATTAAAGCTTGCCAGCATAAGAGGAAGAAAAATGTCACCCACGATGAGAGACAATCCAGAGCAGATAGGGAACTGTAGATAAAGCCATTAATGCAGTCACTATCAACTTCCATATGCCAATGACTCAGAATAAAATTAATATATTCAACAAAAACATGAAAAGATTAAAAAAAATCAAACTTGCATAGAAGCTGCAATGTCTGCGCTACAACAATTGTATCTGTTTAGCTTCATGTTACTGCCAAAGAAAAGAGTAGCGGCCTGAGAGCATAGACATTGTTAATCCCAGCAAACAAGAGTAAAGGCCCTCACACAAATTCTTTGGTTGAATTAAGCAAGCTTTATTTTCTGTCAGACAGGGCTACCTCCCTAAAACGGAGTTTGAATAGCATCAAGCACAGGAGATGGTGGGGTTTATGTATCTCCCAGACTGGGGAGTTTTAAAGGGTCCTGGGATTTCCAGAGGAATTTTGATCTTGTAGGAACTTGGCTGAACATTTCAAAATTGTTGGTAGACTATCTTATCAGGGTGGAGGTCATGGCACAGAGTGGAGAACATGTCAAATTCCACACAATTGGGTCAAGACCTGGTCAGATGAAAGTTTACAGAAAGCAGGGATGAACTTATTTTGACCTTGTAATAAAATGGATTCTGATCTGGAGATGGAGTCAGGATGGTTCATCACAATAGAGCTCCTCAGACACTCTGAGAAGAAGACAGGAAGAAAGCAAGCATCACTGACCTCTGGGACACTTTAAGGTCCCCATTGTGTGTATAAGTGGAATTTCTAAAAGAGGAGGGAAGAAAAATATTTAAAGGAACACATGCATGCGCGTGTGCACACACACACACACACACACACACACACACACACAAAGTCAATGTAAACTATAACTTACAATTCTAAGACAAAGTGGAAAACCCCACACATGATGAAAATGAGCAACTCAAGATACACTGTAATTCTTTTGCATATAAACAATATTAAAAGGAGAATCCTGCCAATGGTTAGAGATAAAGGGCACAGGAAAACAAGGAGTAACACTAAGGGACAAAGGCTTCCCAGACACACGCAAGCTGCACAGCTGCCGACCGATGACGCCTTTAAGTTATATGTGAAATAAGATGTTATTATTTTAAGGGAGCTAGTATTGCATAAAAATGTGCAAGCCCGAAAGCATAAAAATAATCATATTATATTCCATCTAATAAGTCAATAAGTAGATTAAATGTTATCGTAAGAATTCTAAGTATAGAAGCAGCTAGGAGAGTTGAAAAGGATATTGAAGAATCATGTTGCATGGAAATAGTCTAAGTCACACACAATTAGGACACCGAATGATCATCAGATTGGGTAAAAAGCAAGAGCCTACTATGTGCTCTCCGCAAGAATCAGAATCACATTAAATATAAAGACTTAACCTCCTAAGAGGAAACGGACAGAGCTTAGCAGCTTGGGGTTTGACTCTGGGACTTCAGGAATTTCCTTGTGGAAGGCAGGTCACCTTTCCCCCTAAAATCATGGAGTTATGGAATATAGTAATTGCTTTCAGACTAAAGGAAACTCATGAGGAGGCCGGTGTTCTCTTCATGTCTGGGGTGACTCTGCAGACATGGCGTAACTGAGTGGAAAATAGATGCTGGGAAGTGTGTG
>NW_028227271.1:6602500-6620000 GCF_978045245.1 Mus caroli
TCTTCTAGCCTCTTATACGGGTGTGCATATTTGTGAACATGTGTACAGATAACACACACACACATCTTCAAAAGCAAAATCATCTGTTTTGCTTTGCTGCTTGATTTGGGAAGCATCTGCCGACAGAAGCCCCTTTGGCTGTGGTTGTACTCTATAATATCAGGACCCTGCAACCCTCACCTAGAGTCTAGGACATGTCCACTCATATATGGTCCCTGGGTTGTATCTCTGGAGCAGTAAAAAAAAAAAAAAATAGTTTTGGCAATAAAGATTTTTTTGGCAATAAAGATTCAGCTCATCTGGACAAACAGGAGATGAGAGTTAAAAATAGTTCCCAGACAGTGGTGGTTACTCAATGGGAGATTCAATATTGATTGAGGGTTCATACACGATTGTTGTTGGAACCTGGGTAGTAAAAGAAACCTTTAAACAAAACACTTAAAATATGAAATACAAGGGAGATTCTCGAGATCCCTTTGACTTCTTTTGAAAAACATCTCACTGTAAAGTGTGTTTCTAAGGTCTGAAACTCATTGCTATTACTTAATGCCGGACACTCAGAAAGGCAAGAAGGCCTTGTTTTTTTTAAACTGGATAAAGAGAGAATTCATGCTTACGTTTAGTTGATGCACCTCCTGAGAGACTGGAGTGGTGGGATAGGGCAGCAGTGGGGAACTGAGAATGTTATCTGAGGCACATGACAAGCGCACATTTAGCAACAAGCTCCAAGGTACAAGGTCTGCCCTGAAGGCACCGGAGGTCTCCAGTGAGCAGAGATGAGTGGGTAGCAGTGGTAGCACAAGGCTTTGGAGGCTTAGAACTCTTCATTTCTGTGTCAGGCTTAACTTAGGCAGGGAACGCAGTTGAGCTACGATGAATCAAAAGCGCTGACTGCTGATACCTTTCCCAGCTTGCTGAGACCAGAACCTGGTCCTCGGCTACAACTACCTGGGCTCTTAACCGCTGAAGCATCTCTCCAGCCCTGGGAAATCAATTTCACATTCAAGTCCTGGGCCTTGGAGACTAATGACTGGTGGTTAGAGCCTAAGGGTTCTGCGGCTTCATTGCAGGGGCGTGTGTTCAGTCTCCTTCACTCTTGCTTTTCTCCTCCTCCTCTCCCCTCCTCCTCCCCCCTCCCCCCTTCTTCCCCATCCTTCACCTCCTTATAGTCCACCACTTTCTCTGTCTGATCTTTTTTTGCCAAGGGTCAATGCAACATGAACTCCTTGCTAGATACCCACCCTTTGATCTGGAACATTGTAGGCTCTAGAACTGTGAGCTAATACATACACGGCTGTTCATCATAAATAGCATGACCAGTGATATGCTTTTAGAACACACAGAACACACGAAGAGAAAAGCATGGCCTGATGTTCATGTTATGGATGAGCGTCATGTATGGGCACAACTTGCCCCATAAACTCTTTCACTGATGAAGCATTGAGACGTGGGTTGGATTGTAAGACACCTGAACTGCTAGGGAAGACTTTACATTCCTGACAAAGGTTCTGTGCTACCTTCTAAAGAGAAGGTGCCCCCCACTGTTTCATAGCTCAGTACACTAGTAGGCTGTTGGGAACAAAAAAGGGGGACCCAGGGGAAGGCCTTGGGGAAGAGGGAGAAGGAAAAAGGGGCCCAACGTCCGGCCAGAGTTCCTGTGCTCTGGGCAGGCAGACGCAGGAATGTGTGTGTGTGTGTGTGGGGGGGGGGGTTACTGGTGCTTTCCACTCAGCCCTGGGTGGGCATTGCCTCTGACCCACTCGGTGGGGGGTGGAGAAGGGGGCAGTCCCCGACTGGGGACCCCAAGATGACACCCTGTAGCCCTGGGGTTATAGGAGAGAGGGATGAGGGAAGAGGTTCCCAACACTGACCAGAGTGCGCAGCGGATCTTGATGGAGCAAAGACTCTCTATGGTTTAAGAGCTTTATTGTAGAAATGCAGGGAGAAAGAGAGAAGGTAGAAAAGGAGAGAGAGAGAGAGAGAGAGAGAGAGAGAGAGAGAGAGAGAGAGGAGAAAGGTTAGAGAGAAAGAGAGTGAGAGAGAGGAGAGAGAAGAGGAGAGGACAAAGAGAAAGGAGAGAGGAGAGAGAAGTGAGAGGTGAGAGAATAAAGGAATGAGAGAGCAAGCAGTAAGAGAGGTAGGCAGGGGCTGAACAGCCCTTTTTATGGTCTTTACTGTTGCTAGGTAACTGGGAAGGAGTTTAGCCTGAAGGTCAGAAGATTGGGCCATTGTCTACATGACTACTGATCATGCTTCTCTTGTGGGGGCTGTAGGAGGCGGTAACAGGCAGGGGCCAGAGTTCTAGGAGCAGGAGGGAATGCCTACCGTGTCATGAAGGTGAATTATGACCATCTGGGTTCAGACCTCAGCTCGACTGGAGACCAGCCTGCAATTCCCCACAGTGGGCTAACTACATGGGTACACTACCCCATATACTTCTAACTACCATTTGTTAGCCGGACAGCTAAAAGCAAAAGGTATCAATTGTCGTCGGACTGCTTTCTTGTTCAGAACTGTCCCTTCCCACTCCTACAATTTAATTAATTTCCCATCATCTCTGTGCATTCAATTTTAGCCACAGCAGAGGTTAATGCATAGTTACTTCTATGGAGGCCTTATGAGCATCAGCACATCTGAGCAAAAGGTTCTCTTGTTCCAAAAGAACATATTAGGAACCCAAAGCATGGATTTAAGGAGGCTCACAGATCCACATGGCACATGAAATATCATAGAATCTACCTGTAACTCAATCTATAGGGTGAATCTAAGGAAGCCACACATGTTATAGGGAGCTCACCAAAGGTGATCACTCACACACAGTTTATAGCCAATTGAAAGTCTTTATTCTAGCTAGCTGGGACTAAGGTACCAAGTGTTAAAGCACAGTGTTTTTGAAGGCAAAAACCACATCCTGGCATCTCATTCCACAACTACAGTAGGAACCTTTGTGCAAGCAAGCAGTTTAACAGAGGCTAAGATAAGCAGTTAGCTGAAGGGTAGATTCTGCATAAGCAGGCAGTTTAACAGAAGCTGAGGTAAGCCAGCCAGGATCTCTGGACCTCAGGTTCCTAGAATAGAGCTGGGTCATTTTCCACGGGGCTTCTCATCAAGGAGATAAAATGACCTCAACAAGAATGCAAAATGGAGGAACCTCTGCACTGTCTTGCCCTGTCATACACGTTTCAAGGGTTTCGTATATTAGAAAGAGCTATACTACTACTACTACTACTATTATTATTATTGTTATACTAAATCAAATCTTCAGAAATGAAAACTTTACAGGAGAATAATTGTCATGACAACTCTTCTAGGCTTCTTTAGTATACAGGCGACTGAGGACTATCTAACCACTCCATTTGTATAACCAACTGCTTGCTTGAGTCACTTAGTGCTGTGTGTCTGAAACAGAGGGACATTTAAATTGCTGACCAATTCATTTAGTTAGTTAGTTTTGAGAGAGTCTCCTGTAGCCCTGGTGATTTCAAATTGCTTCTGGAATCAACCTGCTACGTGCTGTGATTATAGAATTTTTTTTGTTTTTTATTTTGTTTTGTTTTTGATTACAGACTTTTTGAGCCTCAATTTCCATCTCTATTCTATACATGCATATGTGGATGTTGCTACAATAGGTTAATTTATAGTGTGTGTGTGTGTGAACTGCAGACCAAGATGTTCCTCTAACACAGAAAATGTAAAATCTGAGCATCTAAGCAAATGGTCCCCAAGAGGCCTCATTACTGTTGCAGCCCAGCTGGGAGGGAGGAAAGAAGGCATTTGAGTAAAGTCTGTCCTTACCTCTTCTCCATTCCCATCTCCCGCCCCCTTCTCTTCATCTTTCGTGACCACAGCCACAAATCCAGGCATCATTAATATTTTATTAGCACAAATTGTGTTCTGTAACTGTCTCCCGGTGACCTTTTTCTTCCTTTGTTCATAGAGATGTGTGGAAAGCTGAGCCCGTGCCTGGGGGAAAAAAAATCCCAGCGCTCTGTGCTGAGAAATGGAAGTAGAGTCGAGTCTTCGGAACACAGCAGTTTACATTTGAGACCAGATCGTTCCTTGTAAAGCTGATGGAGAGTGCTTGCTCTACTCAAAAACACTGAGTGTGGATGGAAGAAAACTCAACAGTGCTCAGAACCTGACAAGGAGATCCTGGTAGACTTGACCAAAACGAACTAATCATGTCTTTTCCACACCAGACAGGAAAAGCCGGAGACCTAAGAAGGTTCATTTATATCACGTTCTCAGAAGAGACCCTCAGAAACTGTCCTCTCTCCCCACAAGGATGGAGGCAATTCTAGCTCACTGTGACCTCCACCTGTTCTAACTCTTCCAATGTGCACCAGTCCACCTCCCTCTGTGGGATCCCAGCGTCTTGGGTTCTTCACGTGTGCTGAAAGGTGTTGTCTGAGCCCAGCCGTCTCTCACCCCACAGCCCTCTGACAGCTCCTGACATCCTTTCTTGTTTTCTAAAAACAGAGACTTGCTGTAATGGCTATTCCTGGATGTCAATTTGACTATATTTGGAATGGACTACAATCCAGAATTGGAGGGCTCACCTGTGATCCAGATCTTGAGGCTGGGAGATACAAGTTTCTATTCTGGATCTTGGCATGGAGATCTTGAGGCACAGTGGCCATGAAAAGCTTAGGCCCAGGCAAGGTAGTACAGGTCCTTAATCCCAGGAAATTAAGGCAAGGGAATCTCTGAGTTTAAGGCCAGCCTGGGACAAAAGAAGTCCCAGATCCAGGCATGGTGGTACACACCTTTAACCTGGGCCACACCTTCTGCTGGAAGCCTACACGAGGACACGGGAAGAAGGAAGATTTGCTCTTCTTCTCCTACTTGCATTTACTTGATAGCACCTCTGTTGGAGTCTACTAGCCTTGTGGGACTGAGCAACTCCTAGATCCTTGGACTCCCCGTTCACAACTGACCATTGTTGGGGAGTTGGACTACAGACTGTGAGTCATCATAACAAATTCCCTTACTATATAAAGACTACCCCTAAGCTCTGTGACTCTAGAGAACCCTGACTAATACACTTGCTATCTGGAAGGTTGGCTGAATGTTCTGGACGTCATGATCCTCCTGCCTCAGCCCCACCCCTTATTGTATCGGGACTACCACACTGAACAAAAATCACCACCTCTTGAAAGCCCTTCCCCCAGGAGGATCCCTACCCCCATCCTGCCCCATCCTCACCCCTCCCCACCCTGCCCCATGCTCTACCCACCCTACCCTGCCCCATCAGTCATTTTTTGGATGTTTCTTCATCCTGTTCCTTGTCTTTCAGTTCTCCTATGTGCTACACATTTGGTCATCACCTTGCCCTGTCCTGTGGAAACTTCATCCACGTACCTTGGCAAGCTTGTTCTCAACCCTGCAGAAAAGGGCTCTCCCACTGTCAGCTGCGTCTGCAGCTCCAGGCTGTGTACTGTCACTCTGTAAGTCGGACTCTGACTGGAGCAGAGGGCCTGACAGGTAAACTTTAAGGCATATTTGGGGGATGGTACAGAGGAAACTCGGCTGAAGACTTCCCGTCAGGAAATTGTCACCCTTCATCCTTTCTTTGTTTCCATTTCTATTTGGGACACGGAGCTGAGACCCTAACTCACCCCAAGATGGAGGAAAGGTATTTCAGGTGCTGCATCTAGCCATTCTAAGTGACAGAATCTCCAAGGACCTTCACAGGCGATAAATGCTGAGGTGGCTGTCTGTCTGTTGTAGGGACCTCCAAGTTGGCTCCAGACATCCCAAGACCAAGTTCTTATCACAAAGATTTATTTGCCCCAGAGGGACAAAGAGCAGGGATAAAGAACAAAGATAGAAGATAGAGGATGAGGGAGAAGGGGAAGGGAATAAGGGGGAGCAGAGAAAGGGGCGAGGGACATTTACTGCCTCTGGAGACAGAGGAGACATACATGGCACAGGGGCAAACAGCGGTTTGTGGAGGTCAAAGGGGAAACACATGCAGGCTGAGTTGGCTTGTTCTGATTGGACAGGTTAATTAAGTGAGGGGGCTTTGATTGCTGGACTTCAATTCTTTGATAGCTGGACCTTGGTGGTCAGCCTCAGGAGGAAGTGGCCAAATAAGGGAATGGACCTTGGGTGCTAGCTTTAGGAAGGACTGTAACAGTTTTAGCAAGGTAGAGGGAATGGGGTTAAAGGTTAAAACCTGTCTTTCATGTTTGCCATGCTCAGGCCTGTTAGAACTCTTTACCTGTGAACATGGATGGACTGGGAGGGGCATATCTTAGGGCTCAAAATGTCAGGGCCCTGAGAAATTTTGTAGCCTCAAGGGAAGGAGGGAAACTGCCCCACCTCCCCCGGGAAGCCACCAGGCCAGTCTTGGTGTTTGTGATGCTGTGAGTGATCTGTCTTCCACACTTCAGTTCCTCCCCACCCACAGACAAAGAGATTCACACAGCCTGTTCCCTGGAGATAAATGGCCCAGGACATCACCCACGCCTTAGAGTCCTGCTCGCTCGCTTTCACACTGCCTACTGATGCTTGAAGAACTATTTTACAAAGTAATGAAAAGACAAGAGTCATTTCTACCCCTATTTGAGTGTTGATTAAGCCCGCTTGCTCATTTTCTATTGCGCTGTGTGTGCATTGAGGTTGGTCATATGCCTGTCTGTTTTTTTGTTTTTCCAGATGTGCATACATAAAATCGGACTATAGTCGTGATTTAAGACAGCTCTCTAAAGGGGCAAAGCAGGACAATAGAGGAGGTGAGGAATAATCAGGAGTAATATTCCATGCAGACTGCTCTCTCTTTAGGAGCACAGAGATAGGTGGCGCTCACTTGGGCCTACAGTAGGAACAGCTTGCAGCTTGCAAATGCCTGCAAAGCCCTTACAGTACGATGTTTTTGAAGCTAACTATGAAACATTGGGGGTACAGACCTAAGCACAGGAGATAGCCACAGAACAGGGCTCTTTCTGCTGAAGTCTCTCGAGGTGCGGAAAAAGTCTTCCTTAAACTCCCTTCCCCCAAACAACAGCAGCAACAACAACAACAACCCTATTTCACTCTTTCCTTACCCCAGTGCAAAATGGCAAGATGACCGATGGTACAGATTTCCAAGAAGAGCAAGTTTTGCAGCTGACGGCATCTTCAAAGCTGAACTATGACTTTCTCACTTCGGAGCTGGCTGAGGACCGCTACTCTAGAGTTGAAGTCCGAAGTACACGCACAGAACAGAAATCGCTGTTTTAGCCATGAGATCGCAGGATGTTCTTGGTGAGAAGGGTCGTGCCATCAGAGTTGACTGTAGTAGTGTGCGGGATGGCAGAGTTGACTGCAGTAGTTTGGAAGAGGTCCGGCTTCCCTGAGAGCAGTGCAGGGCTTTATGCAGAAAGATGGCTTCAAGTCGTCCGTGTGCCACCACCCAGATAGTCTCTGCTACAAACCCCTATGAAGGCTTGTGAAGGGCCTGTTATGCTGTGCTGCAGTTCATTGTGGAGAAAGGGGTCATGGGCTTCAAGGTTATGGCATCTGGGGAGTGCCAAGGGCAGAGGGCCAAGTCCATGAAGTTTGTGGATGGTCTGATGATCCACCCTCATCTTACAACAGAAGGGTGAGAAACCAGAGTCGCAGGCCATGCCCTATACAGTGCCCACAGCATAACAGGGGCTTGGTGGCTGCATCTGGAGGCTGGATGTTTTTCCACAATGACGTTTAATACAATCTTGCTCAAAGGAAAAGAGAGAGAGAAAAAAGACTAATTCCTAGATATATCCACTTGGGTCACAAAATAGTGGGGTTAGGTTAGAAAGAGAGATAAAATTGGGCATTAATACATACACTCAGGGCCATACATATGATATACAAAAATATATACATTGAAAAATATGAATGATGAGATTCTCTGTGGCTTCGAAACTTTCTCCATGAACGCCACACCTTCAAGATCTCCCACATCAGTACATGTCACTGTTCCATGAAGTACATATCATATACATATGCATTGCTATGGTTACTTTATGGTTGAGACAGTGTGCCACACAAATCACAGTATACTGCCCTATACCACACCACACTATACTACACTATACCAGACCATACTATACAATGACATACTATATTACCCTATACAACCCTATACCATACTACTCTATACTGCACCACACTATACCACACTGTACCATGCTACATGATGCTGCTCCATCCTATATAATACAACACTCTACAGAAGAGCTGTAGAACTATTGGGCTAGCCCTCTATTAAGAGGCCATTTGATGTTTTCCCAATTTCACTCTTCTATATCTTAAACATACCTTCTTATAATAAAATACAACATATTGTATTATATTAAATAATATATAAAACATATATGTATTCCAAAATTACTAAAGTTGATCATATTGAGACAAAAGACATGTGTCATTTTTGGGTCCTGTTGGCTGCTTCTGAGACGAGACCTGTTTAAACCTTATTGTTATCTGATGGATTAACAATCATACATCATTGCTTTTACTTCCTGGTCTTCTGCTTGCTTGGTAACCTATTTGCATCTCTTTCTGTGCATTCGCTTCTTGTTTTTTTGTCTATTTTTATATTGGATTGTTTGTATTCCCTCCCATTTGTATAAAATAATCCTTTTCTGTGCCAGAAATCCATTTTTAAGTCTATTATTAATACACTTATGGACCTTCTCTGCTAATCATCCACTTGAAATAATCTCCTTTTTTCCAACCTGTTTGTCACATCAGTATTCTAATTTTGAGTTAGCCAACTTTGTAATTCTTTCCCACGACTTTTAAACCTCCCAGTAGGGACCTGCTTATCCAAGGTCATGCATGTATTTTCATTTGTATGTTATAAATGCGGTTATATACTTAGATAGCTTACCTTGAATTTATTTTTATAACAAGTATTAGATAACTATAACAACATTTCTTTTAAAAACTATTTACTTTATCGGTATGTGCATGTGTGTGTTTATGTATGGGTTCATAGGCACCAAGTGTGTGCAGTAGCCTGCAAAGGCCACTAGGGGGAGCTGGATACCCTGGAGCTGGCATTCCTAATGTCACCATCATGCCATATGGATGCTAGGAATGGAACCAGGGTCCTCTGTGAGAGCAGTAAGCACCATTAACTACTGAGCCACCATCTCATCTCTTTTTATGAGGGGATGGTCAGGTAACCCGGCACTGTTTATTAAACACCCTGCTCACCCATTTGAAACACTGCACTTAGCATCTTTAGATTTTACGCTATTTACTTATCTAATCCTGTTCTAATGCTGTTCTGTTTAAGTTACTGGACCTTACATTACAGTTAGAAATGAAAGACTTGAGATTTGTCTATTAATTCCAAAATTATTCCAATCATCACTTTTCCATGTGTATTTTAATTCAATCTTGCCATATTACATTAAAAAAATCCTTTGGGAGATTTTATTAGGATTGGATTGAATTTACAGATTAACTTCTGAAGGACCAAATGTTTCCAAAGTTTGATTCTTCTCATCCTTGGAACGAAATGCTCTTCAGCTGTATTTTATAGCTGTCTCTAAGGGAGCCTTGTACAATTTGCTAAGTTCACTTGAGACATTTTATAATTTTGTTTCTGTTATAGATGGCATACATTTTAATTACCTTTTTGTAGATGTTTGAAACAATAATACTCATGAAATCTTTTAGTTCAATTTATTTGTGTGTGTATGGGCATACATACATACACATATATGTGTTTGTATGTATGTGTGTGTGTGCATACGTACATGCATGTGTGTGCGTTATATGTACACCCCTGTAAACTCACACAAAGAAGGATGTCTACTGTCCTGATACATCACTATCTACCGATTTCCTCAGGACAGGGTCTCTCATTGAACCTGGAGCTAGGCTGCCAGACAACAAGTCTCAGACATTCCCGCCCCCCTGCACCCCTCCTCCCCCACCCCACCTCCAGGCTTATGAAATCATGCCTGGCTTCTTTATGTGGGTTCTGGGAGTTTGAGGTCAGTTCTTGCACATCAAGGCCTCTTAGCCAGTGAGCCATCTCCCCAGTCCTCAAATCCTTTTATAATGAATGATTTGTGTCAAGAATTTTTACTCCCTTCGATGCTGAGACTAAGTCTAGAGTGAAGAGGAATGCACGTGGTGTTCCGGCATCAGGATGAGAAGTCTGCCTCCCCTGCGCCTGTTCCCCCAGCTCCCTCCACTCTCTCACATCTGGCTTCTGCTACTCTCGCCTTTGTCCAGGGAGAGCTCTATATCTAAATAAAACAAGGCCAGATGCACATGAATCTCAAACACTGTGACTCTAACTACAGATAGACTTGCGAGAACACCAATAAATATGTATTAGAATGTTTTGTGCAAGGCACAGTTACCATGAAGTTTATAGAACGCATAAAACATTTCCGCTGCTCTCAAGAGCTGACAAACACTGCATCTTCTGGGCGGCCAGGGGCCAGGTCTCAGCGATACAACGATAGATCCTACTCAGGAGGAGCACCAGTGTCAGAAAGACCTGTTATATTATTTAATCCTTATAAATCCCCCAGGCAGGGAGAATTAACATTATCTCTAGGAATGAATCCCCTTGTACATTGAAGAATATAACAAGGAATACGACTGTCTTGTCTCTCTATTCCTGTGAGCAATCCTCTAAGCCCTTGGAATTTCCTCAGGTGAAGACAATACGCTTATTATCTACTTTGTATCACTGAGGGGACACTTGGTAGCTTATTTGAAGGATGTGACGAGATCACAGATGTTTATGCTAATGAGGTACCTCAATGTGGGAGTTGGCCCCAGAATGGGATTAGAGCCACGAGATATCGGCTAGACCTCCAGGGTAAGGAGAAGGGGCAGATATGAGTTCCGTTATGCGACCTGTGATCGATCTAGTCAACCATGCCCATGCAGTGAAACTTCAATAGAAATTCTGCCTACTAAAGTTTGGGTGAAGTATTCTAGTTGCAGAGGTTCTCTGAGTCCTGCTTCTTACCGTAGCGTGGAGGACGGACGCAACACCACCTGGGCGAGAGGAGAGGGAAGCTTCGTATTTGGGGCCCTGCTAGAGCTTACTCTGTATCTCCCCCCTTGGCCAGGTCTGACTTATCTATAATAAAACTGTAGTTGTAAGGTTCCCCTGGGTTTGGCGAGTCATTATAGTGAATTATTGAATATGAAGCACGTCATGGGAACCCTGTAATTATAGCCAGCTCATCAGAAGTGAAGGTAGCATTGAGGTTCCCAAACTCGAGATTGTGTCCCAAAAAAAGGGGTGGGGTCTTATGACCTTTGACCCTATGACCTTATGAACTATGCCTTTGACCTAAGTGTTTGGCTGGAGTGGTTGGTATTACAGTCATGGTAAAACGTTCACGAAGGCAATGACCAGCCCCAGAACTCATCTCCCTGAGCTTTTAGTGTTCTTATACTTTGTGTGTAGATACCATAGTCTGCTCTCTATATCTGGAGGTGAGCAAGGATGGCGGAGGGGAAAGCTCACTGTATGGTTCTGGTCCGTCTAAACTTCCTGCTTGTCATCAGAGACCTAACACAGAGACCCAGGCCAGCCAGAGGGGTGATTTGGATAAAAACAAACAAACATCAGAAATAAAAGTCTTGGGCAAAGGCTATGTGAGGCTCCTAAGCCACATTGATTTTGAGCCTTAATTAATAGGCAGCTGAGCACAGACTCTCGAGAGTACAAGCAAGACTCCGAAGTGGGTGAGCCGCTGGTTCAGAAAACACGGGCCTCTCCATTTCAGCTCTGCAAGGGTGTGTTCGGACCCTCAGCGGGAGCTATGTACACCAATCCCCTCTGAAAAAAATAATTTATTATTATTTTATGTACATTACCATTTTGCTTGCACGTAGATCTGTAGGAGGGTGCCGGATCCTCAGGAACAAGAACTATCTGTGGGTGCTGGGAATCAAACGCAGGTCTTCTGGAAGAACAACCAGTGCTCTTAAGCCATCTCCCCAGTCTGTCACCAGTCTCTTTTTAAGCTGATAGTTCCATTGAAGAGTGACCTACAGCTACCTACACTCCTTATTCTGGGATACCCGCATGTCCTCAGCGTGCACGACAGTCCATCCCACAGCCAAAATCTTCTCCTGGGGCTTTTTCTTGACTCACAGAGTTCCAAACATTCTAGTCACCCAAAATATAGTTCTATGAGGAGAACTCTCAGGGACTGACCCATCTTAGCCACTGGATATTTGAGCTCTTGAGTGGGATTGGAACACCAGTGAATTCACTGGGGGCTGAAACGGCCTGGGTGCACAGTCAGACGCGTGGTCAATGCAAAGCCTTTGCAGTTGTCTGTGATCTACAGCTGGAGCAGTGGGTGCAATTCCTTTGGAAACTGGTAGGGGCCAGAGATGGACTTGGCCTCTTGCTTTGAGGAGGGTGTTTATGGGGACACCTTAAGCTGTAGTGAGCATTCTGATTGGGTGGAAGCAATAAATGAGGGAAAATCTCCATGGGCGTCTCAGAGTTGCTGTAGCGAATCATAACAAACATAAAGACCGAAAGAACATTCTGTAAAGTGTGTGTGTGTGGGGGGGGGGGTGGATTACAGCAGGGCCACACTTTCCTTGGCTCTTGGGAAAACGTTTTTTAACAGTTGCAGCTCCCCCACTCCACGCCCTACCCCATTTCATCATGTCCCCCCATGCTGTCCCGTTGTGTTGTTCCACCAATCCCCATCCCACCTTGAGGTCTAAGTCCAAG
The DNA here is from genome assembly GCF_978045245.1 of Mus caroli. NCBI lineage: Eukaryota > Metazoa > Chordata > Mammalia > Rodentia > Muridae > Mus > Mus caroli. Next base: position 6,615,210 of record NW_028227271.1, read on the forward strand.
AGGGGCTCACATAGAATTCCTTAACCAACTCTATCTACAAAGACCCACACTCCAAATACAGCCACACCCCGAGACTCTGCTGGTTCTAGAGCAGCCACAGACGCAGGCTTGGCTCTTTATTTTCCTACTGTATTCTTTTATGAGTCTCAGTTTCCTCATTGGAAGCTGTGGTTGATGGCGATGCCCTAATTACCTCATTGGACTATTAGGATTAAACGAGATAATTGATGTGAAAATGCTTAATAAGCTATTAGGGGGCTGAAGGGACACATTAGACCATGGCGCTTGATGCTTGGTATTACTGTTATGTCCCATAGCTTGGTGCTGAATATGTACCAGGGAGAGATGGAGGGTCCTGTGTGGAAGTCACTGTGCTGGCAAAGGAGGATTAATTAACTGCCTTGTGTATGGCAATCCTTTTATTTCCCCTGAGAGAAGACTTCGAGTTGAGAGATGTTTGGGCTCTAACTATGTCAAAGGTGATACCTAAAAATGGAGACTGTGTTAGTTCATAAAACCAGAAACGGTCGATCTGTGCTTCCTCTGTTTTGTGGTGTGTCATGGGACCCCGTTTTTTGTGTGATACTCAAATCCTTAGAAATGTCAACTGCACTCGGGGGTGTTTTGAATAATAAGATTTCTTCAACAGTTTGGCAATCGCATCAGAATATCAGGTTCAGGTTATGCAAATGTGACAGAAGAGGACACAAGTATATGAAAACTAAGATACAACACAAGGATGCCTCCTCTGATGGTCAGCTTTAATTTGTCAATTTGATACAACCTAGAATCACATGGGAAGAGTCAATTAAAGAATTGTTTACGTTAGGTTCATCTGAGGGCAAGTCTGTGGAGGATTGTCTTAATGAAGTTAATTGATATGGGAAGATTCTATTGAGGTTTGATCTGTTGCTAAATGAGGCCCCCGAGACCTGGCTGCCCCAGAGATGAGAGTCCACACATAGACCCAAGTGACACTATGTGATCTTGCCCCCAAGTTATTTCTGACTTGTGAATAAAGATGCTGACAGCCAATGGCCAGGCAGAAGAGACATAGGTGGGGATTAGAGTTCCCGGGCTTTGAGTCTGAGAACCTCAAGTGAGAGAAGAAGGTGAATGGAGGAAGAAGCTGCCATGGGTTAGATGAATCATAAAATAATGGCCGTGTGTGTTCGCTAATTAGAGTTAAGAGCAGCTCAGACAAAACATGGCAAATTATCTAATGGGATTGTTGGATGGGAAATAGACATAATGGACCTAATGGTTAAAGGCAGGGTAGAAACCCCGGATTGGGATTAAATATTTCTACAACGCAGCCCACTGTGGGCAGTACCATTCCTTAGGCAGGAGATCCTGCAATGTTCAAGAGTAGAGCAATGCAGTTGAGTCCAAAGGAGCCAAGAGCATGCATATATCACTGTCACTTTTGAGTGTGGATATGATGTGTCTGCCTTGACTTCACTGCAGTGGGCTGTAACCTGGAGCTCTGAACTAAAATAAATCCTTTATCTCCTAAGTTTATTTTTGTTGGAATGTCTTATCACGGCAACATAAATGAAACTGGGGCCTTATCCTCAACCCCCGACCCTTTAGACATGGCAGAAACCATTTCTAAGGAGGATCTGGATTTTAACCAAAGCATTGAATTGGGATGGAGTCTATTTAATCTAGACTTCTAATCCAGGACTGCTCCTGGTTAAACTGGGTTATTAACGCATGAAGTATTGTCACTTTAGGGATAACACAGATTATTGGCAAGTAAGAGAAGCAAATCTTGCCTCATGCTGGGAGTCCTGTGCCTGGGACTGGAGTCACGGTTCTAAAAAGTAGCATCTTGGGTTTATGAGGCAGTTCATTGAGTCGAGGTTCTTGCTGCTCAGCACGGTGACTTGAGTTTGATTAGAGATATCTACATGGTAGAAAAAGAGAACCAATGCCCACAACTTGTCTCCTGACAACTCCATATGCATGCCATGGCATTAGAATATCAGCACACATTTACACAACAACCATCCAACAATAAATGTAATTTTAAAAAAGCGCCCCCAAACCTTAAAAATCAGAGTCTAGAGGTGCCCTGAGCTGAGAGCACCATATAGTACTGAGAAATGAGCCATGATTAGGGCCTGCTAAAGACGCAGGCGGGACCAGGGGCAAACGGGCAGCTATGGTTGGGTGGGATGATTCTTTGTCAACTTGTTTGTCTTTAGAATCACAGAGGAGACACACCCCCGGGTAAGTCTGTGGGGGACTCTCCAGAGCTTGAATGCAGACAGCACCATCCCATGGACTTCATTCAGTCCAAACTGAATGAAAACGATAAACCAGGCACCAGCATCCATCTCTGTCTTTCTGGACTGCAGATGCAGTGTGCCACCCCGTCACCTTATGGGCCTGCCGCTGTGACTCCTCTGCCACAGCGGACTCTACCCTCAAACTACGAGCCAAAAGGAACCATTGTACCCCTCAGTTGCATTTCATCAAGCATTTTGTCACAGCAATGATATAAATAATATAGGTGTTGAGTTGACACCACGGTGTCCCTCGAGGATAAGATTTCTTAACTGTCTTAATAATAAATAGGCCCTGGCTGGGAAAAAACAAGCAGGAAAAATTCCTTTGATGTCCCTGGCTTGGCTGCTGATCAGATACTGCTTCTGCCTTTCAGGACTCTAAGGTCTTGGGAGAGATGCTCTAGAGAGGAGGAGGTCTGGTCACACATTCATATCATACCACTTGTGTCCCTGACTGGTGACCAGTGGCATTCCTTTTGCCGAGTGCTGCTTCTCAGCAGGTAACACAAAAAATGCCACACACCCCAATCATGGCAATCATGACATTAAAAAAAAAAAGCTTTGAGGCAAAAGCAATAAAATGTGGTGAGGAATAAAGTGGGTATAAAAATTTATTAGGTAGTTAAAGAAACTGTCTAAGAAACAGATTACCAACCACTAATTACATACTTCACCGTAAAAGAACCGGCCACAGATTGTTCAGGATCCTTTAGCCTCAGCTGGATGGCCCTTTTGCCCAAGTGAATCTCATTATGTATTCAGTTTTGATTGCAGTCGCTGATACCGGCTGTTCTGAGGGGTCCTCTTGTGACCGTCTCTGAGGAATGAGTCTTCCACTTGAATACAGAACACACACAGTGCATAACTCATGCTTTACAAATTCAGATGCAAAAGCACATTCCGTGCGTGTATCAGCAGCCGTCTCTACTTACCGGTCCTCCGTGGGGAGATTGGCCCACTTGAAACCCCAGAGTACTTTTGGTGTGTTTCCAGAACTGTGATTTGAATGCATCTCCTAAGCTCAAGCACTGGACACTTTTTCTCCTGCGAGAGTGTTGAGATGTGGAGTCTTTAAGAGGTAGCTGGATTGTGTGGGCTCTGCTGATGAATAAATAGGTGACATTATCTCCACAGGAGGTGGGTTTATTCCTGTGAGTGTTTTTGTGAAGGGTGAACTCAGCACGCATTTTCCCCTCTTCCCCCCTCAACCTCTTTGCCTCTTTTCTCCCTCTCTCTCCTTCCCCCATAGGTTGCTTTCTACAGCACTGTGCTGGAGCAAGCAAGCCCTTAACCCGTATTCGCTTGCAAGCCTGTGTCGCCATCACTGAAATACATCCCCATTGTCTGTCAATCACCCAGTCTGTGATATTCTGTTACTGAAGCGTGGGATGGAATAAGATGTCCTGGACGTGCACGCACGTGCCTAGGTGAGGGCCAAACAGAGCAACAGCTCTGCCTTCTTGTTTCAGCTCTCATTAAGAAACCTCCGCCAATGGAGCCCAGAGGGGCCGGTGCAAAATGCAGCAAGTGTCTGGGTTCTGAGGCTGATATGACAAGGATTTAATTTCACCTGTCAGTGCAGTGCCCTCAGGCAAGTTAACATACACTGCCTTAAAAAAATTTAAAAACTTTATTATGGGACTGGAGAGATGGCTCAACGGTTAAGAGCACTGGCTGTTTTTCCAAAGGACCCAGGTTCAGTACCCAGCTCCCACATGGCAGCTCACAATGTCTGTAATTCCATATCTAGGGCATCCTACCGCTCACACAGACTTACATGCAGGCGAAGCACCAATGCATATATAAAATGAAATGAAAACCCACCTTTCCTATATTTAGCTGTGGGGTTACATTGTGCCACGGAGCGCTTCTGGAGTCAGAGGACCACTTGCTGGACTTGGGTCTTTCCTTCTGCCTTTACGTGGGTTCTGGGGACCAAACTCAGGACCCATGGCCTGTGCAGCTGTGAAGCAAGTGTCTTTCCCACTGAGCCATCTTGCTGGTCTTGTTGTAAGCTGCTGAATATTGATATCTATATATAGAAATTTAAATATAATATGTAATTTTATATATGAACATGTACATATATGTATATGTGTGTGTCTTAGTCAGGGTTTCTATTCCTGCACAAACATCATGATCAAGAAGCAGTTGGGGAGGAAAGGGTTTATTCAGCTTACATTTCCACATTGCTGTTCATCACTGAAAGAAGTCAGGACTGGAACTCAAGCAGGTCAGGGAGCAGGAGCTGATGCAGAAGCCATGGAGGGATGTTCCTTACTGGCTTGCTTCCCCATGGCTTGCTCAGCCTGTTCTCTTATAGAACCCAAGACTACCAGCCCAGAGATGGCACCACCCACAAGGGGCCTTTCCCCCTTGATCACTAATTGAGAAAATGCCTTACAACTGGATCTCATGGAGGCATTTTCTCAACTGAAGCTCCTTTCTCTGGGATAATTCCAGCTGTGTCAAGTTGACACAAAACTAGCCAGTACAG